>NC_091676.1:37045357-37352321 GCF_042453785.1 Malus domestica
GATGACAAATTCTTCAGCCATCCATAATTGAATTAACCTGATATGGTCGATTTTATAGAGATCAGGAAACATTCTTGGATACAAGAAACAAGACTTGAGACGGTATGGTAAGTCGCTGAAACTGAGAGACAACTTTATATGTTATCAAGTTGGTCGTTTTCCTCAGTTTCAGCACCAATACTTCCACACACGCAGCCCATTCATCAATATTTTTCTTGTCTTTTGTAGCTAGAACGGCACTGATTGCCACAACTGCAAGGGGCAGTCCACGGCATTTCGTTAAGATACTTCGACAATTTTCCTCCAAATTGGGAGGACATGAGTTTTCCGGAATGCGAGTGCAGAAAAAGAGTCCAAGATTCTTCTGGTGATAAGGGCTCTAAATTGTAGACCATACCGTGGTTGTCCACGCCAGAGGCCGAGGCTACAGCAGCATTGCGGGTGGTGATCATTACACGAGTACCGTGAGTGTTGTTGGCAAGGTTCTAAAAAATGCTAGGCACTAGCCGGGCAGTGGGGAGGGGCCTAGCACATAAGCGGTCTAGGCGGATTTATATAAATTTATTATGTATCTTATAAATAAGTGCTTATTTATACTTAATAAAAAAAAAAAAAAAACCCTATACTTGTATGGATAATTAAAGAATGATAAAATGTAAAAATAGAAGTAAAAGAATACACAAAGTACATCCATCCAACAGATTCAATATTTAAAAAATAGTAAGCATATAATCATAATGAGGGGTATTCTTGGATGATAGACTAAATTATTCTTGTTCATGATCCTTTTATTGGATTGCACATAGACTAAATTATTTAACCTTATTGTATCTAGTTTATTTCTTTTCTTTGTATGTATCCCCTCAAAAGTGCTCCAATTCATTTCACAATTGGATGAACTTGTAGTCAATCCATCATTTGCAAATTAGGTACACAATTTCCATAAGTATACCACTATGAAACTAAAAAAGAAAAAAAACACACAATTAATAATAATAAAAAAAAAAGAAAAAATAAACCAAACCGCCTAGGTGCTGCCTTGCCCGCAGCCTAGGACTGCCTAGGCGGCCACCTAGCTCCAAACTGATTTTTTAAAACGATTTTCCTTAAATCATGGTGGGTCTTCTCCGCCTAGGCGCTGCCTAGGCCGATTTTTAAAACACTAGTCGTTGGGCAGTGCATGATTGATGACATCCCACGCATCGTTGTTCCAAAGATCATCTAGAACAGTCAGGTTCCTGATTTGCTGTAGTAGTTTTTTTATTCTCTCTCTTAACTGGTTGGTGTTCATAATATCAACTTCTTCAGGGACTGGTTTCCCGATAACTTTGAAGATATTCTGAAGTATGTGTCTTAGGAGCTGCTTTATCTTGAATGATTGAGAAACTATGATCCAAGCATGTACCTTAAAATGTTTCTTAACTTTTGCATCCCAACCACCGATACTGCTTGGTGTCTAGATTCACCCGTCATGAGCAACTCAATCAGCTACCTTTTGGGCTCACCGATTGCCACGAGATCAGCCTCTTCCAGCCAAAAGGGCATCACCTTGACTGATCTGAAGCTTCCTAACCTTGCTTGAGCCAGGGTCAACATCAAGCTTGTATTTGTCATGTCACGTCCCTCTGAGAGACTTCTGATCTTTGATTTGATGCCTTGAATATCACCAGCAACCGAGCTTTTAATTTCTTGATGATGCGAGAAAGCTTACGAAGGGATTGCATGGAATCCGTGCCTGTGAACATGTGAATGAGAGAGCCTGAATTTGTCAAGCGCATCTTCAATCTCATAAGCCAAGTCTCTGACTTGTTTAACCCACACTTTGAGTCGAGGGTCTTCGTCTTCCTCTGTGTCAGCAACCCTTAAGAAGGCTTTAATGCGCTCCAACTCATCGATGATATCCTCGATCTGTGCTTGGACCCCTGAGAATAGTCTCCCCTCCTGTTCGATCAAGGAGGTGAGCCTGTCGAGCAAGAAGGTGACAACACTTTCTGCCATTTCTTTGGCTTTGAAACTTTTGTTTTGAAACTGAAAAGATGAAGAATGATGAGTGGAAGCTGGGAAGAGAAGGGTTTTGCGTGGAAGTCGTAAAATATATTGATATTGTTTTACGTGAGAAATGGTCAAAGTTTCTTTCAAACATTTGTTCATCCCATTACTTTGCAGCTTCCCAATTTTTTGGTTTTTATCTTACTTTGTAAACTACCAGGCAAATACTTTGACAAATTTTTGTAACACAATAACTGAATGATTAGGCAAGTTCGATATCTACTTTCTCTTTTTTTTATTTTTTTTTATGACGAAACTATATTATCTACACTAAGAGGGTGGGAGAGTGGGTTAAGCATCACAATGGTCTAGTAATAATGCAATTCAAATTTGTTTTTTATGAGAATCGAACCTAAGATATCTAAGTTATTTAACTTAGCCAAATTATCAACCCTTACTGTAAAATATCGTTGTAATTGAATAAATTTATCTATTTATTTTTGTTTTCTATAAGAAATGAATAAAAGATGGTAGTTAAACAAAGTTGAGTTGCGTGGTCCGACGAAACACCGTGTTGCCTCATATTACAGGATCTGGAAGGAATCATTCGGCCCGTATAAATTTCCTAGCAATGTTCCAATTACCTCATCTTTGTCTTTTTCTCACTCGCACGTTTGCAGTCAACTACACAAAAACCCACAAGACTCCAACAAGACCGTGTCAGGCCATCTCCAACCAAATGGTCTAGAGGGTTAGATAGCCGAAAATAGCCCAAAAACTGTCTCCAACCGAGGGCTAGGCCAAAGGGCTCGTGAGCTCCATAGGACAAAAATGGTCAAACGACCATCCAGTTGGCCCATTCCAGCTAGCCAGTCGGCCCCGGGCCGGGCCATACATTCAAATGCAACGGCTAACTGACGACAGCATGACGCCAGCTAGCAACGGCTAGCTGGCGTCAGTTACTGTTGGATTTGAATTTTTTTTTTTGGGCCAAATTTTTTTAAAAAAATTTTAAAAAATTCTCATTTTTTCCTATAAATACTTAAGTCATTCCACCTTTTGTCACATAATTTTCACCATTCCTACACTATTACCTCTTCCAATAATCTTTCCTTCATATTTTTCAATAATTTTCAAATGGCCTCATCTGCAATGAAAGGTAGGGCTTGAACTCGAAAAGAAGATGAAGCTCTTTGCAGGGCTTATAGATGAGTCTCGGAAAATAGTGTGAGGGAGAATTCTCAAACAAGTGAAGGTGTTTGGACTCGTGTGTCCAAAAAATACTATGAGTTCTACGAAGGCACCACTCCACCGAATACCGGAAACTACGAGAGTTGTTCTTTAAGATGGAAGAAACATCTTCATCCAAATTTGAATAAATGACATCAAGCAATGTTAGCTTTATTTTAAATATTTAATTATATTACTTTAATTTCATAAATGAATTTCCTTTAATTTTTGTAATTATATTACATTTAATTTCATAAATTAATTTCCCTTAATTTTTGTAATTATATTTTCTAGGTACACCAAGCGGAAGAATTGTATATGGAGGGTAGCTCGAAATCCTTTCAGCATCATAGTTGTTGGGAAATTTGTAAAGGGCGGCAGTTGTTTACCTTTGACTATACTCTTACAATGGCGGATGATGAAGATGATGTTGATTATGTACTTTAAATTTAAGTTGTAGTTTTTAAATTTAAGTTATTGTAGTTTTTAAATTTAAATAATACATTATGTTTGGCCCTCAGTTGGAGATGGTTTTTTGTCATAGGGCTATGCTTGGCCCTATGACCCTATAACCCTTTGGCATTCGGTTGGGGATGGTAAGAAATATAGCACTGCACTGTTCATTAAAATATTAATTTCTTGGAATGTCAAAGGGCTTAAACAAACCCTCGGACCCTTCTTCGATTGGAGATAGCCTTATTGACAAATAAATCGACTAGGACAAAAGATACACACTTGTTTACCAAAAACTTGTAACGGACAAGCAATATATCATGGTTCACTGAAATTGGGCTACGTCAAAATTGGGGTACAGCAGTGTTGCAATTTAAGTCATACCTTGTTACCTAAGCAACCGGGTCATACCTTATGATAAGTAAAATGTTTCAGAACACTTTCCACGTGATGCTCTCAGTTATAACGTAAAATGCTATAAGTTTTAAGGTAATATGAAAATCCAAAGTAAATAATCATTGAGAATCCATGTAATACAATCGAGGGGGAAAACAAAACAAAAAAAGGACAACAAAATTTGCGTAAATTACAATAAGAACTAATTCCCACAGCCAACTTTGGGCGTTTTACTGCTCGAGTAACAAATGTTTTCATAATTGCAAAAAGAACTAATCTTCATCGTCAGAGTTGAAGGTGATTTTTTGAGACTTTGGAGCATCGGCAGGAATCTCTTTGAAGTGAGCCCCGTAAAGTTTGGACTCCTGTATTTCAATACCCCAAAGAAAGAGCATAAGAAAAAGGATTGTTAAAATGCCACTCATGCAAGCAGATTAAAAGAACGCGGAACATGAATGCGAATTATTCAGCAACCAGAAGGAAAAGCTAAATATGAGATAAGATGAAAGAGAACCAAATGCGTGCCTTCTTCTTAACATGGGTGCCAAATTTCAACAAGGCTTCTGGCACATTTTGCTTGGCTTCTCTGAGAACATTGACCAGCTCCCCCGCAAGTCCCTGGAATAGTACTCAATATATAGTAGTTCGACGTAGAATTCTTCTCAAAATCTTGTAGAATATTGATTTATTTAGTGTTACCTTGTTGTGATGTGTGAAAAAAGTATGAGCAACGCCCTTCTTTCCAGCCCGTCCAGTCCGCCCAATTCGGTGGACATAATCCTCAGTAGTGAGGGGAAAACTATAGTTGATCACTACTTCAACGTCTGGAATATCCAATCCACGAGCAGCCACATCAGTAGCTATCTGAAAATATGTTTCAGATAAAATGCAATATATTATAACCAGTTTCCAGACATAGCTACAAGAAGTTAAAATATTTCTTCATACAGATAGGGTCTTTCAGACAGAAGCAAGCATATGCTAACCACAAGTTCCCTGTCAAAAAGTTCGTAGAGATTTCAATAAATAGTTACCCCTATACAAAAACATTTTAAACCAGCTGGAAGGAAACTATAAAACAGTTGGGCGGAATGTAAAAACATACCGAGACTTCCACAATATACAAGAACGTTGTTTTGGTAAATACGAGTACCTACCTTGTCCAAGATACTTGTGGGTTCTTTTTGTCATCATCATTATCTTTCAAGTTTCAAGTTCCATTCTAGTAAACCTTAATTCTTTCACTTTTCCTTAATACTGATTTTTGTAACCGAGTTAAAAAAGTTCGGATACAAATTAAGAGATCCCTCCTAAATAGGGTAGGAAAGAAAATGGTGCCTCTCATCATGTGGCACTAAGAGCTAAAATGTCCATCCAATTCTTAGATAAAAAGGGGAGGGCAAAGCAGAAGAAGACATAGTGTCAACGGTCAAGTTTATTATCATCCTCCATTGTATTTTAAATACTGTATTTAGATAAAACATATCACTTCTATCGAACAACATACCATCAAGGGGCAGCTTCCCTTCTTGAACAGAGAGAGTGCCTTTGTACGCTCACTTTGTGCCTTATCACCATGTATAGAAACAGCTTTCCAACCCCTAAAAATAAGAAATACATAGACCATCAGTAGCTTTCCTCAAATATCTTCGGCAGCAATCCAAATATGTATCAAGAACTTTACCCTTTGTGCAGCATATTCTCAAGGCGAGGGGCTTCCGCTTTGTACAAGACAAAAATCAAAACTCTGTTCCTGTTCCACAGTATGACATCGGTATTAGCTGATATCAAATTACATCATCAAGGAAAGTAATTAAGTATTGAAGGAGCTCCATTGTGTGATCTAAAAATTGAACATGTATAGATGGTAAAACCAAGTGGGATTCGATCACACAAAATACACACAACACTAGTTCCAAAATAATCCACGACGGATTGGCTAAGACACAAGTTACAAATGAAATAATGGGACATAATGTGCCAATACTTACTCTTGGGATTTGTGGTATTTTTCTAGCAATGCAACCAAGCGCCCATTACGTGAATGATCATCCAAGACCTACGAACGTGAGATGGAGGTCAATTGCAGTAAAGCATATATTGAATTAACAAAATAAACATCTATTCATCACATAGGTTTCATGTGTGTTGAGAACTTGTACCTCAACTATCTGCATAACATCATGGTTGGCAGCTAAATCCTCTGATCCAACAACTACCTGAAATAATGTGTTATTAATTTTCCAAAAGGTGAAAACGAACTATTAAAGGTCACAATAATTAAGAATTCACACCTTAACAGGATTAGGATCCATGAATTCCTGAGCTAATTGATGAACTGATGGAGGCCATGTAGCACTGAACATTACCATTTGCCGAGCTGCACAGAGTCAATATATCTATATCATTATCACCAGACTGAAATTATCCTACAAAACTAATTGAACTAGTTAGAAAGATCCGAGAGTACTGAAATGTCAAGGTTCAAGTGGGACAGACCTTACCTAGCCCAAAAATTGGAGAAAACTTAGATACTTCAACCTAATTAGCAGTCTAGAGTTTAATTGGCCTCAAATTTTCCAATAAATTCATTTCAGAAATTCAAACTGCTCATGGTACTCCTTTTACGAGACATCTTTGGAGAGCAATCCGGGGGAAATAGATTACTTCTTATTTCATATTTAGGCAAGCATCACAAATTATTCTATAGAATTCCCCAATGGATTAATGTGGATATTTCCAGAGTCATGTACCAACTGGCACATTAAAAGGGCAACTTTGTAAGCTTCTAAAATAAGAGTTAGTGAAAAGAAATTCTGGGTTTCTTCTTGTGTGGAGGCACAGCAACCTTGGAGTGATTGCAAAATACCTTTGGTATGATGCTGAAGGCCAGTCTGATGCCGGAATTTTTCTAACTTTATTGGAGTGATTCCAATAACCTTTGGTATGATGCCAAAGGCCAGAGTGAGTACACATCTTCTATATTCCTATCTATTTCTATTGTCCTACATCAGTTTGGTGGGAGACCCAGTATATTTGGCAAGGCTGGGAACCTGGCGACTGACTTAAGATACTACTACTTCAACATGTCAAACTCAATGTCGATTCTTTTGCAACCAAGGGAGAATAATGGAGGAGCCAAGTTAAAATTCAATAAATTAGTCTTTCTACTTCTTATGTAATGAAAGCAGTTTAGTCAGCAAATTCTGCGTTTGAGTCTCTCTATGTTACAATATTAATTATTTGTTGTCATAATTTTTTCTTTAGAATTCCTCAGTATATTAATGTAGATCTTTCCAGATTCATGTACCAACTGGCATATAAAAGGGGCTTACTTTGTAAATTTTTAAAATAAAAGTCAGTGAAAAGAAGTTCTGGGTTACTGCTTGTGTGTGAGACACAGCAACCTTGGAGTGATTCCAAGGTACCTTCGGTGTGATGCTGAAGGCCAGTGTGATGCTGGAATTTTTCTGATTTCTCTATTGGTGTGATTCCAGTACACCTTGGCTGTGATGCCAATGGCCAGAGTGAGTCTGATTCTTTTATATTCCTATCTATTTCTACTGTCCTACATCAATAGGTCTCATAACTGAATTACTTCCAGGCCCCTCATAATTAAAATCATTTTCAGTTAGATGATTTCTATTAGAAACAAAAAACAGTTGTCCAAAAGTCTAAGTCAAAATGATTGTCTTTCCTCTCTCTATGGATAGGTATCCAATAGCACTAAACCTGTGTATGTAAGTAGAGATGAGTGGTTATTTCTAATAAAGGGATGAAACAATTAGTAACATAAACTGGAAGAGCATATTTTTCCTCACACACCTTCTCCATATGACAATGGAATCAAATAAACTATTTAAATTTTAAACAAATCATTAAAATGTTTTAGACTTAATTAAAGTACTTCCAAACAAACTAGAGTACTTGATGTCACCTGATAGATAAAGAGAGAACTATTAATGCTACATCACATACCAGAGCATGTCTGGCCCAATATATAGCGAACTTCTGGTTCAAATCCCAAGTCTAGCATTCGATCTGCTTCATCAAGGACCTACGAAAAATTTCTGTTAGTCTCTATTTTCTGAGATCTTTAACACTACTAAAACATTCCATGTATAAAAAGACAAGGGTAGTGCTATTCACACACCCCTTTTTACCTCCCACACACCCTTGTCAATTTTTTGTGCATTGATCCTCTTCAATTCATTCGATCCGATGGCCAAAAATTGAGTGGGGTGTGTGAGAGGTAAAAATAGGTGTGCGGATAACACCACCCAAAGAAAAATTCACATCCAAACTAAAGAAAAATAAGAAAATGAAACTTAATGATACTTCCCTTCAGGTAACAGATACTTACCGTAAAAGATACTTCCTTCAGGCAACAATCCTTATTTTCAATGAGATCCTTTAGACGACCAGGAGTTCCAATGACGATGTCCTAAGAGCACAGAAAAGTATACAAAAACCAATTGTAAGAAGATACAAAATGACAAACATAGAACCTCTACAGAATACTTCCACCTGCACATGTACTGAATTAACTCAATCAGACTTTTGCCCAAACCAAAAGAACTAACTTTTCAAAATTTCCAAGTAAACCCAACTGATGTGGTATACCAGACTACCAGTAGCAACGACTGAAGTTTTTAAGTTAAAACTATTTAGTCAGCAGGAGTAACCCCAAATCTAGTTTGAATCATAAGCTCTTTCTCTTCTATAAGTAGGATACTACTATACTCAGGGCTACCAGGGTACTAATGCATATAATCTTTAATTGTAGACACATTCAAAACAATTTCTTTTAATAAGATCTTTGAATAAGCTTTTCAAATGAGAACTTGTTTCTCACTTGTTACAACAATAACAACAAAGCATTTTCCCACTAAGGGGGGTCGGCTATATGAATCCTAGAACGCCATTGCGCTCGGTTGTGTGTCACGTCTTCCGTTAGATCCAAGTACTTTAAGTCTTTTCTTAGAGTCTCTTCCAAAGTCCTTCTAGGTCTTCCTCTACCCCTTCGGCCCTGAACCTTTGTCCTGTAATCGCATCTTCTAACCGGAGCGTCAGTAGGCCTTCATTTCACATGTACAAACCACCATAACCGATTTTCTCTCATATTTCCTTCAATTTCGGCTACTCCTACTTTACCTCGAATATCCTCATTCCTAATCTTATCATTTCTCATATGCCCACACATCCAACGAAGCATTCGTGCCATAAAGCATTGCCGGCCTTATTGCCGTCCTATAAAATTTTCCCTTGAGCTTCAGTGGCATACGACGGTCACACAAAACGCCGGATGCACTCATCCATCCAACTTGTTTCTCACTTGTTAATCATACTTAAATAGATAATATGCACTGAGTTGCATGTCATCCACTGTGTTTTTGTGAAATTTATAACAACTTTCCAATCTTTTTTTTTTATGTAGATTTCACCAAACTCATCCTGTCATTTCTCTGAAAATTGATGTTTTGTCGATATTACCATCTACATTTTGGTATTTTGAACCTCACAATACTTCCGTTAACATTAATATTCAATACCTTGGTTGTTATATGACCAGCAAAACAAAAGAAAAGAGGAAACTGTTTTGTGCACATCAAGTACAGGGCAAGCTTTGCATTAGGGAATCCTTGATTTGGCTACAATTGACTATGTGCAAAGCTTTCAAAAAGGACAAAGAATCCTTACATCATTAGGTGAAATTTATTTGGTTTATGTATATTCAAAACGAGGACAAAGTTCAAAATAAAGAATTAAATCTAGACGTCATCGTATTTCCAAGTCGCAGCGTTACTGATACAGTTTAAAACATGAAGTTAATTTTGATTAGCCAATTGTAGACCAGTGTAAAGTATGAGGGGATGAAGTATAAATTTGAATTTGTGCCACATAAAATAAGAAAGAATTAAGTATCTTACAACACCAGACTTCAACATAGATATTTGGGGTCCCTTGGATGCTCCTCCGAACAAACAAACTGATACCACACCACAAGGTTTCCCAGCCTCGAACAAAACATCTGAAATCTGCCACCAGAAGATAAAGCAAATGGTCAGTCACCTTTCAATAAATAACCTTGAATTTCTCCGGTGAACATATCACATGCCCAAGCAGCAGGTGAAAAAGGAATGTAAGCAACAACAAAAAATTATTAGTACAACCAAATACAAAAAGGAAACAAAGTTCACAAACTTGTTTCACTCTACTATTTGTTGGACATTCTTCTTACATGAAAAGTTTGTGGCTTTTAAGTGTTTGACATAGAAGGATATGATACTTGCTGACCCATTGTTGAAACTCCTTGAATGCTTAAAAAGAATTCCCCTTTCTTCTTACATCAGAACCAATGGAACACTGGTTCTATCCTAATGCAAAAAACATTTCCCCCACCCTCATTTACCACTGTGGACTAACCCAAAGATATTCGCCTACATTGCAAGAGCGCAGAATTTGTACACATGACTATCAATATCACAATTTGTGCAACTATATGGTTCTTTTTCAACCTTAACAAGCAACAATCCAAAAGAGGGTTATCATCTTCTATCAGCTTTCTGACAAGTAAAGGTACCATTTGCAGCAACTCTGTTCAAAACTCATTTATGGACTATTATAGTGAAATGCATGACCAGATACCCAAAAAAATCAATGTTCTCAACTCCCCGTGTATGTGAGTGATTCCCCATTACACGTTTTATGATGAATATCTAATTCACGTAACAAAATCCTTGAGACAATTGAGTCGAATCCTTATGATCACGTCGAATCCTTATGAAAATGAATCCAGAACAAAATCGCGCTAAAGCTTGGGCGTCACCCGTAAGTGGCGCGCTGTGTGGCCCGAGCACAGTGATAAGTGAGCAAGGGTCGCTGTATCTCCATCGGCACCCGGATGCAGTGTTAAATGAGCAAGGGGCCGTAGAAACTTCTTTTCGAACGACTCCACTCAAAGTTGTTTGGGAGCATATGCTCCTATCAACTTTACACGGGATACACAAAAGAAGTACTTTGATCCTATTAGACGGGGGAGGGTGAAGAAGCTAGGACAGAAGGGTAGAGTTCAAGAGAGCAAAATGCGTTTAGGAACGTGGAATATAGGAACCTTAACGGGAAAATCTATGGAAGTAGTGGAAGTTATGGTGAGGAGAAGGATAAATATTATGTGCCTACAAGAAACTAAGTGGGTTGGTAGTAAGGCAAAGGATCTAGAAAACTCAGGGTTTAAACTTTGGTATTCGGGCACAAATAGAACGAGAAACGGTGTTGGCATCATCGTGGACAAGACCTTGACACAAGATGTTGTAGATGTCAAGAGGGTAGGAGATAGAATCATGGCAATCAAGATTGTAATAGGACAAGAACTTATCAATGTGATTAGTGCGTACGCACCTCAAGTAGGGTTGGATACGAGTTCGAAGGAGAAATTTTGGGAAGACCTTGGAGACTTGGTGCAAGGAATTGCTCAGACGGAGAAGTTATTTATAGGAGGAGATCTAAATGGACACGTGGGCAGGGAGACAGGCAACTATGGAGGTTTTCATGGTGGCCATGGTTTTGGGGAGAGAAACGAGGATGGGGAAGCTATCTTGGATTTTGCAATGGCATATGATCTCTTCTTAGCCAACACCTTCTTTAAGAAGAGAGAAGAACATGTGATCACCTACAAGAGTGGGTCGTCAAAAACACAAATAGATTTTCTTCTAATGAGGAAAGGGGATCGTATAACTTGTAAGGATTGCAAAGTTATACCAGGAGAGAGCGTGGCTAATCAACATCGCTTGTTGGTGATGGATGTACATATCAAAAGAGGGAGACAAAAGAACAAGACTTGGAAGTGCCCAAGGACTAGATGGTGGAATCTAAAAGAAGAAAAACAAGCCATTTTCAAAGAGAAGGTAATCACCCAATGTGTGTGGGATAGAGAGGGGGAAGCTAGCCAAATGTGGGATTCCATGGCTAGTTGTATCCGAAAAGTAGCAAAAGAGGTATTAGGAGAGTCCAAGGGCTTTGCCCCACACCAAAAGGAATCTTGGTGGTGGAATGAGGAGGTACAAACAAAGGTGAATGCTAAGAAGGAATGTTGTAAAGCCTTATACAAGGAGAGGACCGATGAAAATGGTGAAAGGTATAGAAAAGCGAAGCAAGAGGCGAAGAAAGCGGTCAGAGAAGCTAAGTTAGCGGCTTACAACGATATGTATAAACGACTAGATACCAAAGAAGGAGAGTTGGATATCTATAAACTAGCTAGAGCAAGGGAAAAGAAGACAAGGGACCTAAACCAAGTGAGGTGCATCAAGGATGAGGATGGAAAGGTTCTTGCTACAGAGAACGCGGTTAAAGACAGATGGAGAGGTTATTTTCATAATCTTTTCAATGAAGGACATGAAAGGAGTGCTTCTTTAGGGGAGTTGAGTAACTCAGAAGAGTGTAGAAACTACTCTTTTTATCGTCGAATCCGGAAGGAAGAAGTGGTTGTAGCTTTGAAGAAGATGAAGCATAGAAAAGCAATAGGCCCAGACGATATACCAATCGAAGTGTGGAAAGTTTTGGGAGAGACAGGTATAACATGGCTCACTGACCTTTTCAATAGGATTTTGAAAACGAAGAAGATGCCAAATGAGTGGCGAACGAGCACTTTGGTGCCTATCTACAAGAATAAGGGCGACGTACAAAATTGCATGAACTATAGGGGTATTAAGTTAATGAGTCATACAATGAAGCTCTGGGAGAGAGTCATTGAGCACTTTGGTTTCGGACAACCAATTCGGGTTCATGCCAGGGCGCTCAACCATGGAGGCAATCTATCTCTTACGAAGATTGATGGAAAGATATAGAGATGGGAAAAAGGATTTACACATGGTCTTTATAGATTTGGAAAAAGCGTATGATAGGGTCCCAAGAGACATTCTTTGGAGGATCTTAGAGAAGAAAGGAGTACGAGTAGCATATATCCAAGCTATAAAGGATATGTATGAAGGAGCAAAGACTGCCGTAAGAACTCATGAAGGACAAACCGAAAGCTTTCCCATAACTGTAGGATTACATCAAGGCTCATCCTTAAGTCCTTACCTTTTTGCGTTGGTAATGGATGAGTTAACAGGACATATTCAAGATGATATTCCTTGGTGTATGCTTTTCGCAGACGATATAGTGTTGATAGATGAAACTCAGGAAGGGGTAAATGCAAAGCTTAACCTTTGGAGAGAAGTGTTGGAATCTAAAGGTCTTCGCCTAAGCCGATCAAAGACAGAATATATGGAGTGCAAGTTCAGTGCAGATGGAGGCCAAAACGAGTTAGGGGTGAGGATCGGAGATCAAGAAATACCAAAGAGCGACCGTTTTCGTTACCTAGGATCTATCTTGCAAAAGAACGGAGAATTAGATGGAGATCTCAACCATAGAATACAAGCTGGATGGATGAAGTGGAAGAGTGCATCTGGCGTGTTGTGTGACCGCCGTATGCCACTGAAGCTCAAAGGAAAATTCTATAGGACGGCAATAAGGCCGGCGATGCTGTATGGCACAGAATGTTGGGCGGTGAAGCATCAACACGTACACAAAATGGGTGTAGCGGAGATGAGGATGCTTCGTTGGATGTGTGGGCACACGAGAAAGGATAAGATTAGGAATGAGGATATCCGGGGTAAAGTAGGAGTAGCCGAAATTGAAGGAAAGATGAGAGAAAATCGGTTACGGTGGTTTGGACATGTGCAAAGAAGGCCTACCGACGCTCCGATTAGAAGATGCGACTATGGGACAGAGGTTCAGGGCCGAAGGGGTAGAGGAAGACCTAGGAAAACTTTGGAAGAGACTCTAAGAAAAGACTTAGAGTACTTGGATCTAACGAAGGACATGACACAGGACCGAGCACAATGGCGTTCTAAGATTCATATAGCCGATCCCACTCAGTGACTTGGATTTTCCAAGTCTCCAACCGAGAAGTTTTCCTCACTCGAAAAATTAAGGGAACACTACCCCAACCTACATGCTCCACTCAGAAAGCTTCAACATACAAGCTTCAACAAAAGAAAATTCAAAGAACTTAACAAAGAAGGCTTTGGTGTATTTAACACAATACGTTGAAATGAAGGAAAACTTATTTATTGATATCCCCGATAAGCTACAAATATGTACATATACATGAGTCAAAATAAACAAACAAGATGGAGCCTTCACAAAGGTTGCTTAGGAGAAGTCTCAGCAGTCGGTAGAGCCCCAGAAAGAGAAGGCATCGGAGGGGGATCATTCGGAGCCTCAGTACTGGACAGAACCCTAGAAGGAGGAGGCATCAGAGGTTGATCATTTGGAGCTTCATTACGCGGTACAGCCCCAGAAGACGAAGGCAATAAATGCCTTTGGAACAAACCCACAAATCTCTGATGATCAAGTAAAACCTGACCATCAGTTTCCTTCATCTGGTCAAGCTTCCTCTTCATGTTTGTAGCATAGTCATGTGCGAGTCGGTGCAACTGTTTATTCTCATGCTTGAGCCCTCTAATCTCCTGTTTGAGACTCATCACTTCGGCCGCCAATGACTCAACTTGGCGGGTTCGAGCAAATAGGCGTTGGGCCATATTAGACACAGAACCTGCACACTGAACACTGAGAGCCAGTGAATCCTTAACAGCTAACTCATCAGACCGTTTGGAAAGTAGTCTGTTATCTTTGGGAGTGAGAAGGTTCCTGGCCACCACCGCAGCGGTCATATCATTCTTCATCACGGAATCCCCAACGGTAAGAGGACCAGTAGGGGAGACGAAGGATGGGCGCCATATGTTGTCTGGAGAAGGCGGGGCTGCCTCTTCAACAAGGTTCAAGTCAAAACGACGGTCGGAGGGGCCAGACATTTTCAAAGGTATTGAAGAGAGAAGAGGTCGGACAAATCAAGATCTTAGAAGTGCAAGAATGGAGCTTCTACTGGTGGAGATTCAAGTGTGCTTTGGAACTTAATGCCAGCCCCTATAAAAAGCTGCACTCGACGGAGCTTCAGACATCGAAGAGGCGCCTGCTCAGAAATCGAAGAGGCGTTTGCTTTCTCAAAAGCTGGGCTGCTTAGAGACCACGAGGGTTGATCTCATAAATCGAAGAGGTGTTTGCTTTCTCAAAAGTTGGGCTGCTCAAAGACCACGAAAGCCGATCTCAGAAATCGAAGAGGCGCTCGCTTCCTCAAAAGCTGGGCTCCTCAGAGACCACGAGGGCCGATCTCAGAAATCGAAGAGGCACCTACTTTTCCAGCCTTGTCAGCACCTGTCACACGTACACTCAGCTTTGCGGAAATTATGGGTATTCTGTCGAAGACTTCTGGGGAAGTAGAAAACACATGAATCTTACTGTCCAATCACCCACTTCCCACACGCAGCAATAGCTCATGGGTACCACAGATAACTTTGCCAAAGTTCTCTGCCAAAGTTGAGCACGTGAAGCTTGCAGCTCCCACTACATCGCTCTGACCAAGAAGGGTAAAAGAATAGCAAAGAAACAGCACTAACAAAGTTTAGACCCATAAATTTTGAAGGTCTAGCTACCATATTATTACCCACAAGGGTAAAGGAACAGTACCACTGTTGGATAATTGGAAAGTCCCTGTGTGTCAACCTCTGTGCCTCGTGGCAAGGTAGACTAGCAAACATGCCCAACCTTTACTCACATTCGAGAAAACACTCCCAATAAGATTGCTTGCTCCAAAATCGAAGAGGCACCGTCTTCCGAATCTCGAGAGCCAGACTCCCAACATGACTACTTTCTCAAAAATCGAAGAGAGGGTAAAGGAACAGTACCATTGCTGGATAATTGGAAAGTCCTTGTGTGTCAACCTCTGTGCTTCGTGGCAAGGTAGACTAGCAAACATGCCCAACCTTTACTCACATTTGAGAAAACACTCCCAACAAGATTGCTTGCTCCAAAATCGAAGAGGCACCACCCTCCGAATCTCGAGAGCCAGACTCCCAACATGATTACTTTTTCAAAAATCGAAGAGACACTGCTCCCCGAATCTCGAGAGCCAGACCCCCAGCATGATTGCTTTCTCAAAAATCGAAGAGGCATCGTTCTCCGAATCAATCGAAGAGGCGCTCGCTTTCTCAAAAGCTGGGCTGCTCAGAGACCACGAGGGCCGATCTCAGAAATCAAAGAGGCACCTTCTTTTCTAGCCTTGTCAGCACCTGTCACACGCACACTCAGCTTTGCGGAAATTATGGGCATTCTGTCGAAGACTTCTGGTGAAGTAGAAAGCACATGAATCTTACTGTTCAATCACCCACTTCCCACACGCAACAATAGCTCATGGGTACCACAGATAACTTTGTCAAAGTCTCTGCCAAAGTTGAGCACGTGAAGCTTGCAGCTCCCACTACATCGCTCTGACCAAGAAAGGTAAAAGAATAGCAAAGAAACAGCACTAACAAAGTTTAGACACATAAATTTTGAAGGTCTAGCTACCATATTATTACCCACAAGGGTAAAGGAACAGTACCACTGCTGGATAATTGGAAAGTCCCTGTGTGTCAACCTCCGTGCTTCGTGGCAAGGTAGACTAGCAAACATGCCCAACCTTTACTCACATCCGAGAAAACACTCCCAACAAGATTGCTTACTCCAAAATCGAAGAGGCACCGCCTTCCGAATCTCGAGAGCCAGACTCCCAACATGATTACTTTCTCAAAAATCGAAGAGACACTGCTCCCCGAATCTCGAGAGCCAGACCCCCACCATGATTGCTTTCTCAAAAATCGAAGAAGCATCGTTCTCCGAATCTCGAGAGCCAGATACCACATACCACTTTTTCAAAGTGCTCTGACAGAGTTAAAACATGTGAAGCTGGCAGCTCCCACTACCGTGCTATGACCAAGCAGGGTAAAGGAATAGCATTACTACTTGTTGTTAGGGAGACTCCTATATATGTCGACCTCCATCCCCAACGGACAGGCAGACCTGCAAAAATGCTCAACCCTTCCTCATATCTGAGAAGGCACTCCCAACGAAGCCTTTCGAAATATTCAGCTTTCTTTCCCCCCGATAATACCTCTGCAAACAAGCTATACTAGAGCAAGAATATCTCATATCATCAGGGTTAAAAGCAAGAGTATCCCATATCATGCTTTTTCCCTGTCTTTTCCTTTGGCCTTGTTTTTACCTGCAAGACAAGGAGAAAGAGAGCAATCAGTCAGCACTTGAAATCAAGCTCCCAGCCAGGAACTGACAGCCTGGAACCCCTTACCTGATTACTTACCTGGCATTGCTCTCGAGTACTCATCTTCAACATCTTATGTTGCCAGGGAAGATACCGTATCTGCTTGAGGAACAGATAGGGCAAGTGCGAAGGATACAAGGAAGCATGTGGAGACAAGCGTAACAGCACACGTGCCGATCCATCCATTACTCTGTCAAAAGCAAAAGTATCCCATATCAGCAGGGTCGAACGTACTCTAGATTTGATGGACTTGTTTTGACCCTCAAATTCTTCAGTCGGCCTTATACTCTGGAGGAAACCAGAAAACCCTTCAGCTCAGTTCAAGAATAAGCCTGTGGAAAGTTACTTCTTCAAAAGCAAAAGTATCCCATATGGCAAGTGCCTTCGCCCATGAGCGGTAGGTCTCGGGTTCGAGACTTGGGAGCAGCCTCTCCATAAATGGGGGTAAGGCTAGCCGACATTCACCTCTCCCAGACCCTGCGTAAAGCGGGAGCCTTGTGCACTGGGTACGACCTTATCCTTCATGCTGCTGCAAGATGGGGAGAAGGTGAACAATCAGCCGGAGCTCTGATTGCTTACCTTGTCTGTCACCTCTTTCAGCAAATCCCCTAGCTCGGCGACTTGGGGGACTCCTACTACATGGTTTGTATCGCGCTTGACCAAGCCTGAAACTACAAGTAAGCTTCAAGTGAAATTGATACATTACCTTGTGCATCTCCACCAGTTAAAGATACCACCCCTGGATGGAGGAAGAGTACTTCCAGAGAAGTTGCCACATCTACCTATGAGACAGATAAGGCAAGTCGATACCACACTCCGATACTTAGAAGTTTCGTGATTACGAGATCATTCTCCCACAATATTTCCTAATGTCATTTGTACTCTAATGTCATTTGTACTAAATCATTCACTTGTACTCACTAAAGGAGAGCTTGAACCTATGTACTTGTGTAAACCCTTCACAATTAATGAGAACTCTTCTATTCCGTGGACGTAGCCAATCTGGGTGAACCACGTACATCTTGTGTTTGCTTTCCTATCTCTATCCATTTATATACTTATCCACACTAATGACCGGAGCAATTTAGCGAAGATCACAAAAAGCGACCGTTTTCGCTACCTAGGATCTATCTTACAAGAGAACGGAGAATTAGATGGAGATCTCAACCATAGAATACGAGCTTGATGGATGAAGTGTAAGAGTGCATCCAGCATGTTGTGTGACCGTCGTAGGCCACTGAAGCTCAAGGGAAAATTTTATAAGACGGCAATAAGGCCAGCGATGTTGTATGGCACAGAATGTCGGGCGGTGAAACATCAACACGTACACAAAATGGGTGTAGCAGAGATGAGGATGCTTCGTGGGATGTGTGGGCACACGAGAAAGGATAAGATTGAGAATGAGGATATCCGAGGTAAAGTAGGAGTAGCCGAAATTGAAGGAAAGATGAGAGAAAATCGGTTCCGGTGATTTGGACATGTGCAAAGAAGGCCGACTGACGCTCCGGTTCGAAGATGTGACTACGGGACAGAGGTTCAGGGCCGAAGGGGTAGAGGAAGACCTAGGAAAACTTTGGAAGAGACTCTAAGAAAAGGCTTAGAGTACTTGGATCTAACGGAGGACATGACACAAAACCGAGCGCAATGGCGTTCTAGGATTCATATAGCCGACCCCACTTAGTGGGAAAAGGCTTTGTTGTTGTTGAATTTAGAGCAAAAAATATCCTTAATTTTACTGATTCTAACTTTCTAGATTTTCTTGAGGTCAAGGGTAATTCCATAATAGCTCATCAGCATCAGATTAAAAGACCTACGACTAGCCGCCCACTGCCATATACCTACCACACAGTCATCCATCATTGGACTTATCCAAGGGTACTATAGCAATAAATTATTCATTATTCAACACCCTTCGTCTTCCTCTGAACTTGCATTCTAGGAGGAGAGAGAAATTGACCGGGGGAAACACAATTACTCTAAAACCCCTTCTTGGAAGTCGGAACCCTATGCTACAAGAGGCAATATTGAATCAGAGATTTCAATTTCTTAATCGACACAGAAAACTTAAAAATATTATCCAACACTAGTTAGAATATGCATCTTGGGTCAGTAAGCACATACTTGTTGAGCTAGCTCCCTTGTAGGTGCAAGCGCAAGGCAAAGAGGAGTTCGTCCCCTCGAAAACTTACCCTTCCTCTTGTTCAAAACCTGCATAATAGCGGGTATTCCAAAAGCCAAAGTCTTGCCTAGAAAACACAACACAATCAGCTTAATTGGACAAAAAGAGCTCACAACACAAACCAAACTTCAAATCCCAAAATCCAATCCACACTAGTACCTGACCCGGTTTTTGCAATCCCAATAAAATCGCGACCGTCCAATAAGAACGGCCAGGCCCGGGATTGAATCGGAGATGGACTGTTGAAATTCTGACAGCATTGTAAAACCTCACTAGGAAGCTTCGATTCTGCAAAGGAAGTCAGTGGCTTGTATTTGGCTTCCTTCGAATCCTTCCCACTAACCACCACAGCCGCGTCTCCAGATTCACCTTCGTCGGCATGGCCATTTTCCTGTGGCTCCTGATTATTTTCGGGTTCTTCCTCCTTGTCTTTGGATTTCTTGTGCTTCTTCTTCTTCTTCTTCTTCTTCTTTTTGACAATAGAATCTGAGTCTTCTTCCTGAGGAGCAATGTCTTCGAGCTTTCTCTTGGGGTTGGGGCTGGGATGGGCTTCTTCTTCGTCTTTGTTTTTCTGCTTCTTCTTCTTCTTCTTCCTCTCGGCTTTGGCTTCGTGGAGAGGTTGGGCCTGTTGCAGTTCTGCCTCGCCGATGGCGGCGGAGGATTCTTTGAGTTTGCGACCCATTGTAGAAGCTCAACTCGGGTGATAACGGCGGAGGAAAAACCAGCAGAGGCCGACGACGGGGTTTATTCTAGGTAGGGTTTTGACGTTTGACCATTTTATAATGTAGTACTGTCCACTTGCACGAAATTGATGACGTGACGAGGGTGGTTTTATCATTTTACCTATGTAGCTAACTAACCACCAATAGGAACATGCCACGTGCATTATGCGTTAAAAGGATGTTATTCCCACACTAATTATCCACCAACCGTATGTTAACCACCAATAGGCACCTACAATATGCATAAAAGAATGTTATTTACGCACTTATTTTTACTTTTCACACGCTCTAATGAATTTTGGCAATTGATATTTGTTAATTCATTTGATTGAAATTTGAAAAAAATATGTGACAAGAAAAATAGGTGTGTAAATAATACTGGCCGCTGGCATAAGATGGCCCACAACTTGCCCTTACTTTGTTGGCCCGCTGAAGGTGGCTTTTTGGGTTGGAGGAGTTTTGGGCGGGCTTCAACATTACCAAGCGGTGGAAAATGCGAAGGAGAGAAAGAAATCGAATGAAAAAAGCTGATAGATAGCATAAAACTAGTGACCGCCGACCGTTGGATCAAATCCAACGGATCAAAAGGCGTCGGCACTGTATATTACCATCCAACTTCCGTTCCAAATTTGCAATTGTTATCCCGCGTACGCGTCTCTCTCAGAATAAAGTGGGAGTTGAGTAGTGTCACTCGCACAACAGAGTCTCTCTCTCTCTCTCTCTCTCTCTCTCTCTCTCTCTCTCTCTCCCCCCCGAGCGTGCACTACGTCTTCTGCAAGATTTGGGGATCTAGCTATGAATCGCCACCACGACCCCAACCCGTTTGACGAAGAAGTGGTCGAGGTCGAGGTCAATCCCTTTTCGGTAATTTTGCCTCTTCCCTTTTCTCTTTCTCCAATTTTAACCCTTTTCTTCTTCTTCCTTGCGCTTAGATCTACCTTCCATTTTACTTCGTGATCTCAATTCCTGGATAATTTCGTGAATTCGGTTATTCGATCTGGATCTGAAAAGTGAAATTTGAATACCTTGTTTTTTCCTTCTTTTTTGGTAGGGAAGAAAATGAAGAAATGTTATTTTGAATTTTGAATAAAAATTTGAAATTTGAAATTTTTTGCCTCATTCACTTCAAATTCAGTAGTGCCAAAAAAAAAAAAATGGATTTGGGCAACATTTATTTAACTTGTTCTTTAAAATGAAAGCAAAAAAGAACAAGTCCAGTCAATTTAGATGAGGCTTTGTTGTTGTTGTAGAAATGTTTCCATCCCCGGTTTAAGCAATGGCATCCTTTTACATTTTGTTGCCCCTCCCATTCTTTAATAGTGATATTTATTCCTTTTGCATCTTTTCGATAATACATTTACTTAATAGTCTGCATATTCTTATGATTTACTGCCTACCTCCCTGCCTTGAAGGGCACATGACTATGTTGCATGGATACGGGATATATATTCGATGTGTTCATATTTCATTGTTTAAGTTAAATCACAAAAGAGTGAAACATTCATGTTTATCTTTTAACAGTAACAAAATAGAACACTGCTTAGTCTTTGTGATTCTTGAGATTGGGAGTCTTTGTGATTCTTGAGATTGGTCCTCCCCTCTCCCAGGACCGGAATGATTTTCCTTGCCCGATGGGGCTACATCCATCTCTTAATGACCTGGTGAGTCTACCAAACCCACACTGTTCTAAAATGCGGCCTAGGCGTTAGACGGTGAGTTGCCGTCGCTACTAGTCCCTAATTGGTCGGAAAATCGGAAAGCTTTTTAGGTGGCTTCTTCGACGGAGCTAGGCAGGGCTAGGCGAGGATCTGTGGAGAGCTATACTGGAATCTGGAATTTTTTAGATGCAGACTGATCGGCTCATTCCAAGAAGAAGATGGCTTGTATGCAGAGTGTCGTTTTGGCAAATTTGTCCGTTGCTGTTTGAGTTTTTTATTCAATCTTTTTGTTCTAAGTGCCCACTATCTAGTTTCTTTTTTTTTAATTATTCACTTTTCATTTTTATTATTATTTTGTCTCTTTTAAGACCCCACTGTCTCACCAATAATATCTATATTTTTCTCATTTTGTTTTGATGATGTCTATACTACATATCAATACCACACTTTTTGTCAACTAAAAACTAAGAAAAATACAAGTAGAGTTTTTTTAAGTGTTACTTATTTACATCATATAATACATTTACTTAAATCCGCCTAGTCCGCCTAGGTGCTAGGCTCCAGCCCGTCTCCGGACTAGCGCCTAGTGTCTTTTAGAACCTTGCAAACCCATGAAATTTAGAAACTACACAACCCAAATTCCTAACTTAATTCAAAGATCAGTATCTTAGGAGTATCTTAACCATGTCCTAGGAGTATCTTGACCGTTTCCTTGGAGTATCCGTTAGTCAACATCACAAAAAAAAATCATGGATTGATTTTGATTATATGTATAGAATTCAACTTCTTGTGTTTTTTGTCATGTCATTGGATTTTGAACCTCAAGTAAAATTGTAAGAAACCATTACTCTAGATTATTTCAGTGATGCAATATGACATATTAATGATGAATTAGAGATGTTGGTTCTTAAAAGTTGAGTGGAATGATGAGGGTTACAAATGCTGTGCTGTGTGCTTCTTTCACATCTTTATGAAGTCCTAGTTCTTTGTACTTAGGCAATATGTATTTTAGATATTATAGGTCCCACGCCATGTCTTGTGCATATGCTATTTGATTTTCAGGCATTTTAGAAGTCACATGTTGGCACACCATGCATACTCCATTTATGATATGATACAAAAATCACTTTTGGATTATAATCCATACAGCTGCATGGTTTGGACATGTTTATTAAGACTGGTGTGAAGCTTAGTTTTACATATATTTTCCCTATCATCCTCGTGTAAATGTGTTAAAATGTGCCATAATTTGGGAATTTTGCAGAATGGTGCTGCTGCTCCTAAGTCAAAGTCACGAGTTCCACCAGTGTCATCTGACCATCTGGGTTTTGGGCAGAAACACGATGCCACAGTCGATATTCCGTTGGATACAATGAATGTAAAGTAGTTTTATGTCGTATACATTTTTTTCCCACTCTATGAGATTATTTATGTATTGTTTGGCCATTTTCTGCAGGATTCTAAGCAAAAGGCAAAAGAGCTTGCAACTTGGGAAGCAGATCTCAAGAAGAGAGAAAAGGTTAACTGACAAGTTTTTTTATTGATTACTTGTCAGTTCTACCTTTATTGTATAAATCACTTTATATTATTTTGAAGTGGAGTTTACAAATGGATAAATTGATCACAATATGGAATATGTTGCCAGTAATAAACCATTGAAGGCACAGTGGGAGTGGCTGAGGCACATGGGTTTGTCCCATGGTGCCTTAGGTTTGAAACCCCAATGTACCTTTCTAGCAATTGCTAGTGTTTCCTGTCCCCAATAATTCTAGGGTTCGGTGGTGGGCCCCAGTTTAGATGCGTTATTTGTTAGTATATCTCATTTTTTATTTTTCTTTTTCTTGGTTACAATCACTCATTTGTGCTGTACTGCTTAATGCGTTCCTGTATTTTTTTTCAATACAGTTTTTGTATTAATATTTAGCTTTAACAGGATATTAAACGTAGAGAAGATTCTGTTGCAAAAGGTAAGCACTATGAATCTGCAACCTATATTATTAGTAATTTGGGTGCCCTTTCTTAAATCATAGTAATTAATTTTTTTTCTTCTTTGTGTATCAGCTGGTGCCCCTGTTGATGATAGAAATTGGCCTCCTTTTTTTCCAATTATTCACCATGATATAGCTAATGAAATACCAATACATGCTCAAAAGCTACAGTATCTGGCTTTTGCAAGTTGGCTAGGTAAGGCATGTTTATTATGCCAATGTGGTGCTATGTATTTTGCTTTGCTTGTATTTTTATCCATGTGTTGAGGATTCCATTACAAAAGAGTCGATTTCAAATAGTCTGCCTTATAAGTTATAAATTGGATTTACATAAAATTATATGCTTATGGAACATTTTCTCTAACAATCAGTAGTAGTAAGTTATTTCATTGCTGGGATTTAAGGACTGTAGGTACTTATATTCGATTGGACTGTGTTAGTACTTAGTATTCCTCTTAGAATTGTTTACTTAAATATAGATAGTTCCAAGGAGAGGATTGGGAGTTAAAATTGTTTACTTAAATATGGATATTTGAATAAGGTTAGTGTCTTTCAGTTGTTTCTGATTACAGACATATATAATGGATGTTTTTAAAGAGGATGGCCGCGAATTTTGAAAAGTTTGGAGTTTGGACATCCTTGTTGGGGTCATCTGGAAATGTAGTTCAATGATCCAAACGTCCATTTCTTTAGGTCCTTATTTAAATATTGACCGTACATAATGTTAGCCAAATTGAAATTGGCCAACTTTTTGGTCCCTCCTCAAGAATTATTCCTTCAAAAGTAAGCTTCCAGATAGGGAACTGTCTGGTCGTATAAATTATGTACACAACCATAGTTGGTCCAATAAAATGAAAACATTGGTAATCAAATGGCGCAATGAGATTTGGTTTGGCTGATCTTACTTTTTTGCGTGGATGGTCCTTTGAAGAAATGATTCTGATCAGTCTAAGAGATAGTCTAGTATGTCCTCATTTTTTATTTCTAATTAGGGAGATACTCACTTGTAGCTCCTCGTAGGCTCGTGCACAAAAAATACATGTATATGTATAATGTAGATAATACAGAGGAAATGCTCTCTTGACAGACTCTCAATATGGACAACTGGTCACTTGAATTTTAATTCTAATATGTGATGCTAGATTAAGAGTCTGGCAGAATATGTGGGTGGACTCCTTGTGTCATTATTCTTCTTATCATCACATATATTTCCTTATTAGACGTAAGTGGATTCATTTTTTTATGTTATTTTTCCTTTACATGCCTGTCTAACACTGAAGTAATATTGTCATTGCAGGCATAGTTCTTTGCCTATTTTTCAATGTGATTGCGATTATCGTCTGTTGGATTAGAGGCGGAGGTTAGTTTTCCTTGATGATATTTGGTTATTACTTGATTGTAATGAATTTAGCTCCTTGGCTATCACGGTAATTGGATCTTCTGATGAGTTTCATGAACTGCAGGTGTTAAAATATTTTTGCTTGCGACGATCTATGCTCTAATGGGATGCCCTCTTTCATATGTTCTTTGGTACAGGCCTCTCTATCGTGCTATGAGGTAAATGTTTTAAGATGGCTTTGTTTCTAGTTTCCACGTAAATAAAAGATTTGTAGTTCCTCTGGAGATTACAGAGAAGCTGCAATGTTAGCATAAATTTTTTGGCACTTTAGAGAAAATAGCTTGACTGTAATATCACGGATCTTAGGTTAAGACAAGAAAATACTTTGACATTTTTGGGAACCAAATATGAAAGAGTAGGCATTTGTATTTATCCTAAAATTATCCTCATCCGATTAATGGAAGAGACCCTTGGCATATGATAGACCCATGTTTAAATTATGCCCTGTTTATGTTATGAACGAATCAAATTTACACTATGGACTCTAACTGGCACTATAACTCTCTCGCAACTCGTTTCTACCAGAAATTATGGTGCATAATATTTATTTGTCCTTGCTTTTAGTATTTCATGGGCACACCTACGGGGGGACTTGGTAAATCAAAGTTTGATTTAGGAAAATAGTAAGAGAAAGGAATATAATAGAGTCAGACTCACTCCAAAAAAGGTCAATTGGAATAACTCCGATAGAAATTCAGAAGATTCCAGCATCATACCAGCCTTCAGTATCACACTACCTTGGAAACAGTGCTGCTTAGTCACCAGGGTGGGATTGTTATGTGATGCATCTAACATGGTGGTTGTGGTTGAATGTGGAAACCAATTTTTCCTGGAAATCAAGAGTTGTTTGGAATTGAATCCCTTCGCCGGGGGAGGGGGGGGGGTGGTAATTATGTGCAGCTAGCATGATTTAACTTTTTAATTTTGTATGTAGCCTTTCTGACAAGGTTCTTTTGCTCAAAGATGACACCTCGTCAGTTTTTCAGCCACTTTACAGTAACAAATTTCATTTATTCTTTGGAACTTCTAAAAAATTTACTGTTGCTGTGACCCTTTTCCATTTATAGTTGATAAAGAAGTTTATGATCTATGGGACCCTTCACATTTGTTGTACAAATGGGTAGAGAATCAGTTGTATGATGTCAATGTTATCAATATGGATGGAAATAGAATGTGCAATTGTTTTCCTTTGTTAAATTGAAATCGGTAATATCATGCACTTCTGCTGACTCTGTTGAGGTGTATTTTTTCCAACTTGCAGGACTGATAGTGCCCTGAAGTTTGGTTGGTTTTTCTTGTTCTACATGGTATGTACTGATACCGTATATGTTTGATTTATTATGCTTGACTTATCAATCTGATTTTAATCAATTTGCTTGTGGCAGCTCCACATTGGGTTTTGTATTTTTGCGGCGATAGCTCCTCCAATTGTCTTTAATGGGAAATCATTGACGTAAGCTCTTCCCTTCTTTTTTGTTTTTTGTTTCTTGCATTTAATATTATTTACTTGTGGCGATAGCTCCTCCAATTGTCTTTAATAAGTGTTTTGATGCTGTGTAACTGATCCAATATATTTTCCTTCTTTTATGTCTTTATTTTTGCTTCTTATATACAGGGGCATTCTTTCGGCAATTGATGTTTTCTCTGACCATGTGGTGGTAGGGGTAAGTTTTTAACGTACCTGCATCTATAGACACTGCTGCTAGAATGTTGTCTGAAGTGTAATGTTTGTTTTATTTCTCATCCCCATCATCTCAGTGTCTTCGATTTTAATGTAACCTCTAAAGTTGAAGAAGAGAATAGATTCGTAGTTGAGATTTTTGTTCATGATTCAAAATATCAAACAGTTACAAAGAATTTGGACTACTTCATTTAACTGATAAAAGGAAGAAAAATCATGGTCTAGACTCTAAACTATGACGTAGGCCACAGCAACAAAAAACTATGGGGTAGGCCGGGAAGAAATACAAAGTCGTGCTGGTTTTCTGCCAAAACTGAAAACTCAGACTTGTGTGCACTTTTGACTTCCGAATTAATGTTTTCTTTTCCTAAGCATTCTTAACAAATGAACCAGTAACCACCTTCACAATGATCTAAAGTGGGAGAACCCTCTCTTCACCAAGATTCCATTTTCAGGTTCTCAATGCTATGCATTTATTGAGAATATCAGATTATTGCCGAACTTTTGTTTGCTCTGGTTGGCTGGTCAAGTTGTGAATTTGTGCTATGCATTGAGAATATACTGGAACAAATTTTGGTAAAAGAATATCTGCTTTTTAAATTTGGCCAATAATACATCCCTTATGCTTCTTACTTGAGCATTGAAAGGTTCTCTCAACACAGAACAGTGAAGGATACACTTTATGCTACACACACACACACACACGCATATATCCACTTTATGGTTCTTGATCGGTGGTGGTTCCTTAATGTGCATCGGTTGCCCAGTGGTTTTTTTCTTGGTTGCTGGCACACTTTACTCAGTTAGATTTTAGGTTCTAATGAGATGTTATGTACCCTAAATATCAATCCTGTCGGGGAAATGGATCGAAACTATTAATAAAATTCATGAAGACTTGCTTCCCAGTTCATAGCCATATCGCCCAGATTTGCAAATAAGAACAGAAAGGGTAATATCTAGCATCATGACATGGATTTCAGATAACCAAGGGATCTTAGTTGTCGGTTGGATTGTTTGGTGCAAATCTCAATGACTAATATTATTTCTTTTGTTGTATCCTGTGCAGATATTCTACTTAACTGGGTTTGCCTTGTTTTGCTTGGAGTCTCTTCTAAGCTTATGGGTACTTCAGGTGAGAGAGAGAGTTCCCTTGTTTCCTATGTACATTTTAAAAATTAATAGTCTTTCGTTAGAAGTATAGAAAATGCTTCTGGTGGTTTACAAAGGCATGGATTTACCTGAATAATATCTAGTTATGGATTTATGGAGGTCTCGATTGTTGTGACTGCTTCTAGATCACCGTGAGCCCACCAATTTGCTTCAGATGTATTCTGTTTTTGTTTTTCCTCTTATAGATGAAACTTAATCTTTACCGTTAACAGCAACGAGTATGTTTGTTTCTGTATTCTCACTTTCACCAAATATATCCATTTAGGTATGTTTACAAAAGCTGGGACAACTATATCTGGAATATGTTTATTCACTTTCATCTGTGGTCTCTTAAAAGATTTGAACTTCGTTACCAGTCCGAATGCCTCTTTTTTGTGTTCTAGTCAGATTGTGAGAGTAAATTATATTATTTAGGGTCTCATAGTCAGATTGAAGTCATTGTTAACCTGTTATTTATCGTTACTAATGATCTGATCGTGTTTCCCTGTTGTGTTTGTGCAGAAAGTATACATGTATTTCAGGGGGAACAAGTGAGATTTGATGGTGGGATTCAGAGTTGCATTGCCTTTCTAGAGTGGTTTTAGTATATTCTTGTGCGGCGTATTTTGTTTGCCATTTCGTTGCGATATGAGTTAGTAAAGAACGATGAGTAAGCTATATATGTAGTGTTGTACCCAGACTCTAAACTACGTTGCGTTATAATATTACTGTTTTATGTGTTGCATTTTCATATTCAACAACCTGCAACGAACCAGATTAGTTGTGAATTGTTTGCTCAAAACCAATAGACATAGATGCATAGATGAACAAAAACTAGTTTTAATCATTCCATTTTCGAGAGCAACAGTACAATATCGTATTGGGTGGGCTATTCACACATCTCTTTTAACTTTTCACACTTGTTAACTTATGTCATTTGATATTGTTCAATTTATCTGACCCAACGGTTGAAAATTAGAAGGGTGTGAGAAGTAGAAAAAAAGCATACCCCAAGCGACTGGAAATCTAATACACCAACTATCGTAGGACTAAAGAAAGTACACTTGCAAGAACTGTACCGTTCTTCTGAGTGCGCCAATGGTGTGGAGCTCCATGCGCTTAATATCATCTATGAAGTGATAAAGCGGCCACAATTTCACCGTACAAAACGTGTATCCCGCAACAAACCAAGAGTCACCTTCCAAAATCCTCCGAGTTAGAACCTCCTCAAGGTCCAGAGTGTCCTCAAAGCAGACAGAAAGGATTGAAGTGCGTCTCTGCCATAGATCCGGCAGAAGCCAGACAAGGGTGGGAACTTTTCAAGCAAACAAAGCCCGAGACAAGGGTCGCAGAAAGAAAGAGATGGGCTCTCGACATTTTCTACGTAATTAATTCCCAATTCATCAGTTTATGCATGCATGCCACGTAATTTGTCATGCCTGACTTCCATGACGAATCTAAACGACGTTGGTGGAGAAATTTTTTATTGTAACCGGAATATGGATGATACACTACGTGTTATATAATTGGTGAAAGATCTATTGTTGGTCTGTACGTTTCTAGTTTCATGTACGTTGCGCCTTCGTCATTCGCGCGAAGCAGATTTTTTGCAAGATTAGTTTTAAATACTTTATAGAAGAATACTTTTTGGTCGAAACTTGAAAGAATAATATAAACAGACAAATTAAGAGCGCAGGGAGAGAGAGCGGGGAAAAATCAGAAGTGGATGGCACATGGTACGTACTCTTATCTATCTCCAGAGATATCCTCTTTCCATTCCTCACCCTTCACCCCTAATCTTTAACCTGCCACCACTGCGTTGCCACGTGGCACATCAAATATCCAAACCACAACAAATAACCACCAAGCTTCTTCTTCTTCCTCTCCTCTCCCCCCATGCCTGCGTTTATCACCTACCCATATGACATCACCTCATACAAAAATAACAAGTATATAAAAATAAAAAATAAAAAATAAAAAATAAGAAACCCCAAAAAAAACAACATGACACGTCAACAGCAGCGGTCTTAGCCGACATTTTCTTTTCTTTTCCAACCCAAAAAAACTTCCTCCCATCAACCTCTTCCAGCCTCTTATTTTGTGTCCCAAACTTTTTAGTTTGTTATTAGCATCCAAAGAAAAAAAAAAGGAAGAAAGAATAATATGTGTAGCCTTTCTTTCCCAAATCAAACCAAGTAAGCAAGAACACAGAGAGCTAGAGAGAGAGAAAGTAGTAGTAGTAGTAGTAGTGGGAAAATGGCGATTTGTGCAGTGCACACAAGTGGCCAGCTGAACCCGACGTGTTCATTTTCCTCGTCCTTGGGATTCAACGGCCAAAAGCAGCAGCAGGTGGCGGTGTTTTACAAGCAGAGAAGCAGCAGCAGCAGGAGAGTTGGAGTGAGTGTGATAAGATGCGAGCAAGAGACGATTGTTATCGGTTTAGCAGCAGACTCAGGGTGTGGGAAGAGCACATTCATGAGGAGGCTGACGAGCGTGTTTGGAGGAGCAGCGGAGCCGCCTAAAGGTGGAAACCCTGATTCCAACACGCTCATCAGCGACACCACGACGGTGATATGCTTGGATGATTACCATTCCCTGGACAGGACAGGGAGGAAGGAGAAAGGAGTGACGGCGCTGGACCCAAGAGCAAACGACTTCGATCTTATGTATGAACAGGTGAAGGCCATCAAGGAAGGCAAGGCTGTTGAGAAACCTATTTACAACCATGTTTCTGGTCTCTTGGATCCTCCTGAGCTCATCAAGCCCCCCAAGATTCTTGTCATTGAAGGTTTACACCCAATGTAAGTGCTTGTCTAATTGACTAGTTACTCATCATAATCACTTTGATTACACTAACTACTATTTTATTATTTTCACACTCTCTTTCATTTTTCACTAAACATTCATGAAATCCTGGAGTTGTTCTTATTTTGGATCTTCTTTCTAATTTATTTCAACTTTATTTTTTTTGTTTTTTTTGTTTTTGTTTAAACAGACGGTACTTTACATTAAATTCATGAAAAATAATTTCACACAACCACTTCTCTTATTATTTTTTGAATGAGAGCATCCACGTAATTTATATCGAGAGGAAAACAAACCTTCTTTTAATTTTTGTATTAGTAGTTACTTCTATATGTATGTCTGTAATATTGTTAAAATGTCTTCTAAGGACGACTAGAAGTTTTTGCAAGACCATGAATTTGTACCACAAAATTTATACAAACACATTATCCTGATCAATAGTATCAAGTTAGTATTTTGACAAGAAAATAGTTTCCTTTATATATTAAGTTAAACCTCAAAATAGACGGGAGGGAAGTTAAAGAACTTTCCTTTTCAAATAAATAAATAAATGTTGGAGTAGTTCATAATTTTATAAATGATTACAATACTTACATGTATTTAAAATAATATTAAATAAGTATTGTAGCTAAATTCCACAAAATTTCAGATATACTCACTGACATAAATAAATAAATAAATAAATGTTTTACTAAAATGACTTCCTTATTTTTGAATGGTTAAAAGAATTTAACTAACATCAGTAAAATGAAAAGAAATAAATAAAAAATTGATGTCGTCAGCCAAACAATAAAACAAAAACGTAAAAAAAGGAGACTAAGATGACTTCCTTATACTCACTTACTATTGTCGAAATTTGAATTTAAAATCTCTTATTTACAAGTAAAGACTATAATGTAGTATTAAGTGACTATTTTACTAGGAGTAGGATTCTCTCCCCTATTTTTTCCCCTCCCCATCCCTCTCCTTCTATTTGAACGATCACGGTTAAGCCACGTCAAAATCTTATATTAATTTTATATAGAAAGAGAAAGACAAAATAGAGAATGTGAAAGGAGGGGAGGGAAGGGGATGGAAAGAGGATGAGAGAGAATCCTAGTCCATTTTACTAATACTGTAATTACTCAGTGATAAATTAATTAATTCCATCAACATCAAACAATGCACAATCGAACCAATCACATGTGTCGCGTAAATTTTCGTCCTGCAAATAGTTTTTTTTTTTTTTAGAAGCGCAACTCATTACAAGCTTGTTGGAGAGCAGATTTAAAACTTGGAAAGAGAAATATCACTATACAACGTACTTACCTCATAGTTAATTAAGCATAAACATATATATTAATCCATCAATATATATGTGTAGGTATGATCAGCGAGTTAGGGACTTATTGGACTTCAGTATCTACTTGGACATCAGCAATGAGGTTAAGTTTGCATGGAAAATTCAGGTAATTAAATTAACCTCGCATAATTAAACTTAATTTCGATAAATTTACCAAGGTAATTAAGCTAAAACTTGGATTGTTCAGAGAGATATGGCGGAGCGTGGGCACAGTCTTGAGAGCATCAAAGCCAGTATTGAAGCCCGAAAGCCTGACTTCGATGCTTATATTGGTACGTAGCCACCCCCACCTAAGCATGATTTATTTATGAAAATGTATCTTGTTCGCACTCTTAGTTTGTCATTCTGCACTCTCATAATTATTAACTGTTTGTCAATTGTATGCAGATCCCCAAAAGCAGTATGCAGATGCAGTTATAGAAGTGTTGCCAACCCAATTGATTCCAGGAGACAATGAGGGGAAGGTGTTGAGAGTGAGGTTGATAATGAAGGAAGGTGTGAAATATTTCAACCCAGTCTACTTGTTTGATGAGGGCTCCACCATCTCATGGATTCCCTGTGGAAGGAAACTCACCTGCTCTTACCCTGGAATCAAATTCAACTACGGCCCCGACACTTACTTTGGCAACGAGGTATGAATTTAATACTCATCGCCAAATCTGTTCACCAAATGATGTGTCACTACGCATCTCACGATGGTGCTATACAAAAGCGTTTTTAACTGATTATTTGGTTTTTTGTTATGCATGGTTATGTATAATAGGTGTCGGTGTTGGAGATGGACGGGCAATTTGACAGATTAGATGAGCTGATCTATGTAGAGAGCCATCTAAGCAACATCTCCACCAAATTCTATGGAGAAGTCACCCAGCAAATGTTGAAGCATTCTGATTTCCCAGGGAGCAACAACGGAACCGGTCTCTTCCAAACCATCGTCGGATTGAAGATACGCGACCTCTACGAGCAGCTCATTGCAGCCAGGGCCAAAACTCCAGCAGAAGCAAAAGCTTAGAAATATTTCATCAAATCTCTTTGCTTAATTATATTGTTATGCCTCTATTAATATTTCTACCTACTTAATTATTTAAGAGAATGTACGCATGCCTTTTTTCCACTCTTTCTTTCTTTACGTTGTAATTCTGTGGAAGAGTATTTGTATGATAGAGAAACAAATTTAATAAAATTAATATAAAAAAAAAAGATTGAAAAAATTCAGCTATGGGGTTCACCTCTATATCTTATCTCTTCAATATTTCAGTTTCCCAATACTTGATTGCATCACTCATATAACCAAGCAACCAACCAACCCTATGAATATGTGGCCCCCTTTCTTGTCCTTTATTACATATTTGCTTCTTCTTTCATAGGGACTAGGGAATGAGCTTAGCATAACACTCTCATCTTCCATTTAACCATCCTCAGTCTCACATTGGCATAATAATTGGGGCCCCCATAAAATTGGGGCTATGTGTGGTGGCACCGGTTGCACCACTCCAAGGTCGGATCCGTCCAGAAGCTTCTAATCTTATTAAACTAATAGAAAAATCTACAATACTACGTTGTATTCAATGCAACCTGAAATGAATGAGTGAGATTCAAAGAAACATATCTTATACCTTTTGTCACTTGAATCTACCCGGCCCATTAATCTCCACGTGCACTTAAACCAAGGGGTAGTGTAGCGACACAACACCCCTAACTAGTCATGAGAATCAGGCTTGCTTATTCACGGTAAAGTTTTAGGGAGCAATGGTAACTTGTACTCCACTTGGTCCTCTGCTTAAAACCTCCTAAACACGTTTGTCTTAATATCTTTGATTCCTCAAGACATCAAGTTCATCGCTTTTAGGTGCAGCTTACACATTCGCAAGGGCGTTAAGGTACACTGATTCAGTTAAAAGCAAAACTATTCAGGTTGTCTTCCTTCCAACCTAAGTTTTCTGGAGCAACAGTAACTGATAAACAAACAACAAACAACAACAAAGCCTTTTCCCACTAAGTGGGATCGGCTATATGAATCCTAGAACGCCATTGTTCTCGGTTTTGTGTCATGTCCTCCGTTAGATCCAAGTACTCAAGTCTTTTCTTAGGGTCTCTTCCAAAGTTTTCCTAGGTCTTCCTCTACCCCTTTGGCCCTGAACCTCTGTCCCGTAGTCACATTTTCGAACCGGAGCGTCAGTAGGCCTTCTTTGCACATGTCCAAACCACCGGAATCGATTTTCTCTCATAATTCCTTCAATTTTGGCTACTCCTACTTTACCTCGGATATCCTCATTCCCAATCTTATCCTTTCTCGTGTGCCCATACATCCCACGAAGCATCCTCATCTCCGCTACACCCATTTTGTGTACGTGTTGATGCTTCACCGCCCAACATTCTGTGCCATACAACATCGCTGGCCTTATTGCCGTCCTATAAAATAAAATTTTCCCTTGAGCTTCAGTGGCCTACAACGGTCACACAACACGCCGGATGCACTCTTACACTTCATCCATCCAGCTTGTATCCTATGGTTGAGATCTCCATCTAATTCTTCATTCTCTTGCAAGATAGATCCTAGGTAGCGAAAACGGTCACTTTTTGTGATCTTCGCTAGATTGCTCCGGTCATTAGTGAGGATAAGTATATAAATGGATAGAGATAGGAAAGCAAACACAAGATGTACGTGGTTCACCCAGATTGGCTACGTCCACGGAATAGAGGAGTTCTCATTAATTGTGAAGGGTTTACACAAGTACATAGGTTCAAGCTCTCCTTTAGTGAGTACAAGTGAATGATTTAGTACAAATGACATTAGGAAATATTGTGGGAGAATGATCTCGTAACCACGAAACTTCTAAGTACCGGAGTGTGGTATCGTCTTGACTTTCCTTATCTGTCTCATAGGTAGATGTGGCATCTTCTCTGGAAGTACTCTTCCTCCATCCAGGGGTGGTATCTGTAACTGGTGGAGATGCACAAGGTAATGTATCAATGTCACTTGAAGCTTACTTGTAGTTTCAGGCTTGGTCAAGCGCGATACAAACCATGTAGTAGGAGTCCCCCAAGTCGCCGAGCTAGGGGATCTGCTGAAAGAGGTGATAGACAAGGTAAGCAATCAGAGCTCCGGCTGATTGTTCACATTATCCCTATCTTGCAGGCAGCATGAAGGATAAAGAGAAGAAAAATGAGAAGAGATGATATGGGATACTTTTGCTTTTGAAGAAGTAACTTTCCACAGGCTTATTCTTGAACTGGGCTGGAGGGTTTTCTGGTTTCCTCCAGAGTATAAGGCCGACTGAAGAATTTGAGGGTCAAAACAAGTCCATCAAATCTAGAGTACGTTCGACCCTACTGATATGGGATACTTTTGCTTTTGACAGAGTAATGGATGTATCGGCACGTGTGCTGTTACGCTTGTCTCCACATGCTTCCTTGTATCCTTCTCACTTGCCCTATCTGTTCCTCAGGCAGATGCGGTATCTTCCCTGGAAGCATAAGATGTTGAAGATGAGTACTCGAGAGCAATGCCAGGTAAGTAATCAGGTAAGGGGTTCCAGGCAGTCAGTTCCTGGCTGGAAGCTTGATTCCAAGTGCTGACTGATTGCTCTCTTTCTCCTTGTCTTGCAGGTAAGAACAAGGCCAAAGGAAAAGACGGGGAAAAAGCATGATATGGGATACTCTTGCTTTTAACCCTGATGATATGAGATATTCTTGCTCTAGTATAGCTTGTTTACAGAGGTATTATCGGGAGGAAAGAAAGCTGAATATTTCGAAAGGCTTCGTTGGGAGTGCCCTCTTAGATAAGAGGAAGGGTTGAGCATTTTTGCAGGTCTGCCTGTCCGTTGGGGATGGAGGTCGACATATATAGGAGTCTCCCTAACATCAAGTAATAATGCTATTCCTTTACCCTGCTTGGTCATAGCACGGTAGTGGGAGCTGCCAGCTTCACAAGTTTTAACTCTGTCAGAGCACTTTGAAAAAGTGGTCTGTGGTATCTGGAAAGCTGATGTTGCGTGTGAAGATTACAGACAAGCTTTATCCAAGGAGATCCAGCTCTTGAAGTTGGGAAAATGGTGCCTCTTCGGTTTTCGAACAAGCAATCTTGTCGGGGATCCGGCTCTCGAGATTCGGAGAGCGATGTCTTCGATTTTTGAGAAAGTAATCATGTTGGGAGTCTGGCTCTCGAGATTCGGAGGGCGGTGCCTCTTCGATTTTGGAGCAAGCAATCTTGTTAAGAGTGTTTTCTCGAATGTGAGTAAAGGTTGGGCATGTTTGCTAGTCTACCTTGCCACAAAGCACAGAGGTTGACACACAGGGACTTTCCAATTATCCAGCAGTGGTACTGTTCCTTTACCCTCTCTTCGATTTTTGAGAAAGTAATCATGTTAGGAGTATGGCTCTGGAGATTCGGAGGGTGGTGCCTCTTCGATTTTGGAGCAAGCAATCTTGTTGGGAGTGTTTTCTCGAATGTGAGTAAAGGTTGGGCATGTTTGCTAGTCTACCTTGCCACGAAGCACAGAGGTTGACACACAGGGACTTTCCAATTATCCAGTAGTGGTACTGTTCCTTTACCCTCTCTTCGATTTTTGAGAAAGTAATCAGGTTGGAAGTTTGGCTCTCGAGATTCGGAGGGCGGTGCCTCTTCGATTTTGGAGCAAGCAATCTTGTTGAGAGTGTTTTCTCGAATGTGAGTAAAGGTTGGGCATGTTTGCTAGTCTACCTTGCCACGAAGCACAGAGGTTGACACACAGGGACTTTCCAATTATCCAGCAGTGGTACTGTTCCTTTACCCTCTCTTCGATTTTTGAGAAAGTAATCGTGTTGGAAGTTTGGCTCTCGAGATTCGGAGGGCGATGCCTCTTCGATTTTGGAGCAAGCAATCTTGTTGGGAGTGTTTTCTCGAATGTGAGTAAAGGTTGGGCATGTTTGCTAGTCTACCTTGCCACGAAGCACAGAGGTTGACACACCGGGACTTTCCAATTATCCAGCAGTGGTACTGTTCCTTTACCCTTGTGGGTAATAATATGGTAGCTAGACCTTCGAAATTTATGTGTCTAAACTTTGTTAGTGTTGTTTCTTTGCTATTCTTTTACCCTTCTTGGTCAGAGCGATGTAGTGGGAGCTGCAAGCTTCACGTGTCTCAACTTTGTTAGAGAACTTTGGCAAAGTTATATGTGGTACCCATGAGCTACTGTTGCGTGTGGGAATTGGGTGATTGAACAGTACGATTCATGTGCTTTCTACTTCGCCAGAAATCTTCGACAGAATGCCCATAATTTCCGCAAAGCTGAGTGTGCGTGTGACAGGTGCTGACAAGGCTGGAAAAGTAGGTGCCTCTTCAATTTCTGAGATCGGCCCTCGTGGTCTCTGAGCAGCCCAGCTTTTGAGAAAGCAAGCCTCTTCGATTTCTGAGATCGGCCTTCGTGGTCTTTGAGCAGCCCAGCTTTTGAGAAAGCAAACGCCTCTTCGATTTCTGAGATCGACCCTCGTGGTCTCTGAGCAGCCCAGCTTTTGAGAAGGCAAACGCCTCTTCGATTTCTGAGCAGGCGCCTCTTCGATTTCTGAAGCTTCGTCGAGTGCAGATTTTTATAGAGGCTGACATTAAGTTCCAAAGCACACTTGAATATCCACCAGTAGAAGCTCCATTCTTGCACTTCTAAGATCTTGATTTGTCCGACCTCTTCTCTCTTCAACACCTTTGAAAATGTCTGGCCCCTCCGACCGTCGTTTTGACTTGAACCTTGTTGAAGAGGCAGCCTCGCCTTCTCCAGACAACATATGGCGCCCATCCTTCGTCTCCCCTACTGGTCCTCTTACCGTTGGGGATTCCGTGATGAAGAATGATATGACCGCTGCGGTAATGGCCAGGAACCTTCTCACTCCCAAAGATAACAGACTACTTTCTAAACGGTCTGATGAGTTGGCTGTTAAGGATTCTCTGGCTCTTAGTGTTCAGTGTGCAGGTTCTGTGTCTAATATGGCCCAACGCCTATTTGCTCGAACCCGCCAAGTTGAATCATTGGCGGCTGAAGTGATGAGTCTCAAACAGGAGATTAGAGGGCTCAAGCATGAGAATAAACAGTTGCACCGGCTCGCACATGACTATGCTACAAACATGAAGAGGAAGCTTGACCAGATGAAGGAATCTGATGGTCAGGTTTTACTTGTTCATCAGAGATTTGTGGGTTTGTTCCAGAGGCATTTATTGCCTTCGTCTTCTGGGGCTGTACCGCGTAATGAAGCTCCAAATGATCAACCTCTGATGCCTCCTCCTTCTAGGGTTCTGTCCAGTACTGAGGCTCCGAATGATCCCCCTCCGGTGCCTTCTCTTTCTAGGGCTCTACCGACTGCTGAGACTTCTCCTAAGCAACCTTTGTGAAGGCTCCCTCTTGTTTGTTTATTTTGACTCAAGTATATGTACATATTTGTAACTTATCGGGGATATCAATAAATAAGCTTTCCTTCATTTTAATGTATTGTGTTAAATACACTAAAGCCTTCTTCGCTAAGTTCTTTGAATTTTCTTTTGTTGAAGCTTGTATGTTGAAGCTTTGTGAGTGGAGCATGTAGGTTGAGGTAGTGTTCTCTTAATTTCCCGAGTGAGGAAAACTTCTCGGTTGGAGACTTGGAAAATCCAAGTCACTGAGTGGGATCGGCTATTTATATTTTCCAAGTCACTGATGGAAAATATAAATAGTGTACAGCTTCATCGGACAGAAGTTATCTTAGAGAGAGTAGCAAAGATTTGCATACCTATGATGAAGCAAATCTTGATACCCGAAGCCGTGGGAATACTCTACAGAAAGGGGCAAAACAACCAGAGAAGGAACGTAGAACAATGGGAGCCATCTCTGGATGAAAAAAAGCGCCGGCTCAAAGTTCATCAAGCTTGTTGCCACAGCAGGGACGGTGGAATCAAGAATAACAAGAACGGAGAATTTGCAAAACATCCCGAAAAGCGCACTTGAGAACTTAATGGCAGCTGTCACAAATGCCTTCTTCAAAAACTTGTCCATTGCAAGAAAAATACCAACAGACCAAAATCCCAACCAAATTGTAAGAATCATACATCAAACCAAAGCCAACAACTTTTAACAAATAGAAAACTTCATTTTAATCATTGACAAAGATGGCTTTTATATTAAAATCATGAGTATCAAAATCTAATTTTAGTCACTTGATACATTAATAACCTCATTTATTAATTATATTTTGATTTTTTAATTATTTCTCTTTTTCTTCCTAATTTTTAATGTATTAATTTTATTTCATTATAATTTTCATTTCATTTATTTTAATATATTTTATTGTAAACTTTTAGATAAACTAATTTTTATTATACAATATATTTCGATGTACTTTATCTTCTTCATTTAGATACATTAAATTCATTATAATAGATTTCGGTGTATACATTTAGGTACACACATTTTGTGACAGTCCGTCCCTGATTTTAAGAATTTTTAAAGTTTTAATAAAGGATTTTACAAAAATGCCCTTTGAGGCACGCGCATTATTCGAGGTTAATCGTTGTGTCGCGCCATCTAAGATTTGTTTTCTTGACATATCCTCGTAGTACTCGTCGCTACAGAAGCGTGGGCGCAGACGGTTCGTTATTTGGAGTTATAACGAAAAAGATTTTAAAGTTTGAAGTTTGGGCATTTTATAAATTTTATTATTAAAATTTGGAGGGCCCAGATTTAATGAAGATTAAATGGATGGCTGGGATGAGAGAAGAATATTTGTGTGTGTGTGTGCGTAAGAAGAAGAAGAAGAAGAATGACCAAAAGAAGAGAGAGCCGGAGCTCCGGGAGAGAAAGGAGGGAGTCCAGCGAATCAGGAGAAGAGAGAGGAAGAATCTGACCAACCAGAGGAAGGAAAGGAGGAAAGGAGAGAGGGCGAGAAGCGGAGGAGAGAAGAGAGAAATGGGTTGGGAGAACCCGTGACCCGCTTGACCCGCCGGTGTTCTTCACCCATTTCCATCGAAATTTCATCATTTTTCCGGTGAGTTACATCAATCCATCACTTGGAAAACCCTCTATGATCTTCCCTCTTCCTATTACACCCCAAAAATCAAGGAGTTTGGCCTTGAAATTTGATTAAAACCGTGAGGGGTGTGCGGTAGGTTAGTGTGAAATTTCTTCAAAACTTGAAACGTTTTCTTTCAATTGCTAACACCCATAGCATCCCCTTAGGACCCGGAACAAAGCCCAAGAAGTAGTAGGGGCGTTGGAACAAGTTTGGAGGTCGAATTGAAGCTCACCCAATTCTAGGGTCCGCACGGATTTTGGTGAAATTGAAGTGTTTCCAGGACAAATTGGCCTTGGCCTCAGGTATAAAGTTTACTCTACTCATTGAGATCTTCAATTCTGTAATTTTTGAGAATTTTTGGAAATAGTTGAATTTTCCGGCGAGCCGGGGCGGCCGACAGCCACCCGCGGCGGCCCGTGCGGCGGCGCGTGGCCAATGGGCCACCAATGTCATTCTTATCATGTGTTTAAGGTTCTAGGTTCAGTTTTAATACTTGATGGACTTAAATTGAGTAATTGAACCTAAGTTCGTTTCGATTCGTGGTTAGGTGAAAATGTGAATTGACGATCCAACCGTCGGATCGTCACCAAACTTTGATACGTTGTAATACGTAATATTTGAGGATTATAGGAACTTACAGATCGGGAATCCGATTTACGGATCTTTCGTAATTAGAGTTGTAAGTTCATAAAATAGAATGTTAACCGTCACTTGGTTTTGACAATTGACGGAGATCCGACCGTTGGATGGTAATGAAATTTTAGGATGATGTCCTAGAGGTATATTGTGGACCTCTGGAAGTTATGGATTTGAAATCTGAGTTGCAGATCTTCCAGATCGAACTACGTAGTGACGTGTCTTATATAAGTTATATATTCTATCGATATGAATTCTGAGGTTGGATTTTTTTATTGTTCTAGGCGCTGATCGTCATGACGCCTTGATGTGTGGTGCTAGGGAGTTGTTGGGCGAACTCCAGGTGAGTGGGCAGTTTTTGTTTTTCGTATTACCTATATACTATTAATTGTCCCAGAAATTGAATTTATATGAAAGTATGTTTTCAATTGCCATGATGCATATTATAAATTATATGAATTGATATTGATGCATATATATATGTGAATTGGTGCTGTGGACGCACATGTAAGTATCAGGTGAGTTTATATGGTTTATATTAATGAAGGATGATGTGAATTATGTTGAGAGCTTGTAACCTGCACCCCTGGTGTTAGTGCTTATGTTATTCACCCTGCATCACACGCTCACCTTGGATCCAAGTAGATGCTAGTCGTACAGACCACTAGAGGCGGTTCCGACATGCCAGTCATACAGACCATTAGAGGGGTTCCGACTGGTAGGTGACCTTAGATTATGTGCACTGAGGATTAATGAGAGAAGCACTAGAGCGTATTATTTCACCACCTTAGTCGTACAGACTACTATAGGTAGTTCTGACTTATGTGTAGTGTAATGCCGTACAGGTCACAGTTGGTGACTCCGGCTGGATGAGATATTGAGCTATAGAATCAGCCGTACAGGACCACTGTAGGGTCTCCGGTTGATTTATTATTTCACCTGATTTATATTGATGCATTCATATTATATTTTGGCATATGGCTTGGCATGGCATATTCTTTCTAAAAAGCGTTGAAGGATTATAAATTGAGCTTTTGATGATATATATATATATATATATGTTTATATACTATTATGTTATTTTCTGGGAAAGTATTCAGGTTTTACGGCGAGGGGTTAGAAATGTTTTAAATGAAATGTTTTTGAAAAACTTGGTTGTACTGACCCACTCAATTTTGTTTTGCGCCCCTCCAGGTTCTAGTTAGCAGAGCTTTGGTGGCTATGAGGAATCCAGCGGTGTTCTGACAGAAGTCATAAAAATAGGACTCACCCTCGGGTGTTTCATCATAGTAATTGTATTTTTTTAAAGCTTCCGAACTGTGTAAATGGTTACGTCACACTCACGTGACAGCCAGCATGCCCTTCTTCGGGACGGGGTGTGTCAGTTGGTATCAGAGCCTAGGTTGCAATTCTAGACATCTTGAGAATTTCCTAGTGTCTTCTGTCAGAACTATACCGCCTCGTAGTGAGCCACGTAGTTCGGATGAGCTTAATTTCCCCGATATAGTAGTTTGGGGGGAAACTATTGCCATTGTGATTCAGTTTAGTATCTAAAGGAACCTTTTGAGACTGGTTATAAGTTAAATTTGAATCACTTTAGGGAAATAAAGAACCTAAGGGAGCAGATCGATGGCTCAATCATTTGGGAAAAGACGTTTCGGATTATGCAAAGTCAAGAGAATTTCCTCCCGACAGGTGGGTCGAGATGACTACCTAGTTTTTGAGTGTTGAATCTGCATTCTGATGGAGATAGGAATGTTATCCGATATTATCGGAAGAACAGCTGTTTGGAAGTCGTTTAAAGAATTGTTTAAGGAAAAGTTCATTCCTCCGGCATATTATTATAGAGAGTTTACAGACTTGCCTTGTTTCCATTCGGATGTTGTTGCTAATCTGGTCGAGGTGTTATGTCGTTTTTGGCTGGATAATAAGAAGAAATGGCGTTCTTTGGTGACCACTATTCATTGTACTTTTTACCAGGAGTTTACGAGATGTTGTTAAGCATTGAGGACTTTGAGAACATGATCAGCGAGAGTAAAGAGGAATAATAAAAGAATGAGAATAAGAAGAAAGACGATAAAGTTAAAGATCCGTCATATCGAAGACCTCAGAAGACTCAGAGCTTCAAAAGAAGTGAAACTAGAGCTAATTTTCCCAGCTGAGGTTTTAGTGCCACTGGTTAGAGGCGAAGTGATAGATTTACTAGTGATCCCAGATTTCAGAGACAAGGTGACTCTGGTAGATGAAATGTATCTTTGCACCGTAGGTACAATATTAGGCACTTTGGAGAGTGTGGGAAGTTGTGAATGTGTTCATGTGGTTAGATGAGGCATAGCGGTATGAATTGTCCCTGGGATCAGTTGTTACCCAGCAGTCTTCCTTGGCATATTACTTGGAAAATGGATGATCGAGCTGCAGACTCAGCCGTACAGGTCATTCTAGCTGACTCCGGCTGATATAATTCTTATTATTGACGATGTTGCCAAAGGAAGTAGTGAATGAGCACGATCGAGACGTGTTTATACCATATTTAGGGCCTCGTATTTAGACCTCGTATAAATACTCGGGGGACTTAAATGTAATTATGTAATAAAGGAAGGGGCAAATATGTAATTAGGGGAGGAGCCCTTATTCTATAAAAAGGCCTCCTCACCCTCACAAAGAGGGGGGTCTCTCCTCATCCCTCTCAAAGCCTCCTCACATCCCCTAAGCTCTAAGCTCTATTTCCCTCTTCAACAGAGAAATATAATACAATCAGTGTGGACGTAGCCCAAACCTTGGGGTGAACCACGATAACTCTTATGTCATTTACATTTCATGCAGATTCACGGTCGGATTTACGTTGTACCAAGACCATTCGGTTTTGTGCATCAACATTTGGCACCGTCTGTGGGAAACGACACAAAAAGTTATGTCGGTTCTCTTTCATTTTTTCACCTTCATCGTGAATCTGCAAAATCACACAAACCCAGAAACCAAAGTCACTGCAAAACCCATATCTCAAAACTGCAGAAAGGAAAACTCCAAAACTCAAGAAAAATCATATGCTGAATTTTGGATGGGAACCCATGAGTCTAAACCTTTCTTTCTGATTCATAAGATCTTGCTTCATCTCTCCTAGTTCCCTTACCAGCTCAAACGACGTCGTCTAGCTCTCACGTTACTTCACCATTCTCTATCTGTGAAGCATATTTCTACATAAACTACTGAAGATGAACAACCAAATTAGCAGGACGGGGCTTGAACTAGCAAATTTGCTAGTGACTTCTCCCCTGCACCAGTCATGGGACGCGGTCCAAAAGCAAAAGCTCCAGACAGCTTCCATGACGTTGTTTCACCATTCTCTCTCTGCAAAAGCTCCAGTCAGCTTCCAGACAGCTGCTCATACATCAGAGAAATCAACCACTCATTCATCCACCATCACTGATTGCTAACGGCGGTGCTGCCGATGTTGAGTCAGTTCCGGCACATGTCACCGGCTGATTCGCCTCCGTTTACAGCGAGGTCCAGGCCTGTCGTATCGATGCACTTCCTCTCCCTTCCGTGCTCAGAAAACCCTTCAAGGTCGTTGACGGTCCGTGCTCAGAAAGCCCTTCAAGGTTGTCTCGGTGCTAATGACACTATCAAAGCTTTCGACAAAAATGGAGGATTTGGATGATGAAATTGCCCAGATTAAGACAACCATGAAATCCAATGTGGATGTGAGCTTCGATTATGTTGGTTTTTAACATAACCATGTCAACAGCGCTTAATGCCACTCGTCCCGGCGTTAAAGTTTGCCTTGTCATAATGGAACACGGCGCGATGACAGTCCCATTTACTCCAGTTGCTGCCAAGAAAGGTATCGTCCCCGACAAGGGAGCTGTGACCGACGCCCACCACCTTTGATGGGTCTATAACCTACCCCTTCAAAATTTTCAATCATCCAACAGTGCAGCCAGTGGGAAGAGCTTCCTGCCAGGTAACCTACCCTTTTAAGTTTTTTCCAGTCAACATGCGCCAGACCGACAAAGGGATTAAGAGAGAATCCCAAAACTGAAAAAATGGCAGAGAAGAAAGCAAGCATAACCCACCAGCTTCAGGCCGCGAAGCACAAGTCCGGCAAGTCCTGCAGCCATATGTTCTTCAACCAAGACCACCGTTGTTTCTCCGTCACCACAGATTCCGGCTTCCATGTCCTTCTCTGTAACTTTTTCAACACCTTTACAGATTTGGGAAAATAAGCTCGAATTTTTCAGCTTCATGCCCTCCCATGGCGTGCTGGATCAAATCTTCACTCGGGTCTCTTAAATCGGCATTTTTTCCGAAATGGGTTGTCTTTCCAATCGGAGAATTTTAATGGGGTTCTGATCAAATCTCAATCTTTGGGTGTCTATGCTAGAGCAGCTACAGAAAGATCCCTACATCTCTCTCATATCCCTCATCTCTCTCCTGTTCTTGGGCGTCCACACCAACAGAGATCTCTCTCTCTCTGTTTCTCAGCTGCCAAACGGGATTTCTAACAAATTCAGCAGTCTGGTGGTTTGAAATTTTGCTCTATCAGAATTGGAATTGGAATTGGGGCTTCTCAGCCAAGAAAAAGAAAGGAGGAAGAAGAGAAGGTGATTTTTTTTTTTTTGAAATTACGCTCAGATCTCTCCCGACGCCCTTTCAGTTTCTCCTCCGCTACAAAGCCCAAGCCCACCACCACCACACCACACCAGTCTTCCTCCTCTGCGCACCCCCAAAACCTACGGGACTACCAGAACAACATCGTTAACACGACGTCCTCGCTTCTAATTGGCTCCATGACCACCGACGGCCTCCTCTATGACTCCACCTCCATAACCGACGCAGATGGCGATCTTGCCGGTTCTGGGTTGACCCGCCAGAAGAACGGCCCGACCCGTAATTTTTCCTTCCTTGATCATCTGAAGAATGATGCCAGCGGCTTTTCGGGTGGAAGTCTGGCCCACCATGCCCTCGGAGACGTCGCGGCTTCAATGGAGACATCACCATGTATCCAGTAGAAGGGCTGGTTACAATCAGTCCCAAGTTGCTTTTCAGATAGACCCATATCATGGAGCTAAGGTTCAATGTGGTGGTGGACAGAGAAAGCTGATGAAAGAAGATAAGAATTTTTTTTTGATGAATTAATGTGTCAACCACCAACTCAAAAAGAAAGAGACACCATCATCAAAAAACAGGCAAAAGCAATCATCCACTAGCAGTGGCACGGGCACCACCAACGGGTCCTCCACGAACTCCAACCATGCACTCACTCATGCTGTAAACATGTAGTGCAGTGGAAAAGATAAAAAAGAGAAAGCAAAAGGAAAAGCAGAAAAGGAAAAGAGAAAAGAAGAAAAGCAAAAGATCTTCGTATTATTATGATTCCTTATGTCTGCCAGATAAAGAAACAGAGAGAGTGCAGCAGAAAAACACTGCAAAAGCATGGAATAAACACCCCACCAGAATGATGTAATTTATTTTCCTTATCTTTCGGAAACATCTGTATAAACCCCATCAGAGGGTAATATGTATAAACCCCATCAGAGGGTAATAAAAAAAATAAAATAAAAAAAAGGGCAAGCCCAAAATAAATGGGTTGGAATGGAATGTTATGTGGAGGTCGAATGCCCATAGGCCCAAAATAGCAACCTGCCGCTATTATCACCAACTAGGTGATCAAAAGTACACCCAGTACTCCAAAATTATTCGGCAACCTGCCGCTATTATCACCAACTAGGTGATGAAATGTACAACCCGTACTCTAATATCATTTGGCCACTAGCCATTCATGCCACCAACCAGGTGATGAAATGTACAACCCGTACTCTCTTTCATGCCACTAACCAGGTGATCAAAAGTACGCCCAGTACTCCAAATTATTCATGAGCATTACTCATGTCATTCATACGTAAACATTCATGAGCATCACTCATAACAAACATACATAAACATTCATGACCATCATTCATGAGCATCACTCATGACAACATCCTTGAGCATCACTCATGTCAATCAACATAAAGATTCATGAGCATCACTCATGTCAATCAGCTTCAAAAGCTTCATTTACAGAGCTCCAGCTTCAAAGCTTCACTTACAAAGCTTCATTTACAAAGCTTCAGTGCTGGGTATACAAATACCGCCTCCGAACAACCGCCACTTCAGCCCATACATGGATTCAATTTGAAGTCTCCAGCCAACAGACTTTATTGACCGAAGACTTGAGGGACTACATTATGTACCATTTATTGGGCCTGTACCATATACTGGGCCTCATGAAAAATACCTTGGGTGACTTAGCTCATTATCTATGTACTGAGGAACGAGCCCTTATTTTATAAAAGGGACTCCCTCACTTTCATTAGAGAGGACCTATTATTTATGTACTGAGGAGCGAGCCCTTATTTTATAAAAGGGACTCCCTCACCATCATTAGAGAGCATCAACTCTAGCCTATCATTCATGTATTGAGGAGCGAGCCTTTATTCTATAAAAGGGACTCCCTCACCTTCAACGCCACAAGCTGAGCCAACCAAGGCAACATAAGCCACAAGCCGAGCAGCCTCGCAGCGTGTGCTACTTCTAGTTGAGCGTCATTTCAGATTAAGCACTGCCTCATATCGAGCATCAGTTCAAGACAGTATCTAGTTACTTCGGCCCACACATGGACTGAATTTCAAGTCTTCAGCCAAAAGACTCTCTTGACTGAAGACTTGGGGGACTACTGTTTATACCATATTTAGGGCCTCGTATTTAGACCTCGTATAAATACTCGGGGGACTTAAATGTAATTATGTAATAAAGGAAGGGGCAAATATGTAATTAGGGGAGGAGCCCTTATTCTATAAAAGGGCCTCCTCACCCTCACAAAAAGGGGGGTCTCTCCTCATCCCTCTCAAAGCCTCCTCACATCCCCTAAGCTCTAAGCTCTCTTTCCCTCTTCAACAGAGAAATATAATACAATCAGTGTGGACGTAGCCCAAACCTTGGGGTGAACCACGATAACTCTTGTGTCATTTACATTTCATGCAGATTCACGGTCGGATTTACGTTGTACCAAGACCATTCGGTTTTGTGCATCAACAAGACGTATATGTATTTTCCCTGTGAGGAGTAAAATGATAATATTGCACCCTTAAGAATTGTTGCTTACTTATCGAGACGACAGTGGGTTATCATTATTGCGGGCTGCAGACCGTAATACCCATAACTTATTTGTTGGATTCGTTAAGCAAGTAAATAGGTAGATCATTCTATGTTGGTTATGACTATTCAGGGTGTCCAGTGATGGTGGAAGAAGTAGTTATGCCAGCGAATCGTATCCCGTTAGACATGGTGGATTTCGATGTGATTTTAAGCACATATTGGTTACATTATAATCGTGCCAATATGGATTGCTACGGGAAATCAGTTACTTTCCATTGTCTTGGATTATCAAAGGTTACTTTTGTGATTGAGCAAAATGGAGTGAGGCATGCCGTTATTTCTGTTGTGAGAGCAAAAAGATTATTCTCAAAAGGTTGCCAAGGATACCTAGCTCATGTGGTGTTGCAGGATCGTACTCCTAGTATTGTGAATGACGTACGAATGGTAGACATTTTTCTAATGTGTTTCCGGAATGATTTACATGGATTGCCACCAGACAGAGATGTGGTGTTCACTATTGAATTGTCTCCAAGTACAGACTTTATGCTATAGATTGGTTCCTATAGAGTTAAAGGAATTGAAAATTCAGTCACAGGAATTGGTTGATAAAGGTTTCAGTCAACCTAGTCTGTTACTATGGAAAACCCCAGCTTTGTTTATAAGGAAGAAAGATGGAACCTTAAGAAGATGTATGGATATTAGGTAATTAAATCGGGTAACGAATAAGAATCGTTATCCATTGCCGCGCATTGATGATTGTTTGATCAGCTTAGAGGTGCCTATGTGTTTTCAAGGAAAGAGTTGAGGTCTGGTATACTCTTAAGTGAAAGTAAAGCATATTAGTCATTTTGAGTTGGTGTTAAAATGTTTGAGGGAACCTCGATTGTACGCTAAGTTTAGCAAATGTCAATTTTGGACAAATCAAGTGGCCTTTTTGGGACATGTGATATCTACACAAGGTATTCAGATAGCTCATCAATGAGTGACAACTGGGGAGAATTAGGAACAACCTCGAACCGTCACTGAGGTACTGAGTTTTCTTGGTCTAGCAGTCTATTATACACGTTTGTAAAGGATTTTTCAGTCATTGCATTGCCATTGACGGGATCGACTAGAAAGAGGTTAGGTTTGAGTGGATGAAAATTGTGAACAAAGTTTCAGACACTGAAGCATCATCTCACTCATACACCTGTTTTAGCACTCCCAGATGATAAAGGTAATTATGAGGCCTATAGTGATGCATCCTTGAATGGGTTAGGATGTGTGTTGATGCAACATGATAGAGTGATTATTACACTTCACGACAATTGAAACCTTATGAGATGAATTACCCTACTCATGATTTAGAATTAGCAACTATCATCTTTGCTTTGAAGATTTGGAGACATTGTCTTTATGGAAGAAAAGTGCAAGATTTTTACGAATCAAAAGAGTATCCAATAACTGTTTATTCAGAGGTATCTTAATTTTATGCAACGAAGGTGGATTGTGTTGCTTAGTGATTATGATTGCACGACCAGGGTGATCGTGCAAATGTTGTGGCCAATGCTTTTAGTAGGAAGACCCCAGCGAGAATTAATGACTCGGTACGATTGCCATGTTCATCTTCTTGTAGATTTGAGATCTACTGGAGTAAAGTTAGGAATGGAAGATCGAAAAGAAAACGTACTTGCTAAATTTCAAGTTAAGCCTATTTGGTAGGTCGTACTCGAGACTCAAGCGTTTGACGAAGAAAATCCAAGAATTTATTTTAAAGCAAGGAATAACGGGAAAAAGAAAGATCTCAGAGTTAGAGAATCAGATGGCAAGCTTATGCAAGAGAACAAGGTGCTTATACCTAATGTTATGGAAGTAAAGGAAGCAATTTTGGAATTTGCGTACCGTTCAACTTATACAATGCATCCTGGAGGTACTAAGATGTATTATACCATTCAATCATTTTACTATTGGCCAGGTATGAAAAGAGAAATGTTTGTATATATAAATAGATGTAACATCTGTCGGCAGGTTAAAACAGAAATAAAGAAGTCTTTTGGATTGATGTAGTTACTTCTCGTTCCATAGCGGAAATGAGAAAATATTAATATAGAATATGTGTGCAAGTTTCCTCATTCATGAGGTGGTTATGATGAAATGGAGGTGATAATGGATTGGCTTACTAAATCAGCGCAGTATTCTTCAATGAAATAGCAGTAACCTTTCCAGAAGTGCAACAATTATTTATCTGTCTTATGGAAAAGAGATTTGGGCTTATGGTTATGTTGAACTTCTTGGGTATGTTGGTCATTTCAGTTTGTTCTCTAGAGCAACGCCATAAGGCCGTGGAAAGTTGTGTCTTGTGTTTTGAAATTGTTAGAATTGTGGATGGATGGTATTCATGGCCCTGAGTTAATGGAGGAGACTACTCGGAATATTCAAGTAATTAAGTCTAACCTGGAAGTGGGCCAGGATCGGCTGAAGAGCTTAGCAGACAAGTATGCCACTGACCGGACGTGTAATGCAGGAGATTGGATGTTTTTGAAATTATCACCTTGGAAAGGTGTGGTTCGGGTCGAAATGGAAAACAAGTTAAATCCTAAGTACATCGAGCTGTCTTTGATTATTGAAGGAATCGGTGAAATACTTTCAAGTTTGAGTACCCTCGGGATTGGATAAGGTGTATAGTGTAGTTCTTGTTTTGATGCTTCGTTACAAAGTAGCAGATTCGTTGCGTATGATTTCGGTTCATCCCTTAGAGATTAATCCGGATTTGGCTTATAATGAGGAACCCATGATTATTTTGGAATAGAAAGAGGAAGTCCTGAGAAATAAAACAGTGTACTTGGTAAAAATTTTATGGAGGAATCATTTAGCAGAAGAACTACTGGGGAGACAATAGATCGAATGAGAGAGGTGTTTCAGGTTGTTTTATGGATATCGATGGATGGTAAAGATTGTGTAAATTTCGAGGACGAAATTTTTTTAAGGTGGGTAGATTGTGACAGTCCGTCCCAGATTTTAAGAATTTTTAAAGTTTTAATAAAGGATTTTACAAAAATGCCCTTTGAGGCACGCGCATTATTCGAGGTTAATCGTTGTGTCACACCATCTAAGATTTGTTTTCTTGACATATCCTCGTAGTACTCGTCGCTACGGAAGCGTGGGCGTAGACGGTTCGTTATTTGGAGTTATAACGAAAAAGATTTTAAAGTTTGAAGTTTGGGCATTTTATAAATTTTATTATTAAAATTTGGAGGGCCCAGATTTAATGAAGATTAAATGGATGGCTGGGATGAGAGAAGAAGATTTGTGTGTGTGTGTGTCTGTGTGTAAGAAGAAGAATAAGAAGAATGAGGATTGGGCAGAAACTGCCCAACCAGAAGAAGAGAGAGCCGAAGCTCCGGGAGAGAAGGGAGGGAGTCCAGCGAATCAGGAGAAGAGAGAGGAAGAATCTGACCAACCAGAGGAAGGAAAGGAGGAAAGGAGAGAAAGCGAGAAGCGGAGGAGAGAAGAGAGAAACGGGTTGGGAGAACCCGTGACCCACGCGACCCGCCGGTGTTCTTCACCCATTTCCATCGAAATTTCATCATTTTTCCGGTGAGTTACATTAATCCATCACTTGGAAAACCCTCTATGATCTTCCTTCTTCCTATTACACCCTAAAAATCAAGGAGTTTGGCCTTGAAATTTGATTAAAACCGTGAGGGGTGTGCGGTAGGTTAGTGTGAAATTTCTTTAAAACTTGAAACGTTTTCTTTCAATTTCTAACACCCATAGCATCCCCTTAGGACCCGGAACAAAGCCCAAGAAGTAGTAGGGGCGTTGGAACAAGTTTGGAGGTCGAATTGAAGCTCACCCAATTCTAGGGTCCGCACGGATTTTGGTGAAATGGAAGTGTTTCCAGGCCAAATTGGCCTTGGCCTCAGGTATAAAGTGTACTCTACTCATTGAGATCTTCAATTCTGTAAATTTTGAGAATTTTTGGAAATAGTTGAATTTTCCGGCGAGCCGGGGCGACTGACAGCCACCCGCGGCGGCCCGTGCGGCGGCGCGTGGCCAATGGGCCACCAATGTCATTCTTAGCATGTGTTTAAGGTTCTAGGTTCAGTTTTAATACTTGATGGACTTAAATTGAGTAATTGAACCTAAGTTCGTTTCGATTTGTGGTTAGGTGAAAATGTGAATTGACGATCCAACCGTTGGATCGTCACCAAACTTTGATACGTTGTAATACGTAATATTTGATTATTATAGGAACTTACGGATCGGGAATCCGATATATGGATCTTTCGGAATTAGAGTTGTAAGTTCACAAAATAGAATGTTAACCGTCACTTGGTTTTGACAATTGACGGAGATCCGACCGTTGGATGGTAATGAAATTTTAGGATGATGTCCTAGAGGTATATTGTGAACCTCTGGAAGTTATGGATTTGAAATCTGAGTTGCAAATCTTCCAGATCGAACTACGTAGTGACATGTCTTATATAAGTTATATATTCTATCGATATGAATTCTGAGGTTGGATTTGATTATTGTTCTAGGCGCTGATCGTCATGACGCCTTGATGTGTGGTGCTAGGGAGTTGTTGTGCGAACTCCAGGTGAGTGGGCAGTTTTTGTTTTTCGTATTACCTATATACTATTAATTGTCCCAAAAATTTAATTTATATGAAAGTATGTTTTCAATTGCCATGATGCATATTATAAATTATATGAATTGATATTGATGCATATATATATGTGAATTGGTGCTGTGGACGCACATGTAAGTATCAGGTGAGTTTATATGGTTTATATGAATGAAGGATGATGTGAATTATGTTGAGAGCTCGTAACATGCACCCCTGGTGTTAGTGCTTATGTTATTCACCCTGCATCACATGCTCACCTTGGATCCAAGTAGATGCTAGTCGTACAGACCACTAGAGGCGGTTCCGACATGCCAGTCGTACAGACCATTAGAGGGGTTCCGACTGGTAGGTGACCTTAGATTATGTGCACTAAGGATTAATGAGAGAAGCACTAGAGCGTATTATTTCACCATCTTAGTCGTACAGACTACTATAGGTAGTTCCGACTTATGTGCAGTGTAATGCCGTACAGGTCATAGTTGGTGACTCCGGCAGGGCCGTACAGGTCACAGTTGGTGACTTTGGCTGGATGGGATATTGAGCTATAGAATCAGCCGTACAGGACCACTGTAGGGTCTCCGGTTGATTTATTATTTCACCTGATTTATATTGATGCATTCATATTATATTTTGGCATATGGCTTGGCATGGCATATTCTTTCTGAAAAGCGTTGAAGGATTATAAATTGAGCTTTTGATGATATATATATGTTTATATACTATTATGTTATTGTAGACATCGAAATTTCGGTAAATAAATGTTGACCGATAAATCAAAGTGTCAACGCTCATGTATTACATAAATTTTACACGTAGCGTGTGACTCAACGAAAATTGAAATGAGTTGGAAAAGTCATCAAATAGGACACGTGTCAACACCTGGCAGAAACGACTTATTTCATCTGGGATATTATATTCAAAATTAGGCCTTGGAAAATTCTATAAATACAAGCCCATTTCATTCATTTTGGGAAACCAATTCATATTACACCTTGAAGCTCTGAAGCTCTGAAACCCCGAAGCTCTCAAGCATCTAGGTTCCCGAAGAATCAAGAAAGCCTTCTTCGTTCTTCGTTCATCGTTCTTCCAAGATCAAGCCCCAACGGCCCTTTGGATCAACAATCATCCACCAATTCAAGATCAAGCCCCGACGGCCCTTGAAGAAAGTGTTCTTCGTTCATTGTTCTTCCAAGATCAAGCCCCGACGGCCCTTGGATCAACCATCCACCAATTCAAGATCAAGCCTCGACGGCCCTTGAAGAAAGCACCATCGTTCATCATCCGTTCATCCAAGATCAAGCCCCAACGGCCCTTTGGATCAACAACGTCGACAAATCCACACATCCAACCGTTCTTCAAGATCAAGCCCAAAAGCCCTTGAAGATTCGTTCATCACTGTTCTTCAAGATCAAGCCCAAAAGCCCTTGAAGATCCGTTCGTCACTGTTCTTCAAAGATCAAGCCTAAAAACCCCCTTTGAAGATCCGCTCAAATCCACCTTCAAGATCAAGTCTACGGCCCTTGAAGAACGTTCATCCTTAGATCAAGCCCAACGGCCCTTTGGATCAATCGCACATCCACAAATACACACCTTACGGAGATCGAATCAGATGATCAAAATAGAGAGAGATTGTAACCCAAAATCATCAAATACAAATATTTGTTTGTGCACGTTTGTTCTTGTCTCTTTCGTTTCAGGAATTTTCCGTGTTCACAGTTATTTTCTGGGAAAGTATTCACAGGTTTTACGGCGAGGGGTTAAAAATGTTTTAAATGAAATGTTTTCGAAAAACTTGGTTGTACTGACCCACTCAATTTTGTTTTGCGCCCCTCCAGGTTCTAGTTAGCAGAGCTTTGGTGGCTATGAGGAATCCAGCGGTGTTCTGACAGAAGTCACAAAAGTAGGACTCACCATCGGGTGTTTCATCATAGTAATTGTATTTTTTTAAAGCTTCCGAACTGTGTAAATGGTTACGTCACACTCACGTGACGGCCAGCACGCCCTCCTTCGGGACGGGGTGTGTCACATTTTGGTACATACATTTTGATACAAACATTTAGATACATTAATTCAATATAATACATTTTGGTACTAATATTTCGGTGCATACATTTTGGCACACACATTTAGGTACATTAATTTAATATAATACATTTCGGTGTATATATTTTGGTACTAACATTTAAATACATTAGTTCAATATAATACATTTTGTACACACATTTTGGTACGAACATTTAAGTACATTAATTGAGTCCTTCAAGTTTGAAGAATGTTAAATAAAATTAATAAATTAAAAAACTTTTTTTTTGGTCAAAAAATAAATTAAAATTTGTATATTAATAAATTTAAATATTTAGACATTAAATAAAATGCACATTAATTATTTTGAATTAAGGACACATCAAGAGATTATAATAGATATGTAATATAACACTAGATTTATTTTAAATTTCAATCTTATTGAAGGATTAAAGTTAAAAAATCCCTTTAACAAAATACCATTGAAACAACAGGAAAGTGACCATCCAGGCCGATTTTAAACGCAGAAAGTTTCAATTACTCACAGTTCGAGAGGCAGAGGAAGTGGAATCACTCTCTGAGGCAGTTGATTTCACCAAAAAGGGTGTCTCAGAGGAGGTATCTTGAGAACCCATTTGCAAGAAGGTGGAACTGGGTACTATAGGAAGTGTGGTTTGGGGATTAGTCCGCCGCTGCTTGTGTTGTAACGTGGCGCCATTGAAAGCAACAACAGGTGAAGTACAAGTTGGAAAAGAGGATATATGGCTGGTTTGGTATTGCTGTGCTTTGAAAAAAAGCTGATTCTGTTGTGATGTGAGAATAAGCGGCTGTGAAATAAAGCTGTAGAGTGTTTGGTAAATTTTTTTGTAAAAATGCTTTTGAAAAAAAAAGAAGCAGTATTATAGTGTTTGGTAAACTTTTATGTAAAATAGATGTGAAAAAAAAACCGGTTTTTCAAAGCTGGGTTTTGCAGCTTCTTGTTTATAGCTTTTTTTCATCCAAAACTGTGAAAAAATGCTGAAGCTAAATATTTACTAAACTTTTTTTCATATCAGCTTTTTTTTTAATCACCTCAATCCCAAACTGCACTATAGAATTGTGGTGGTTGTGAAGGGAGGTGACTAAATAATTGGGTTTGGCTGAAAAGGTCGACATAGAAAGAGAAGTTGGGAGAGAGTGAGGGAGTTAGTCTGGAATTTGGATGCAACAGGGGAAAGGAAACCATTAAAATTGTGCGGACCCGAAGCGAACATTTGTCAAAAAGGAAGGAGGATGAGATTTCAACCGCGCACCCAATGGTATTTGTGCCGACAACGTGACATGATATAAGTAGGAAACTTTCCCGGGACTTTCAAAATTTACACTTGGATGCCACGGTATATGTTTTAATTGGATAATGCTAAGGAGATCAAATCTCCTAAATCAAATTCCTAAACCGAACGAGGTGGCTGATGAGTTAGCATAGCCATGTAACAAATCCAGATTTTAAACACTCATAATTATTTAAATGAGAATTATGATTACCCATTTGCAGGTTTAACTACATGGTACTCTTCTTCTTGCTCCTCTCTCTTCTCTTCTCCCTCCTTTCTCTCTGCTCCCTCCTTCCTCTAGTCCACCAACGTGACTGCCGGCGACGGTAAGATCATATCATCCTTCTTCTTTTTCAAATATAACCCCCGTTTTTCAAACGAAACTGTCTTGAAACTGTTTCAATGGTTTAGGTGCCTTAATATGGACATTGGAGAATCCAACAACCCCACAAATAACAACGAAATGGATGATCGTGGTAATTTTCTTATTGTCACTGGTAATTTCTAACTGTAACTTAATGGAGTTGTGTAAAAGTTTAGAGTCAAATAATTTTCTTATTGTTACTGGTAATACACATAACTAAAGATTACCTATTTTAATTGATTTAGGAGGTTTAGAGTCTTCAGATATTGATCTAGAAGACTTTGAGCTTGAAATAGAAAAATATGACGATGAAGTAGTAACCAACGAGATTGGACAAAAGAGCTGACGTGCAACATTCCAAAGTTGGGATGGTTTTTTGACAACATTGATGAGCTAGTTGCATGTTACAATGAATATGGGAAGAGGGTTTCCAGTGAAGATCATATCATCAACAAGGGGAGACCACGGATGATGTTAGGAAAAAATTGTTTTCCAAATTTATTTAGCCCTCTACTTAAGACAGGCTTATAAGTTTTGGTGGCAATTGCTTTCCCTTTTTTTAGAAGACTCTATTTCCAAAATAAGGTGGAAGGTCTACATTAAATTGGGAAACAACTCTCTGCACACCTAAGCAGCATGGGATTTCTACACCTAATGCCCTTTTGTGCTTCCAGCTCAGCAAGATTGCTCTCAATCTCATTAAATGGGCAAGGCTCTCAAATACTATCATGCACAGATCAGCATCCCTGAAGGTCCAAGCAGCTGATAACGACTGCTCAAATCTTCCCTACTCGTGACATAGAAAAGTCTAAGGCTTAAAGGTAAGATTAATTACTAAATCCTATTTTTAATACATTCCCAATTGAAGATCAACTCCATCAATCAAGTAAGTAATCCATATTTCAATCAATTTTGGGAATTATTCTTTCCTTATTCATCCTACGGATGACACACCTTGGCCAATAGGATGCCACCATGTGTAGGGCTACTCTGTAACACTATGATTGGCCACCTCTTCCTATAAATACCTCAATTCCACCAAAATTTTGGTAAGTTTTTTGTTACGCATACAAACCCTAAAACTCGTTCTTTTTTTAGAAACTAGCTTACACATCAGAGATCCATTAGCCAGACCTTCTCCCCACCTCATGGGTGCCTGGGGCTTTGGTCTTTGGTCAAATGTATTGATTGTTTTGTAGGTACAAATTCATCAAAACTGAAGGTGGCAGATTTTTGCTACCACAACAGTGACTTGAAATTTCCAGCGATTGGAAAAAAATTTGGGCCACAATGACGGTGGTCAACAACAATTTCTGGCGCTGACACCGGTGGCATATGGCTCATGTGCAATGGGAACAAAAATATAAGTATTCCTATGCTTATAAATGTGTTTGTCCACAATTTCTGGCGTCGGCACCAGTGGCATGTGGCTCATGTGCAATGGAAACAAAAATATAAATGTTCCTATGCTTATGTGTTTGTCCACAATTTATGGCTTAATCCATATAGAATGAGAACGGATTAGATGTTATCCTTTTTTTTTTTTAGTGTATTGATATTTTTACACTAAGGGAAGAGAGAGTTGGTTAAGCCACACAATGAACAACCTAATTTGGTATCGAATTCGCCATTCACGAGATTCGAACCTAAAACCTCTCACTTCCAAATGAAGAGAAATACCATTAGACTATAGTACTGAGTGGCAAAAGTTATCCTTAAAGTTGGCATTTTTTCCTAAAACCTTTATTAAAATTGATGTTTAATTTAAATACGAACTTGAACCACATTATTACTAGCTTGTTGTAAGGCTAACCCCACCCCTCCTCTTAGTGTAAATAATATCGCTTGTTTAAAAAAAAATTCGCCTTTTTTAAGAATTATTATTACTATTTTATTTATTTAGTTTTAATTTTTTATTAATAAGGCATGCCCATGCTTTTTATGCCTTTATAATTGGGTGGTCAAATTACGTTTATGCTCTTTAATGATCTGAAAGACTAGAAACTCAAACTCGCGAGCTCGTCTTCAAGCTTGAAATGTATCGGACCGTGTGTAGAGAAATTAAGGCGGCCTCCCATATAAGTATCAAAACCTTAATCCTAAGTAGTTCGAAAAAAACTCCCCACGCCCCCCCCCCCCCCCCAAAAAAAAAAAAAAAAACAAAAACCTAGACAACTCATAAAACCAAACTAGAAAATAAATTCCTCTGAACTTGGGAAACATGTTAGTTAAGTCGCTCCCTCTTCTTGAAGATTCTAGTAAAATATGAGAAACATATAGCTCTATATTTTAGCTTTCTAGGAATATATATCGCACTTCTAATGAAAAAATCAGTAATCCCTTAGCATCTTCATTGAATCATGTTGTGTAATTCTCACAGGAATGCAATTCCGGCTATATTTTCTTGACAAACTGAAATAAACGTCTACATGAAGAACCTAGAACTTGGATAATTTTTGTTGATCGACCTCTTGGGTAACTTCTCCAAATGGACTTGCATCAAACTTCTACGGAAAGTCGATTTTCATCAAAATTGTTTTAAGTGCGCCCAAAAAAAAAAAAAAAGGAATATGATGAGCAAAGTAATAAGATTCTTTTAAATTAAATTATCTAGCAATGATTAAGGATAAATGATACAAAAACATAAGAAATAATGCAGATCATATTTGATGTTCATATTGTAGAGACATAAAGTAACCACATATCTAATATGAGAACAACACATGAACTTTTAACACAATATAACGGATTTACCCCTGACGTCATCAGTAGACCACACCAAACTCTAAGGAGGTAATCATCTGTCCGTTTTATTGGTCTTTGGCCTTCAGACCTACACATATATTAAGGAGTCATTCGGATCGATGATATCCTATTTCTACCACCGTGCATTTCCTGGCTCAAGGAGGCGGAAGTTGACACTTCAGAGTCTCCCTTAGGTGTTCCGCGCTTTAGAGCCACTACTTGCCAGAGGCCTTCTAGGGACTTCATGTAGCTGCTTGTGGTATGCATCACACTAGCAGAACATAGAGGTTTGCCTAGTATGGCCCACAACCTCACCTCCAAGCTGCACGCGAGGAGTCTCTCCTATAAATAGCTAAGCCCAAAAGAAAAATCGATAATTGCCACTTACTACTCATAATTCTCTCTGTTCTAGTTTTTTTTCAAACTCTTTTTGACTTAGGCATCAAAGGCTCTTTAGCAGCCCCCTTCTCCCATTTTCTTGGGTGTTCGTCAATTAAGCTAACATTGTTTCTTGTTTTTTAGGTGCATGCAATAGTAGGAATAAAAGCTTGTGTGACGAGATTTTGCGCGATGGAACACTTTTTGTCGCATAAGAGGTACTTGTGTGACGAAAAAACATTATCGTCGCACCAAAAAGGTAGGAAAGATAAAAAAAAAATCTTTGCGCGATGAAGGAATTAGTTGTGCATGAATACTTCGGACGACGAACAATTATTGTCGTCACACAAAGTCAATAAGAAAAACGCGGGATAATTTTTTTTGGCACGAAACACATGAGCGACAAAGCAGAAGACCTTTGCACGACAAAGGATTCGTCGCACAAGTTAATGTTAGTTTTCAATCAAACCATTCAGTGCATGTGAATATGAGGAATCAATATTGTATTTATTGCAAAAGTTTGTGCGACAAAGACCTTCGTCACGCAAGGTTTATGCGACAAAGCATTCGTCGCGCAAGGTTTACACGACAAAGCCTTCATGGCGCAAAGGCCCTAACCTTGCTATAAATATGCGCTTCTGCTCTTTTTATTCTTCACAATTCTTCTCTTTGTGCTGGGATGGATGATAAAAACTGGGATAAGACCATGCCCGCCAACCCGTATGATATGAGGCAACATGTGGAGTTCGCGCATGCAATAGGTGTAGCCATTCGGAATAATTGTCCTATTGTGAGTGGCATTCTTGGAAATATGTGCCCGAGAATGTGAAGAAGACGGTGATGGGTCAATTATTAGTAAGTATAATGTTGATGGATGAATAATTAATTTTGTGACATTTTTTTTGTTATATGTTGGAATTAATTATTTGCATATATGTATAATATTGTAAGTATACTCTTGATGATGATACGAAGGAAGAGTTGATGAAGTTGATGGAGGTGGCGTTGAAGGGAGGTTACAAGCAATGGTTTGAGGACGTGGAGCAGAATGGAGGACCATCGAAACAGTATCTTTAAATTTATGTTTTTTAGGACAATATTTAAATTTAAGGTTTTGTACAAGTTATGTATTTGGACTTAATTAGGCTTTAATTCTTTTTTGGCTTTTAAAATAATTGAATGGATTAATTCAATTTATTTAAGGTATTAATTATTTTTAGAATAAATATTTAACTAAATATTTGTTTGTAATTATATGTTTGTAATTATGCTTGTAATTATAAAGTTTACGTAAACATAGATATCAAAGTTTACGTAAACATAGATATCTATGTTTACGTAAACTTCATAACTACAATCATTCATGTTCGTCTCTAAAGAGATTGTGCGACGGCAATATTCGTAGTGCAAGAGCACTTCGCGCAACGAAACACCAATGTCGTTGCGCAAAGTTTCACTTAAACAGTTAGATTGCGTTCAACACTCCCATTTATTATGCAATTATGACGCGCAACGAAAAGTCCAGTTTGTGTGACGAACCCATTTGTTGCGCAAAGTTTTCCTACTGCTATATAAACACAATTTTAGAACCCTAATTTTCAAATTTTTTTTGTTTCAAAAGCAATGGCCGATTTTGGAGAAGGCTCTTACGATAGGAAAGTTGTACAGCGCATAGAGAGGTATTGATGTAAGCAAGTGCCCTACTTTGAAGACAAAAGTATGGCTGATGCATACACCGAAATTAGGTATGATATTGGGGGTTTGGTGCGGAGGGAATGTTATGCCGAGTTTGAGTCTTGGAAAAAGGTCCCTGAGGAGTTGAAGAAGTCCATGCTGGGGGAGTTATCAGTAAGTTTGTATTAAATAATGTATAATTATTTTTGTTAAAAAGTAGTATTTTTTAAATTACTAATTTATTGTTATTGGCATTAATGTAGGTTCATTAGGATGTTGATGAAACAGATGAGAAGCAACGGAAGTATCTGGATGAGCTTTTCAAGAACCATTTCTGGCAGTGGAAGTTTGATGAGCTACGGGATGCGAAGCGAGGTGTTGTTGCCCCAACGGAGGAGGATTGAAGTTGAATTGTAATTTTATTTTATTTTATTCTGTTTTTTTTGAAATAAGATTTTGTGGACTTTATATTTATTTTAATTAATAAATTTATGTTATGTGGATGAGTATTAATATTTACATTAATTATAATATGTATTTGGGATAATAAATTAGTTTTTTTAATTAATTTAATGTTTAATTAGGTTTGAGTTTGTATTTATATTAAAATAAAAATTTACATTACATAAAAAGAAAATGGAAAAACATAAAAAAAATTAAAAAAGTAATGATTTTGCACGACAAAACATGTTTTCGTTGCGCAACTTGTTTAAAATAATAAATTATAAAGCAAAGGAAAAAAAATATTAAAAAAATGTAGACTTGCGCGACGAACCCTTTGTTAGTCACGAAAAGGGTATTTGTGCGATGAAGACGATGTTCGTCGCACAAAATCATTTGTCCAAAAGTTAACTTTATAATTTGGATTCAACTGTGCAGAGGCAAAACTGCCGATTTAGCCTCTGCACTCCTCCCTTTTGTTTTTCTTCAATCCAGCATCCGTCATTTCTATTTTCTCTCAATTTCATCATCTAATACTCCCTTTGTCATCTTCTCTAGGTTGATCGAGCTATCTTGGTGTGTTTGGTGTGAATGCAAATTTTCACCTTCTTCTTGTTGGACAAAAATGCATATGCAAAACAATTAATACCTTAGGTCAAGGCCAAGAGCATCACGAGCCCGCGATGAATTGGGGGGGCTTTGGCCGAAGAACCTCCGGTGCCAAAGTTAGAATTTGATGGAAAAGTGTTTAGAGAAATTTGGAGAATTTTGCAAGAGAGTTGGAATTATGTTTTTGGGAGAAATGGGAGCTATTTATAGGGGTGTGGCTAACCCCTATTTGGAGAAAAAAGGTCCACTTATGGTGGGTTTTAGGTGTAATTGCAAGATATTATGTCAAAATAATATCTTGCAATCAATTAGGGAATTAATTAGAAAATTAATTAATTAATTAGGAAATTAATCAATTAATTTAGGTAATTAATCCTAATTTGAATGAATAATTGAGGGTTACCTTGTGGGGAGGATTTGATGAGGATGGATGAAATGGGTTTTGAATAAATACCTATTTTGATCATTTTTGACCTTGATTGAGTTGTGATTGTCTGCTGCTTACACGTGGGAGTTCTGGTGTGCCTTGAGGGTAATTTTGTCTTTTTCACCTAAGAATCCACGTGTTGCCTCTATATTTTTCTTGATTATTTTTGGCTCCACAAATGCCCCCACACCTGTTGGACTGCTCGTAGGAAAGGGCAGCAGGTGTAGAGATCTTCTTGCTTTAGGAAACATAGGATTGTTTCCTATTTTGATGTAGATTCCCTATTTAATTGGAAATTAGATCCTTCTAGGAAAGGGAAATAAATTACTTCTAAAGTTTATTTAAGTCTACCTTAAGTAGATTATTAAATTAACTTTAGAGAGCAATTTATTCTACCCTACAAGAGAGAATGTTAGAGGATATTTGTTCCCCTCCCTTAACAATCTTCTACACTTGCCCGTGCAAAGGACCCTCTTTCGTTGCTTTCTTCATCTTCACACCATGCCAAGGTTTTTCCTTGTCTACGTAACTTTTGGGAGCCTCGGGGCTTGAAATTTGGCTCAATAGGGGTCAAGAAAATGTGAAAAAGTGGCTATCGTGGGGTAGCTTTGTGGTCTTGGCGTGATGGTGGCTTGGCTATGGCCGAGGGCTGGCGGCTCCGGCCTTGGGCTCGGCGTGTGGTTGGCATGGTCTTGGGTGCCCTGGTCTGGGCCTGGGTTGGACTGGGCCGTCTGGCATGTTAGGCCAAAGGAGAAAGATGAGAGCCAATGGGCTAGGCTCCCTTGGCTGCTGTCTTTGGGCCATGAGGCCTGAGGCCTTTCCTTCTTTTTTTTATTTATTTGAATGATAGGCTCGGGCCAATGCTGGAATAGGAAGAAGAGAGAGAGGGGCCGAGAGTTTGGCCTGCTTGAAGCTTGGGCTGAGAGTTGTTTCCTTTTTTTTTTTTTTTTTTTTGTGGCTGGGCTCGGACCCATGCCTGAGGGAAAAGAGAAAGGCTGAGAGCCTTGTTGGGTCATGGGGCCTGCTGTGTCGTGTTTTCCCTTATTTTTATTTTTATTTTTTTATGCGTGTAGTCGTCTAATGAATTTTCTTTGCGTCTTTGTAGAATTTCTTTGAGCATGTCTTCTTCGAGCCACAAGAGTGATGATGGTGTTCCACTGTTGTATCCTCAAGGCGGGTCTTTGAGCAAAGTGGGCTACTTTAAGGGTTACTTACTTCAAGATTAGCTCCAATGACTCGTTTTGAGACTTCCTTGAGGCATATAGGCATGCCATTCCGTCAAGGGTGCGTGTGAAACGCGTCAAAGAGAGTAGCAGCCTTGAGCCTTGTAGTGGGATTCGGAAAGCCATCAAATTTCATCCCTACTACTTTGTGTTGGGATTCTCTTTCCCCATGCCTCAATTCTTCCAAGAAGTGCTTTGCTCTATGAAATGTGCCCTTGCTTAATGTTCTCTGAATGCGGCCTGTGTTATAGTGGTGTTTTTAAATCTAAGCCAATTTTTTTACTTAGACTTGACCGTCAACGAATTCTGGTACTTCTTTGACATAGGCCACATAAAGGGAGTTTGGTAGCTGCGATCTTGCCATAGGCTCTTTGATCATTCGAGCAAGGGAGATCATGACTAGGCCAAAGAGACTTTGGAGATAAGTGGAGAATGGGAGTCTGATTCTTCCCTCGAGTTGGGTGCTCCAACGATTTTCATCTTCGGTACGTAGGTTGCTCGATCTTCCAACTGCTTTGCATTTGTGCTAAGCTGCTCTCTAATTTTCTGATTGTTTCCCACTGCTCTTATAGATTTGGATTTTTACTCGACTCCTAAGACTTCTTCAGTTATGAAGAATGTGCATATTGATGTAGGTATTCATCCCGAGTACTATGAGTGGTGTTTGCTGCTTAGCCTTCTTCCTCGGGAGAAAGGTGGGTTGCCCTCGAGAAAGGAGATAAGGTGAATCAAGGATGAGGCGTTGGCTCGTCCGATCATTGTAGTTGAGCTTGTAGCGTATGGAGGTGGAAATAAGAGATTTTCTCCGCCTACTTAGGAGATGTTAGCTGAGAAAAAGCCAAAAACTTATTTCGCTGTTTGCGAAGGTTCCCTGGCTGCCCCCAAGCTAGTGATCAACTTGACTTTCTCCAAAGGCGAGAAAGAGAAGGCTGCTAAATCTGTGCCACTGACGCCTACCATTTCGAAGGTGGCTAGTTCGATTGCTAACAAGATTGCTTAGCGTAGGAGTTCCATCATGCGCCCATTACTAAAATTTGTGCCCAAACGTCCGTCGGGGGCTAAGTCTGGTTCACCTTCGGAGATACTTGCTACTATGAAGAGTGATAAGGTGGACTTTGCTGCCAAAGTGGCGCCAAAATCCTCTCCCCTCGCTGCCGAGACTGATTCGCCTGCTGAGAAGAATGAGACTGCTCGTGCAGGCAGTTGTGAGAAATCTACCAAGTTTGTTTCTAGGGAAGCTGCTGAGATTTATGCACTCTTGAGGCTAGATCTACTCGAGGACATGGATGTATATGCCAAGTTTGTTGATGGTGTCAAAGGGATTGTTGGAACAAGTTCCTTTGTGAAGCATATGACCGAGTATATGAGGACTACTTTGCTAGTTATGATGCAGAAAATAGCAATTCTTGTAGCCAAGTTAATGCTCATTGATCAAGAGGACACCAAGGCTGCCAAGGAGGTGGTAAGGATCGTGGTAGCCGAAGCTTATTCCTCGGCCCAGAGAGTTAAGAAGTTGGAATATGAGGTTGCCGTTTTGAAAGGGTCTAATATCTCTACCCCTACTTCTCTGCAGCTTGAGACCGTTTGCCAAGAGATCATGGATTTGAAGACTAAGCTTGACGCGATTCAGGTGTTACATACCTCAGATTCAGGTGTTAAATACCTCAGATTCAGGGCCTTGAGCGTGCCATCTTTTAGTTTCGCTCTGCTTCTTATGCAAAGGATGAAGAACTGATTGCTACTTACAACCAAGTGATCCACTTTAATAAGGTCGTCGATAGGTTTGAACCTCAAGTGATGGAACTTCAAGGTGCTTTGGAGATTAACGACAGTCTGAAAAAGGAAGTGGAGGAGCTACAGCGGTTCCGCGCTGGTTTGCTCGAGGAGAATGAACAGTTGAAAGGTGACAAGGCTAGGTTCGAGGCTTCACTTACTTAGAGTCAAGCCGATTTCTACAAGCTGGGTTATGTACACCATTTCTTTAGGAGGCCATCTGACTTTGAGTTTGCTGGTAAAGACTTCGAGACCTTCTTCATTTCTCTGGAAGACTTGCTCGCCTTTACTTTTGAGGCTTCCATTGGTGAAGTAGTCAGAGAAGCTGATGCCGAGGTAGGAGTAGCTAGGGGTAAAGTACAGGATGGTGCCACTGCTGAGGATGTCGAGGTTGATGAAGGTGTGGCAACCGAGTAGTCGTGGAGTCCTCAAGCTGCTGAAGAGTAGTCTTCTAGATAGTCTTTAGGATTTTCTTTGTTTTTCTTGTTAATTTTTGCTTTGCTTGAACTCCTTCAGTCTTTGCTAGTAGTTTACCAATTTTGCTAGAAAATTTAATAAACTTGTTTTCTTTGTTTTTCTCCATCTTCGCTTTTTTTGTTCATGCCTTCACCTTTAGACTTTATAAACTAGTGGCAGGTGTGCTACTTTTCTATAAGCAGATAGGCCTACGTAGCCTATGTAGTCGTAGGTGTTGGTGTAAAACTTTGCAAACTTGTTAGCCATAAGGTCGGCAGCCGGACGCCTTACTTACAGAAGCAGACTAGTCCGTGTGACTACTAGGCTGTTAACTTTGGCTTTCTCCAATTTCGTACGTTGTGTAGCAAGTATCACAACACTTTAGGACTTAGTGTAAGTCATTCTGCGCTTTGGTAAAAATGAAGCCCATCGACTGCGTAGCATGTCGACAGTGGACGAAGCTTCGTATATGCGCACTAACTTGTTTAACCTTTCACGAAAATGTGCAATTGTATAAGTTTAACATGGCTTACTACTTGAAGGGCAAGCCGTAGGCAGTCTTCTGGAAACCGTAGGTTACCTTAGTGCACTCGGTAGCAACTTTAGGGTTCCAAGGCAGTCGTCCATAAGGCGTACTGTGTAATGTGCCCCCTCCGCCTCTAGGGCCCAGTTCCCCGCGGATTAGGCCAAGAGATCCAAGATCATTCAGTTAGCTAAGCCTTCAAAAAGACCATAGTGGCTACTTCTAGGAATCCTAATGCAAGCTATTATGCATGTAGTTATACTAGGGCAGCCCGGCTCATCCACCTCTAGATAATCGGTGTGTAGAGTTTATCCTCATACTTTGGAGAGCAGATCTATGTGGGTGTCGAGGAATTGGTTTACCCTCTTGCACTTAAGAGCATGGTTGGTCCCTCGGGGGGTGCAATTCTTGCGATGAGTCCCTAAGAAGGGCGTGGTCTTCTTTCGAAGTGCATGAGTGATCAGTTATTATAAACATGTAGTCAAGCCAAGTTGTAAATTACTTATGAATTTATCATTGAAAAACGAGTGAAACGAATGAAAACTTAGCTGTAAAGTAGAGACTGCATAACAATTGGATAGTTCTCAGCACCTAAAGTGGTGCCCGTTGAGCTGCTTGAGTATTCGGGCTTTGATGCAACAGGAGGTCACATGTGGTACTTCCTCAGATTGTAGGCGTTCCACTGCTTTTCGAACTCTTTTTCGTTCATGGTGGTGATAGTTTAACTACCCTTGTAGCCAGTGGCGAAGCCACGTGAGGGCGAGGAGTGGCGGCTGCCACTCCCCTCACCGGGAAACACCACTGGAGAGCTGGGTTCGCCACTCCCCTAGCCGGAAAACCCACTGGTTCATCTCATCTGTTTGCTAGGCGATCTGTTCTGCTGCGCGCAGCAGCAGCAGATTGCTATTTTTTTTTAAATCCAGGCCGTGGGAAGGACGGAAACCTCTCGGAGGCTCTGACCTTTTTCAAGTACACTCTCACGATGCAGTTTCCAGCTCACAGCAAGGGAATGACGCCATGGGAGCCTCTTTACAGGCCTGCGGGTGCCAGAATGACGTCGAAACCGGACGCAAAGTCCACAACTTGGTCTCTGCGTTGACCGTCTTCAGCAGTGATTTTGTTCTCACACACGCATCATTACCATGAATGCAATGTGCGATTCTCCTTTGGATTCCCGCTCAGTTTTCGACGGGCTGAAGAGGAAGAACTTGTTCCAGTGGAATGCGCTTGTTAGTGGGTATGCAAGAAATGAGCTTTTTGTTGATGCCATTGATGTGTTTGTGGATTTGATCAATAGATGGGACTGATTTCGGATGTGTTTGTAGGCAATGCGTTGATTGCAATGTATGGGAAATGCGGGTCAGTTGAGGATGCAGCTAAAGTGTTCGAGATAATGCCTGACAAGAATTGTAATTTGTTTGAATTGTAATTTGCTTTTATTGATAATAAACCTATTATGCAACGTTTTTATAACATGAAATATCGTCGGCAATAATTGTAATTTGTTTGTATTGATTAATTATGGAAGATATTACTATATTAAAAAATTTAATTGTTGCCATTTTTCTTTAACTTTGTATTCTTTTAAGTTCGCCCCTCCTCCCAAAAAATTCTGGCTTCGCCACTGCTTGTAGCCTACTTTGTTAATCTTGTACGGACTTTCCCAGATGGGATCCATCTTTTTGGAGCCTTTTTTGCGGGCAGTGATGAAGGCTTTCCTTAGGACTAGATCTCCAGGCTGGAACTGCCGGATTTTGCCCATTTTGTTGTAGTTGGAGAGGAGTTGCTGCTGGTAGGCTACGATGCGGGTGATCGTCTACTCATACTTCTCCTCTGCCAGATCTAAGCTTGTGGCCATCTCCTTACTGTTCTGCTCAATGCTTGGCAGTAGAGTATTGATACTTGGCACGATGACATTGGGATGAATGATTGCTTCCGAACCAAATGCCAAAGAGAAAGGGGTCTCACCGGTGGTTCGCCATTTGGTGGTGCGATATGGCCATAGACATCTGGGGAGCTCGTCTGGCCATTTTCCCTTATTTTCAAAGAGGGACTTCTTGAGGCAGTTGAGGGTCGTCTTGTTGAATGCTTCGGCCTACCCATTGCCTTGAGGGTATCTCAGTGTGGACATGTGCTGCTTGATGCCATACTTTTGGAAGAACTTCACTAAATCTTTACCCACGAATTGCGAGCCGTTGTTGGTGATGATGGATTGATGGATGCCAAATCGACAAATAATGTTCCTCCATATGAAGCGCTTTATGTATGCCTGAGTCGTGGTCGTCATAGGCTCTACTTCTACCCATTTTGTGAAGTAATCGGTTGCCATGATAATTATGCCCCTACCCCCAGTAGCGGGCGGCATTGGCCTTACCAAGTCAATTACCCACTGCATGAACGGCTAATGACTCATCTGCGGGTGTAGCTTGTTGGCAGACAGTTATGGTACCAGCTTGTAGCGTTAGCAGCGATCGCACTTTTGTACTAACTCCTTAGCGTCTTAATGCATGGTAAACCAGTAGTAGCCTGCGTCAAGAGCCTTTTGCACTAAGGATCGGCCTCTGGAGTGATTTCCACAAACATATTTGTGGATTAAGCTTAGAACCTTTAGGTCGTCGGGAGACACTAGGCAGCAAAGATATGATCCAATGTAGGATTTTCGGAATAGAATGTCGTTCCACATATAGTAGTGTGTTGCCATTATTTGGAGCTTTCTAGACTTCAACTTTTCTATGGGGAGTGTGCCATTGACCAAGTAGTCTATAATAAAACTTTGCCAGTTTGGAGTTGTACTAACCTGTGACACTTCAGATGTTGGCTCTGCCCTATGCTTGGCTTATCTAAATACTCCACCGGGACAGAGCGTTTGAGTTGGTGGTCGAGGGCGAAGCCTAGGCCTGCTAGCGCGTCTGCATGAGCATTGTCTGCGTACCTTTTCTAGGTATTGCTCCATCCTTGGATGTTTTGCCGTGTACTTGCCAATAGTTTGGTTGGTGATTAGCTGGGAATCAGAATGATTTGCGAGCTTTTTCACCGCTAAATCTTTTGCAATTCGGAGGCCTGTTAGTAGGGCATCGTACTCCACTTCGTTGTTCGATGCTTTAAAGCCTAAAGTGATCGCCTGCTCGAGCATCGAATCATCTAAGGTGACAAGGAACACACCTACCCTCGAGCCTTTGTAGTCGGATGCACCATCGACTTGCAAATGCTAGAAGTCTCCATTAGGTGGAGCAGGCTTGGCTAAGGTGTGTTTGGCTGCTTCCGGGGTGTCATTGGGCCTCTTTATTGCGTCGCTTAGGCTAGGCATGAACTCTACTACGAAGTCTACTAAGGCTTGGGCCTTTATTGCCGCACAGGGTTGGGAAACTAAGCCGTATTAGCCAAGTCCTACCGTCTATTTCATCACTCGTTGAGAAGTGTCTGGACTATGTAGAAGTTATCGTAAAGGATACTAAGTCATGATGATGATTGTGTGAGCTTTAAAATATTGTATGAGCTTTTGAGCCACAATAACTAACGCCAAAATTAATTTCTCGATCTTTGAATATTTAGTTTCCTCATTGAAAAGAGCTTTAGAATTGTAAAATACTGGCATTTAGGCTCCCAACTCTTCTCGTATGAGGGCAGAGCTCACTGCTACTTCTGAGACTACCAAGTAGATGTATAAGTCATTCGCTGCTTCCGGCTTAGATAGTAAGGGAGGTGATGTGAGAGACTTCTTCAAGTCTTGGAAAGGTCTTTCGCACTCTTCATCCCATTTGTCTCGTTGTGCCCTCTTGATGGCCTTGAAAAAGGCTTGCATTGATTGGTGGATTGCGAGAGAAAACGGTTGAGGGCGGCTGGTTGTCCAGTCAAGCTTTGGATCTCCTTCAAGGTAGTTAATGATTTCATCTCTAAGATTGCTTGGATTACTTGGGATGTAATTTGATTCCTCATTGGGCTACTAGGTATCCTAAGAATTTGCCTGAAGATATCCCAAATGTGCATTTGGCGGGATTGAGTTTCATTTTGTACTTTCTAACAATGTCGAAAGTTTTCGCCAAGTTGCCGATATGGTCTGATCTCTGCTTGCCTTTCACCATGATGTCATCGACATAGACCTCCATGGTTACTCCAATTTTCTTCTTGAACATCATGTTTACTAACCTTTGGTAAGTGGCTCCCGCGTTCTTGAAGCCAAAGGGCATGACCTTGTAGAAGTAGGTGCCTCGCTCGATCACAAATGCGGTTTTCTCCTTGTCAGGCTCATACATGGCTATTTGGTTGTAGACGGTGTAGGGATCCAAGAAACTAAGCAGTGGGTTCCCAGATGTCGAATCTACTAATTGATCGATTCGGGGAAATGGATAAGGATCATTTGGGCATGCTTTGTTAAGGTCGATGTAGTTTACGTAAACTCTCTACTTGCCCTTCTCTTTCTTTTTCACCAACATGACGTTGGCGAGCCATGCTGAGTGCTCTACCTCTTCTATGAATTTGGCCTCTAGTAGTTTGTCAATTTCCATTTCAATGATCTCCACTCACTTGGGTGTGAAATATCTTCTCTTTTGGATAACCTGTTTGGCAGCAGGGTCGAAGTACAGCTTGTGGCAAGCTATCTCCGCATCGATGTCAGGCATGTCAGAAGGTGACCACGCAAAGACATCATGATTTTCCCTAAGGAAAGCTATGAATTCTTCTTTCTTTACCAGGCTCAGATGTAAGCCAATTCTTCCCAAATGATCAATTATAGAGGCTTGGGTTCAATATGAGTTGCTTACATTTTGTGGAATGTATTTAAAAGATGTGGAGATGACTTTCAATCATCCTCAGTGCAATAAAGACAGGGGTGTGAGAAAGGAGAAACTTTCTATTTTTACCTAATGTGCACAACCTTTTGGAGATCCTATACAAGGTGAGTCATTTTGTAAAAATTGACATGGAGGTAGTGCATTGATTTGTACTGAACAACTGTGATGAGATAATGGCATACTTAGATGAGCATGAAGAGATGACGAAGCAAGAACATCCATCACATTTGTATGCCAAGAAATACTGAGAATTGTTTCCACATTAGTTTCTCAAATATATAAGTTATAAGTGTTTTGTATTTGACATATATTTATAGTATTTAATTTTCTCAAACTAATAGTGTATGTTTTTTTTTTTTTAATTTTTTTTTATAATGTTAGGTGAATAAATTGAAAGCATCGAACTCCCCCACTTACAGTGAAGAGTTATATAACTTGGTGTTCGGCCCGATTCATGCTGAATTCTTCTCGGGTTGCTATGTTAACGACGTCAAGTTTTTGGGGGCTGCACTAGATGACAAGTTATGTATGCAAAACAACCATGTCTATGTCCCAGGTGCAGGCGAAAGTACGACATCAATTTCTATGGCAAACTAACAACTATCGTGCAATTGCTTTACAAAGATCGATGCCAAGTGATCATGTTTAAGTGTCGATGATTTGATACAAACCCAAATAGGCAGAGAAGTGTTAAAATCCACTATGGCTTACTATCTGTGAACACTAACAGAACTTGGTGCAATGACGACCCCTACATTTTGGCAAACACGGCAAAACAGATTATGTATCTAGATGACCCCCAAAGCCGAGAGAGGTTGGAAAGTTGTTCAGAAGATGGATCAGAGGAACGTGTATGCTATACTAGAACAAGGCCCTACTGACGACGACGTCGACAGCGTCACTGACCAACGTTTAGAATCTTCAATAGAAAATGATGCGGAACCACTTCGAGATACAAATCTTATCCAATAATCATTTCAGATACAAATAGTGGGTTCAATCGAAATATTGATTCAGTCAATTACAATTGACCTTGGTAATATTCCACGATACAATGGTGCAATGGGCCCAAACAAAGACGGTGACGTACCTATCGAGGAGGAGGATTGGGAGACCGAAAGTGACAATAGCAACGATAGCGAAAGTTATTATAGTTTGAATGATGAATAATGCAATTTATTTGTGACTTGCTATGTAAAACATATTAAATGAATTTTGTTTGTAATTTAAGTATCTTATATTATAAATAAATTGTTTTTATTTGAATAAATATAAATTTTAAAAAATTTACCTGGGTAAATTAAATTTTCAGCTCATTACACGACGAACATAATATTATTTGTCGCGCTAATGGTATTTGCACAACGATTAATTACTCTTCATCGCTTAATGAGCTGAAATTTTGACTTTCTGGGAGGGCACGAAAATAATTTCGTGAAAATTTGAATTTTTTGCACGACAAATATCTTATGTTCGTCACGCAATAACCTCGGGATTAAAATGAAATCACAAACACTTTCCCCTCACCTCTTCCACTCTGTAAACTCTCCCTCTGATAGCCATCTCCCTCAGCTTTCCCTCGCACTCTCTCTTCCTCCTCTGACAGCCGTCTCCCCCTGTGGTAATTTTCAATTTACGTAACTCTAGTAAATTTAGGAATTAGAGTTCTAGAATAAGGGTTCTAATGTCCTATGTTTTTTATAATTAATTGATTTCTGGTTGCTCGACGTCTAATGCTTTGAATAATTGATTTGAATTAGGGTTCTAATCTGACCAGGAAGAATGGGTTCTAAAATTCACATCTATAATGCACATGCAAACATAAAGTGAAGTTTAAAACTTCAATTTAGAAAAAAAATAAAAATCCTAATTTCGAGTCATAAAACCCTAACTTCAGAAAACCCTCAATTCAAAAACCCAAACAATAACATAGATATTAGAAAGATACACAGAATAATTACCTTGGATGCTCGCTGCTTCTATCTCCCGGGTGTCACCCCTCAAGATTTTCAGAAGGTCAACACCTTTAACTATCTCTTTCTCTCTCTATATATGTGTATATATGTATGTATATTTGTGTATGATTAAATTTATGATCTTGTGACTCGGGTCATTGAGATCTAAGTTCAAGTTGCTGCATTTTTGTATATTTTTGTAAATCACTGTTTGTTTCTTATATTGCATGAGATGCAGATTGCAATAAGGCAATATCTGCATGCACATTTGTCAGTTTTTCTTGTTCTCTTTCGTTCGGTTAGTGTTAGAGCTTGTGTTGTCATACAAATGTTAAATTTTTCAATTTACGGGGAAAATGAAAATGTTAAGATGTGCTAAATAGCTTTGAGGTAGTGAAATCTTTTCTCAAGTTTGCAATTGAGGAAGAAACAATACAGTATGCATTTAGTAACGTATAGACGGCCCCGAAAGTAATCATTTGAGACCTCTACAATAGGTGTAGTAGGTCTCCTTCATCAATGAACGAGCTTCATTTATAATATCCATGACTTGTTATAGTAGAGGTCCTCCGTTTCATTTTTTTATTAATCTCCCTCTATGCCTTCGAGTAATAGAGGCTGTTTTTAGGTTCAAATCCTAATAGGAAAAATAGGAAATCTACTTCAAATTCGATTTAATATTCCTAGTAACTTGATTTCTCTTAAGTGGTGTTTTAATTAGGAATTGTGTTGTCATTTAGTAATAGTCGTTTACTGTGATATATTGGGCTATCAACTTGTGTATGTAGTTCTTATGGTTGCTGGCTAGGCTCTCTAAATACTCTAACTATCTAGTCTAAAAGATTGTTTATTTTGTGAATGCTTCACTAGTTCAAGTATTTAGAGAGCCTCGCCAGCAACCATAACAACTACAAACATAAGTTGCTAGCCCAATATAGCACATTAAACTACGATTACTAAATGCCAACACAATTCCTAATTAAAACACCACTTAAGAGAAATCAAGTTACTAGGAATATTAAATGACAACACAATACTATCATAATTTTGTGGTTGCCAATATTTGTTTATAGTACTTTATGTCAAAGTATCAAACTTGTTTACATCATCGTAGTATTTAATTGTAAGTCACGTAGGTGTGAATCTGACACGAGTGGAACTACATAGGTATAGGTGCCTAACTAATGATGAAGTGGTACACTCCTACCCTTCTACCAATGCTATATGTGCTTGTTTCCCCTCAATTAGAAGTAGGATTTACATAGAACTAGTTCGTTGCCACTATGACATTTTGATATATTCACTTTGAAAACGGAAAAGCATTTCAAATAGTTTATACATTTCCCCTCCTTTCAGGCTTCTCGGACTCAGAGAGACAATGGAGCCTTTAGCTCTAATCACACACAAACATATAACCTTTAGTCAATAAATAATATAGATAGCATTACCATTAGGCAGTAAATAATATAGTTTGGGTGTTTTCTTGAACATTGATCTCTATTAAGAGAAATGATAGTGTGACTCTCTCAAAAGTCATAATTTCATCTGACTTCTTATGACACAATAATATAAATTTAGCGTTAAACTATAGGATGATGAATAGTCTATAATTTTTTTTTTTTTTTTTTTGAAAAGGTCCTTAGCATTCCTCTTTTTCTGAAAGTGCAGTTTCTCCACGTATGAGAAACAGAGACATAGTTTCTTTTTTATTATTTTTTTAATCTCAACTGAAAGGAGGGGAACTCATATGAATTTGAGAAAAATAGTGAAGGATATGTTTGTGTATATGTTTGGAGGCCTACATAAAGCAACTACTGCCCAAGCCAATTAGCTATAAGGATCGTATCTATTTTTGTTTTCTTTTTTGTTTAATTGAATGGGGAAATGCATATAGGTAAGTGGACTGGTTTTTTGTTTCTCCTTTAATGAAATGTGTTGATGCACAAAATCAGCGAAGACTTTGGTACAACAGAAAGTGTCAGGTTTTGTGACCTTCGCTTGGTTGCTTGGTTGCTTCAGTCACTAGTGAGGATAAGTACGTAAATGAATAGAGACAGAGAAGCAAACACAGGATGTACGTGGTTCACCCAGATTGGCTACGTCCACGGAGTAGAGGAGTTCTTATTAGTAGTGAAGGGCTTACACAAGTAGAAAGGATCAAGCTCTCAATTTAGTGAGTTCTTGTGAATGATTTAACACAAAATGGCATTAGGCAATATTGTGGGGGAATGACCCCTATTTATAGAAAAACTTGTAGCTTTGTCACATTGACATGTGTCATGTTGTGATTGGTTCTTGATGTCGACACGTGCTGCGCTCTGATTGGCTTCTAATCTTGACACGTGTCGAGTAGTGATTGGCCTCCTGGTCGGAGGGGAACTCTTCTGGGTCCTTGACAGTATAGCGTTGGCCGGTGCTCAGTAGTTTCGGGATTGGTCAAGTATGGTACAAACAGTGCTCCCCTAAGTTCCCGAGTGAGGGAAACTCCTCGGTTGGGGACTTGCAAGATCCAATCCCTTGAGTAATCACGAAACTTCTAAGTACCGAAGTGTGGTCTGATCTTCATCTGCCCTTCTCTGGAAGTACCTTTCCTCCATCCGGGAATGGTGTATTTAGCTGATGTTGACGCACAAGGTAATGTATCAATTTCACTTGAAGCTTACTTGTAGTTTCGGGCTTGGTCAAGTGCGATACAAACCCTATAGTAGGAGTCCCCCAAGTCGCCGAGCTAGGAGATCTGCCGAAAGAGGTGACAGACAAGGTAAGCAGTCAAACTTCCAAGTAAGCAACCCAGGAGCAGAGGTTTGACTTCGGCTTCCGGTTGATTGTTCTCATTCTCCTTGTCTCTCATTCAACTGCCAGGATAAGGAGAAGCAAATGGATAAGAGATGATATGAGATACTTTTGCTTTTGAAGAAGTAACTTTCCACAGGCTTATTCTTGAACTGTGCTGGAGGGTTTTCTGGTGCCCTTCAGAGTATAAGGCCGACTCAAAAATTTGAGGGTCAAAACAAGTCCATCAAATCTAGAGTACGTTCGACCTTGATGATATGGGATACTATTGCTGTTGACGGAATAATGAATGTGGTATGGAAAGGTGTCGTGCTGTAGTGATCTGTTTCAGCCCACCGTTGAACCTTCTGCTTCAATCTTTTGCATGGCAGAAGTGGTGTGCAACCTTTGCATTTAAATGGTCCTTCAGAACATTCCTTCATAGTGACTCATTCACGCTTGGCAGCTTCAGTGTAAAGAGCCAATATCTGATCAACTGTCATGAGGTATTTGCCGGTGGAATTCGTGACCTTGACAGCAGTTGAGGATGAGTACTCGAGAGCAATGCTAAGTAAGCGACCAGGCAAAGGCTCCAGGCAGTCAGTTCCAAATTGGAGGTTTGATTTCAGGTTCCGACTGACTGCTCTCTTTCTCCTTGTCCTGCAGGTGTGGACAAGGACAAAGACAAAGACAGGGAGAAAGCATGATATGGGATACTCTTGCTTTCGACCCTGATGATATGAGATACTCTTGTTCTTGGTGTGGCTTATTTGCTGAGGTATTATCGGGGGGAAATAAAGCTGAGTATTTCGAGAGGTTATGTTGAGGGTGCCTTTTCGAATGCGAGAAAGGGTTGAGCATTTTTGCAGGTTTGCCTGTCCGTTGAGGAGGGAGGTCAATGTATATAGGGATTTCCCAATAACAAGTAGTAATGCTATTCCTTTACCCTTCTTGGTCACAGCAATGTAGTGGGAGCTGCCAGCTTCACGTGTTTTAATTTTGTCAGAGCACTTTGAAAAAGTGGTATGTGGTATCTGGAAAGCTGATATTACGTGTGAAGATTACAGACAAGCTTTATCTAAGGAAATCTGGCTCTCGAAGTTCTGAGAGTTGTGCCTCTTCGGTTTTCGAACAAGCAATCCCGTCGAGGATCTGACTCTCGAGATTCGGAAAGCGGTGCTACTCCGGTTTTTGAGAAAGTAATTATGTTGGGAGTCTTTTCTCGAATGTGAGTAAAGGTTGGACGTTCTTGCCAACCTGTCTTGCCGCAAAACACGGAGGTCGACACACATAGGGACTTTCCAGTTGTCAAGCAGTGGTGCTGTTCCTTTACCCTTATGGGTAATAGTAGGGTAGCTGGAACTTCGAAATTCTCGTGCCTAAACTTTGTCAGAGATCTTTGACAAAGTTATATGTGGTACCCGAGGAGTTGATGGTGCATATGGAGAGCGGTGATTGAACAGTAAGATTCACGTGCTTTCTACTTCACCAGAAATCTTCGACAGATTGCCCGTAATTTCCGCAAAGCTGAGTGTGCATGTGACAGGTGCTGACGAGGCTGAAAAAGCAGGTGCTTCTTCGATTTCTGAGATCGGCCCTCGTGGTCTCTGAGCAGCCCAGCTTTTGAGAAAGCATTCGCCTCTTCGATTTCTGAGATCGGCCCTCGTGGTCTCTGAGCAGCCCAGCTTTTGAGAAAGCAAACGCCTCTTCGATTTCTGAAGCTCCGTCGAGTGCAGATTTTTATAGAGGCTGGCATTAAGTTCCACAGCACACTTGAATCTCTACCAGTAGAAGCTCATTTCTTGCACTTCTAAGATCTTGATTTGTCTGACCTCTTCCTTCTTCAACACATTTGAAAATGTCTGGACCCTCCGACCGTCGTTTTAACTTGAACCTTGGAGAAGAGACAGCCACGCCTTCTCCAGACAATATATGGCGCCCATCCTTCATATCCCCTACTGGTCCTCTTACCGTTGGGGATTCTGTGATGAAGAATGATATGACCGCTGCAGTGGTGGCCAGGAACCTTCTCACTCCCAAAGATAACAGACTACTTTCCAAACGGTCTGATGAGTTGGCTGTTAAGGACTCTCTGGCTCTTAGTGTTCAGTGTGCAGGTTCTGTGTCTAATATGGCCCAACGCCTATTTGCTAGAACCCGCCAAGTTGAATCATTGGCTGCTGAAGTGATGAGTCTCAAACAGGAGATTAGAGGGCTCAAGCATGAGAATAAGCAGTTGCACCGGCTCGCCCATGACTATGCTACAAACATGAAGAGGAAGCTTGACCAGATGAAGGAATCTGATGGTAAGGTTTTACTTGATCATCAGCGGTTTGTGGGTTTGTTCCAAAGGCATTTATTGCCTTCGTCCTCTGGGGCTGTACCTGGTAATGAAGCTTCAAATGATGAACCTCCAATGCCTCCTCCTTCTGGGGTTTTGTCAAGTACTGAGGCTCCGAATAACCACCCTCCGGTGCTTTCTCTTTCTAGGGCTCTACCGACTGCTGAGACTTCCCCTAAGCAACCTTTGTGAAGGCTCCCTTTTGTTTGTTTATTTTGACTCATGTATATGTACATATTTGTGGCTTATCGAAAATATTAATAAATAAGCTTTGCTTCATTTCAACATATTGTGTTAAATACACCAAAGCCTTCTTCATAAAGTTCTTTGAATTTTTGCTTTTGTTGAAACCTGTATTGTTGAAGCTTTGTGAGTGAAGCATGTAGTTTGAGGTAGTGTTCCCTTAATTTCCCGAGTGAGGAAAACTTCTCGGTTGGAGACTTGAAAAATCCAAGTCACTGAGTAGTCACGAACTTTTGAGTACCAAGGCGTAGTAGCATATGGTGGGAGTCCCCCAAGTCTCTAGTCGAGGGAGTTGACGAATGAGGTGTCTTGCTAATAGTCCATGTCGTAAGTACCAAAACTTCATTCTTTTGTTTTCTAAGTGGTAGCCCCGGACTTTTTCTTCATAGATTTTGTTGATGAAGGTTGCTAGGCCCGAATAAGTGGAATTGCAGAAGGTGTAACCGTTGGTGCATTAACATCGTAATGGAAGCATCACAATGATGGAAGCATCACAATGATGAAAGCATCATAATGATGAAAACACCATAATGATGAAACATCATAATGATGAAAACACCATAATGATGAAACATCATAATGATGTTTCTTTGGTGGAATTGTTTTTCATTTCCCCTAACAACCGGAATTGTTTTTCAACATAACACCATCATCTGTAGGTCGAATCACAAAGTTGTCTTCATGAAAGTTGTTCGTTAATTCCTTAACTACAACATATCCAAATTGGAGAGCCATCGGAGCAGTACAACTCCAGAAATCCAGGTATGATGAGTGACTGTTTATCATTTGTCTGTCAACCCGTCAGATTTGTTGTGAGCTTGGAAACTCTATTTTCTCTTGCTCAGATCAGCATGCTTTCTTCATTGAAGTTGTTCCTCAGCTTGTGAACTACAACATATCCAAATTTGAGATCCCTCGGAGCTGTATAACTCAAGAAACTCAGGTATGATGAATGACTGGTTATTATTTTTCTGTCAACCCGTCAGATTTGTTGTGAGCTTCGAAACTCCATTTTCTCTTGTTCAGATCGGTATGCTTTATTCATTGAAGTTGTTCCTCAGCTTGTGAACTACAACATATCCAAATTTGAGATCCCTCGGAGCTGTATAACTCAAGAAACTCAGGTATGATGAATGACTGGTTATTATTTTTCTGTCAACCCGTCAGATTTGTTGTGAGCTTCGAAACTCCATTTTCTCTTGTTCAGATCGGTATGCTTTCTTCATTGAAGTTGTTCCTCAGCTTGTGAACTACAACATATCCAAATTTGAGATCCCTCGGAGCTGTATAACTCAAGAAACTCAGGTATGATGAATGACTGGTTATTATTTTTCTGTCAACCCGTCAGATTTGTTGTGAGCTTCGAAACTCCATTTTCTCTTGTTCAGATCGGTATGCTTTCTTCATTGAAGTTGTTCCTCAGCTTGTGAACTACAACATATCCAAATTTGAGATCCCTCGGAGCTGTATAACTCAAGAAATTCAGGTATGATGAATGACTGGTTATTATTTGTCTGTCAACCCGTCAGATTTGTTGTGAGCTTCGAAACTCCATTTTCTCTTGTTCAGATCGGTATGCTTTCTTCATTGAAGTTGTTCCTCATCGACTCTTTCATAACATATCAAAAATTCAGGATGAACTAACGGTTAAATATTTCCAGATCTTCGAAACATCACAACAGCTTCGAAATCTGCAAGAAGCCGACTATCATGTTTGGAGCTTCAACACTTTAATTTCCGTCGCTCAAACAGAAATGGTTCCTTCTTGAAAGTTGTTCATATGCTCAAGAACTATAGGGTGTCCAAAATTCAGCTCCATTGGAGAAGAGCAGAGGTTGCAGAAATTTGATAGATGAAAGGAGGCGGAAGAGGGAGAGAGAGAAAAAGTCTCTTGGGTTGGATTTCTATTTTGGGGCAGATTCCAATTTTTGTAGCACCTTCATTATTGATGAATTGCTTGTACTTTTGTCCATTATGAAATTTGGGACTTTGGCTTGTTGTTGGATCTATTATAATATGTTTGGGAACATATATAAGTGAATAAATAAGAAGGAAAATTTTGGGCCCTTGTGGGTGTAAAACAAAAAATGTTTATGTTTACCCAAGTGTTTTTGTACAAGTTCAAGGGCATCTTGGGTTTTGTGAACAAAATTTGTTTATTTGGAGCAAGGTTTTGTGTTGAAGCTTTGTAGGTGAAGCTTTAGTGTTGAAGCTTTCTAGGTGAAGCTTTGATGGTGAAGCTTTGTAGGTGAAGCTTTTTTAAGTGAAGCTTTTCGGGTGAAGTTTTTTTTTTGGGTGAAGCTTTGTGGGTGAAGCTTTGGAGGTGAAGCTTTTCGGGTGAAGTTTGTTGGGTGAAGCTTTTTAGGTGAAGCTTTGTGGGTGAAGCTTTGGAGGTGAAGCTTTTCGGGTGAAGCTTTTTGGATGAAGTTGTTTTTTTTTTTTTTTTTTTTTTTTTGGCGCTTGACACGGTCTTCATTTGCTTGTTTTGTAGTGACTGTGGGAGACAGATTGCTTTCTGATTGAGAAGGGTTCCGGCATCGCTTGCTATGAATGTAAAAGAGTGAGGGCTGAGTTGGCTAAATTACCTCTTTATTGAATTCATTGCCAAATGGCCTTCATTACATAGGATGCCGAACGGCTATAGCTCAACACTTGTACATCGTGAGTCTATTTGTAGTAGTACTTCAAGTGATCAGCGTTCCATGGATGGCCAAGGGTCTTGCCATCGGAGCTTCTAAGTGTGTAAGAGCCAGGGCGACTGATGCCAATGACTTCATACGGTCCATCCCAGTTTGGACTAAGTGTGCCTTCACTCGGGACTCTGTCGCAGAGTAATCTTTTCTTTAAGACCCAGTCTCCTATTTTGAAAGAACGAGGCTTGACCCTAGAGTCATAATAGTTGGAGATGCGCTGCTTGTAGGCGACATTCCTCAAGTGAGCTTGGTTTCTGTGTTCCTCGACTAAATCCAAGTTGAGGGTGAGTTGTTTGTCATTTTCACTTTGAATGTAGTTCTGGACTCGGAATGTTGCTTGCTCGAGCTCAACAGGGACAACCGCCTCTGTGCCAAAGGCAAGTGAGAATGGAGTTTCTCCTGTTGAAGTCCGATATGAAGTGCGATATGACCAAAGAACTTGGGGTACAAATTCTGGCCAACAGCCTTTAGCTTTGTCCAAGCTGGTTTTCAAAGTGCGCTTGATTATTTTGTTGATGGCCTCAACTTGTCCATTAGACTGGGGATGAGCTGGAGAGGCAAAGCATAAGTTGATGTTAAACTTAGAGCAGAACAACCTGAACTTCTTGTTGTCAAACTGTCGCCCATTGTCAGTGACTATCGCATTGGGAATGCCGAATCTACAAAGGATGTTCTTCCACACGAAGTCTTCTATCTTTGCCTCAGTAATGGTTGCCAAGGGTTCTACTTCGGCCCACTTTGTGAAGTAGTCCACTGCAACGACTGCGTAACAGACTTTGCCCTTCCCTGCCGGCATTGGGCCGATCAAATCAAGTCCCCACTGGGCGAAGGGCCAATGGCTGATCATAGGAGTAAGAGGCTCTGGAGGGGAATGAGAAATAGCCGCATATCGTTGACATTTGTCACATGAGCGGGATACTTTGATGGCATCCTGGTGGAGTGTTGGCCAGTAATATCCTTGGCGAAAAGTCTTGTGTGCTAGGGACCGAGATCCAGCATGATCTCCACAGACTCCCTCATGTATTTCCCGAAGGACGATTTCCGCCTCGGCAGGCGTAAGACACCTTAAGTATGGCAGGCTAAAACCTCGCTTATAGAGTTGATCATTGATGATCAGGTAGCGGGTAGACTTGTATCGAATTTGCTTAGCCTGGACTTTATCATTTGGGAGGGTGCCATGAGCAAGGAAATTATAGATCGGGGTGATCCAACTATCCCCCCGTTGTAAGTTGCATACTTCTGCGGCCATGGTGCTTGGTGTTGCCAACAGTTCGACATGAATTTTTCTTCCAATCTTGTCTTCCACAGCTGAGGCGAGGCGAGCCAGGGCGTCTGCATGACTGTTTGCCGCTCGAGGAACTTGGGTGATCTGGTAGTGGAAGTGCTTGAGCAAAAGTTGTGTTTGCGCAAGATATGCTGCCATGGAGCTGTCCTTAGCATCAAAGTTGTTGGTAACCTGGTTGACCACTAATTGGGAGTCACTGAAAATATCAATTTGTTTAACCCCGAGGTGTTTGGCCAAACGTAATCCTGCTAGAAGGGCTTCATACTCGGCCTCATTGTTTGATGCCTTGAATTTGAAACGAAGAGCATACTCCATTGCTACTTTGTCGGGCGTAGTCAAGACTAGTCCCGCTCTACAGCCCTGTTGGTTGGATGAGCCATCAACATACAGACTCCATGCTGAGGTCGTTGATTCTACTTTCTGAGCTTCCGATGGTAATGAAGCTACTGCTTCAGGTGTAGAAGCAATGTCAACAGGATATGTGAAGTCGGCGATGAAATCTGCTACTGCTTGGCCCTTCTCAGCTGGCTTTGGTTGGTAGGAGATGTCAAACTCACCCAACGCTATTGCCCATTTGATCATTCGCCCTGAAGTGTCAGGACTTTGGAGTATCTGTCGAAGAGGATAATTGGTAAGCACGATGATGGAGTGCGCTTGGAAGTAAGGGCGGAGTTTTCGAGCAGACATGACCAATGCCAGAGCCAATTTCTCAATGTTAGAGTACCGTGTCTCCGCATCTTGTAAGGCTTTGCTAGCGTAGTAGACAGGTCGCTCAATATTCCCATCCTTTCGAATGAGAACGGAACTTACGGCTGAAGCTGATACCGATAGGTAGATAATGAGAATGTCTCCTACCTCGGGCTTGGAGAGTAGAGGGGCTTTACTCATGTACTCCTTGAGGTTTTTGAATGCCTCGGCACATTCATCAGTCCATGTAATGTACTTCCTACTTCCCTTAAGTGCTTTAAAAAAGGGAGCACATTTGTCTGTGGCCTTAGAAATGAACCTGGTTAAGGCTGCCACCTTGCCAGTAAGGCTCTGGATGTCCTTTGAAGTTACCGGTTCCTTCATGTCGAGGATTGCTTTGATCTTCTCGGGATTAGCTTCAATGCCTCGTTGGCTAATCATGAAACCTAAGAATTTGCCAGAGCCTACGCCGAAGGCACATTTGTTGGGGTTTAACCTCATTCGATACCTCTTCAAAATAGTGAAAGTTTCATATAGGTTGGTGATGTGTTGGTCAGCATGTTTGCTCTTGACTAACATATCATCAACGTAAACTTCCATGCTCTTCCCAATCTGCTCGGCGAACATTGAGTTGACTAGTCTCTGATAAGTCGCTCCTGCATTCTTTAGGCCGAAAGGCATGACTTTGTAGCAGTATAGTCCTCTGTCGGTAGTGAAGGCTGTGTGTTCTTGATCCGAAGGGTTCATGAGGATTTGGTTGTATCCTGAGTAAGCATCCATGAAGCTCAGGAGTTCACACCCGGCCGTAGAGTCTATAAGTCTGTCAATAAGAGGAAGAGGGAAGCTATCTTTCGGACACCTTTTGTTTAGGTCGGTGTAGTCAACACACATTCTCCACAAGACCTTTTGAAGCAAAAGACTTTCTTTGGTCGGATTTTTCTTAACAAGGACCACATTTGCTACCCATGTCGGGTAATTGACTTCGCGGACAAAGCCTATGCCTTTGAGTTTTTCAACTTCTGCTTTCATTGCCTCGTATCGTTCAGCGTCATAAGATCTTCGCTTCTGTCTCACCGGCTTGATCTTGGGGTCAATACTCAAACGATGACAGATGACATCGGGAGAGATGCCTGGCATGTCCTCGTATGACCAGGCGAAGACTTCAGTGTTCTCTTTCAAAAAAGATATCAATGCTAACCGAAGGGGTGGTGACAATGTGGTGCCAATCTTCACCATGCGATCTGGATAATCTCTTGAGATAGGTACCTTCTCCAACTCTTCAGCAGGTTGGGCTTGCTGGGTGAAAGAGTCATCTCGAGGATCATCGGGTTGATTGTTGCTATCAGGAAGATCCAAGTTCGCTTCATCTAGGCTGGTCTTTGTGACTTGGTCATGTACAGACAGGGTTTCCTTGGGTCCGGGCAAGTGTTGTTGCTTAACTGAAGTGTTGTAACATGATCGTGCACTAAGCTGATCTCCTCTGATGTAGCCGTTGCCATGGGGGGTTGGAAATTTCATCAACAGCATATGCGTGGATACCATAGCCTTGAGATCATTGATGCCTGTGCGCCCAAAGATGACATTGTATGCCGTTGGGCAGTCAACCACTAGGAAGTTAGTGGTAATGGTAGCCGTGTAAGGGCCTGTACCAATAGTAAAGGGTAAATGTATGCTCCCTAAGGGTTGCACGATATCACCGGAGAAGCTTATCAGAGGAGAAATCGAGCGATCGAGCAAGTGTTCAGCTACACTGAGTGCCCTGAAAGCTTCGGCAAACATGATATTGACCGAAGCCCCTGTGTCTACGAGGATTCGTCGAACATCAAAGTTGGCTATGTGAGCCTCCACGATCAATGGGTCGTTATGAGGGTAGATGATGCCTCTTTCTTCCTCAGGGTAGAAACATATCGGATCCCAGTTAGGCTTTTGATACTTCCCTCCCCTGATGTCTTCCACGTGAAACACTTGGTGACCAGGCCTCAGACTTCGTTCACTGTTTTTCATGGCCCTATTGGAAGATTCAGATATGGGTGTGCCGCCGCTTATGGAATATATGACATTCACCTGGCGTTGGTTACGGTTATCCCTTTGAGGGTGAAGAAGGAATTGATCAATTTTTCCTTCTCGTGCCAAAGCTTCAATACGATCACGGAGGATGATACATTTCTCGCTATCATGGCTGTTATGCTCATGGTAGCAACAAAACGTGCCCGCGTTATTCGGGGGCGTGTAATCTGGGTGCCTCGGCTTTGGCTTTGGTATCAGGTGAGCTATGCTGGGGTAAATGGCCGCGCATGTGGCATTCAAGGGCGTGTATGTCTCATACCTTGGGGTAAGGGGTTTCTTGACGCGGGTTTGACCCACTGCATTGACTGCCTGGGGGCGAGCGTTATTGTGGCGATACCCTTGGTTATCGGGATAGTGTCCCTTACTCTTTTTACTGAAATGAGAGTGGTGAGGATGGAAATCCTTCCTCTTGCCTTGAAATTGATATGTCTGTTGATTCGGCGAAGCATTATGCAAGGCATGGGGAGGTGCCACTGCTGTTTGGAAAGTCGAGGTCTTCTCATTTAGGTGAGTCTGGCTTCCACCTCCCACTTGTTGATAAAGGATGGTTGTAGGGGGTTTCTCCTGATATGTCTTTGCCTCGGCGGAGGCATGGTTATAAGCCTGCGCCATCACCTCAGAGTAAGTCTTCCAAGTATTGGCATTGATCATGTATTTAAAGAAACAATCACGTAGGCCTGCCGTGAAGGCTTTGAGGGCAGTCTTGTCGTCTGCCTCGGCACACCGGGAGTATTCATGGCTGAAGCGACCAGCATACATACGTAATGACTCGTCTGGCTTCTGGCGGATAGTGTACAGGTCATCTGCAGAGTGCAAGCGATCGGTTTGGAAAATGTGTTGGGAAACAAATAGTTTCCTCAATTCCTCAAATGAGTCTACCGTCTCAGGTGTAAGACGACAATACCAATTTAGAGCTCCGCCAGAGAGGGTGGAGGGGAAGAGAAGACATCGCTCTTCGTCGGTGTGCATCCGGTATGCCATGGTGGACTCAAAGAGGTTAAGGTGCTCAATCGGGTCCTCTTTTCCAGTATAAAGTTGCAAGCCAAGCTTTTGCTTTGTCTTTGCTTGAAGGGGGGTGTTGAGGATCCTCCTTGTAAGAGGGCCAGGCCTGGGTTGGTTCCAGTCAGGTATTTCAGCCTGACGTTCAGCCTTCAACTTGTTTACTTCCTCAATAAGTTGTAGGACAAGGGGGTCTTGAGCGGAGTTATGTGCCACTGGAGCTTTCTTTCGTAAATCTCCATCTCCTCTTGGAATTAGGAAGGTTTGATCAAGGGCATGTGATTTTTCCCTGGACTCGTTGTACTGGCTTCCAGGGTATGTCTGTCGGAACACCTCTGAGTCCCCTGTACCCTCATGTCTCTCTAGGACTTGTTGCCCCTTCCCCAAATTGGTGGCCGGCTCGGGCCGTGGCAGGGGACCGAGTCTCTCAGAAATCCTTGGGTCATTGATCTTTGAGCTTATATGGATGGAATTCTCTCGACGTTGCTTCAGGAAATCCCGACAATCGCGAAAGACGGCTTTCGATCCTTCTGCCCCTTCAGCAAAGAGGTGTCTCCCTCCACTTCTCATGGTTCGGGTCGAAGCAACTGGGTTAAGAGAAGCCTCATGTTGATTATCAAGTCGAGGGGTAATCTGTTCCCTATCAGGGATATCTATGTCGAATGCATGTGACCCTCCATGTTGGAGGGCACCCAGTTGATGGTTGACTTCCACGGGGGCAACAAGCTCGCGTGTCTGAGCTTGCCTAGCTTCGTGGAGTGTCTCGAAGAGCTTCTCATATTGCTCCTGGAGGACCTCATTCCTCATTGCTATCTTGTTGTTCTGAGCTTCCAACTCATCGACTTTAGCTTGAAGAAGAACTCGTTTTCCTTCCTTCTTTCGTTGTTTCGCACTATGTGCAAGGGGGGTGTCATTCTGTGTGCTGTGGCTTCCTTCGCTTCCCATGTTGGAGAGGGATGCCTGATCAAAAGAAAGTGTACGAATGATAGAAACCAGCTTGACACAGCTGAAGAGAGTAGGAATAAGTGTCGTTTCCCACAGACGGCGCCAAATGTTGATGCACAAAATCAGCGAAGACTTTGGTACAACAGAAAGTGTCAGGTTTTGTGACCTTCGCTTGGTTGCTTGGTTGCTTCAGTCACTAGTGAGGATAAGTACGTAAATGAATAGAGACAGAGAAGCAAACACAGGATGTACGTGGTTCACCCAGATTGGCTACGTCCACGGAGTAGAGGAGTTCTTATTAGTAGTGAAGGGCTTACACAAGTAGAAAGGATCAAGCTCTCAATTTAGTGAGTTCTTGTGAATGATTTAACACAAAATGGCATTAGGCAATATTGTGGGGGAATGACCCCTATTTATAGAAAAACTTGTAGCTTTGTCACATTGACATGTGTCATGTTGTGATTGGTTCTTGATGTCGACACGTGCTGCGCTCTGATTGGCTTCTAATCTTGACACGTGTCGAGTAGTGATTGGCCTCCTGGTCGGAGGGGAACTCTTCTGGGTCCTTGACAGTATAGCGTTGGCCGGTGCTCGGTAGTTTCGGGATTGGTCAAGTATGGTACAAACAAAATGCATATAGGTCAAGATGCTTTTATGGTTTAATTGTCGATTTTATGCTTGATTTCAGATTTAAGGATTTAGGGATTAATTTAGTTAATGTTTAACGGTATATATATGGTTCAAATGCTTGATTTAGTTATGCTTGGGGTTGTGTGAGTGATATGCCACATAATTAGGCATGTGATGAGATTTATGTATACTTAATGAAAATTTTTTTCTTCTAATTGTGCAGATGTCATAACTTATTAGAAGTCGTAAGGCAATGACAAATGCACCTCGTTCGATTCCCTTGCCTTCCACTTCAGCTGCCACTGCTCCAGCATAAATAAACCACAGGCTGGTTGATCTGGTTGGTCCATGGGTCTCCCAGGTGCCGGCGTCGTCATCATTATCAGTGGCGCTACCTGTTAGCGCCAGGCATTGTCACTGCCCCCCTCGCCCGCATGCCCGACACGACATCGGTGTCCACTAATGATGCCTCAGGGTCACAATAAGGTAAAGTTAAATAACGCTTCGCACGTTGATAATTGTTTTTTTTCTATAGTGCCTTGGTGATTTCTCCATATAGAATGTTCTACGTTTTATTAGATTGCCTAATGATGCTAGGAGGGTGGTCATTAGTTATTTGTAGGGGACAACATGTCTCTGAAGATGTTTGTTCAATTTTTCTGCTTAATTCCGAGTTTACTAGTTTAATTTTGTTCAAAATTTGAGCTGGAGCTACTTTAAGTTCGATCTTTAGTTAGTTAGTTAGGTAAGTAGAAGGAAAATGTGTAAAGATGATAATTCAGTTTTCTCTGCATGTCCTTTATATAAAGGATTCTCTTCTGAATGATCATGGTAGGCGTTAGGCCGTTAGTCTTCAAGTGTTGAAGCAATTCATAATAGCATTTCAATTTGCTGCTTAAATTCCCAAGTTCTACTATGTAATATTTCACTTGCCATCCACTACTGAAGCATTCAATTGTTGTGATTGTTGTTGTCTATCATATATTATTCATTACAATGTCCAGGGTTTGGGAATTGTTATAACTTTATGGGAGGTTTTGTCGAAACTTTAGTTTACTTTGTTGTGTTTGTTTGACTATTTTTTATTTTTTGCAGCAAAGAAAAATACTCGAGGACCTTGTCGCCAGTTGAAGACGGCGAAGGTCACCCGGGTGACTAACGGACGTATCACGATCAGATACAACGATCGGTATAGGGCTGCACCAATGGCGAAGCAGTATAGCGCATTGGCCCACGACATTGATCACATCATTCGGACCTATTACCCTATGCAATGGAAGTCTTGGAAGGCGATGCCAAAAGAGGTGAGGATGAAGGTGTACTCATATTTGTCGGTAAGTGTCCTGCCTTTTTATTGCTTTTCCTTTAAATTTTATATATTTATATTACTTAATGTGTGTAATTAATTTGTTACATTGCAGATGAACTACAATTTTGATGACATCAACGACAATATGTTGGCATACATCAGGCTCTTCACTGAACGGTACAAGCAGTGGAAGAGCGACATGCACCAATATTTTAAGACATTTGATGATCTGCAAGTCACTCTTGAGGGGTTGCCCGAAGGAGTTTGAGGATCGGGAAGAAAATTGAGTGTGGCTCTGCAGTCATTTTCAGGAGCTTGGCTACGTGGTACATTTTTTATATTAAGTCTAAAAGTATTATACGTTTCTTACTAATGTTTATTGATTTTTTTTATATTCCATTTAAATTAGAACTAATAAGTTTTTTGTATAACAAAAAAAGGTGAAAGCCAACAAGATCAATCGGGGGAAGAAGACTCTTCTCCACCATTCGAGTTCAAGGACCTTCTCATAAAGGATGGAGGCATGGCGGTAGGTAATAATAAAGTTTTTCATAATCAATTTTTAGTATGTCAGGGATAAGTTGGCCGAGTCCCTTCATGTAAGTATTCTTCAATCGTAATTACTATCTTACACATTCAAGTATCATGGTTATTATTTGAATGTTATTATTAATATTTCATGTTATATTACACAGGCGACGATGATGGAGAAGAGGTAGTTAGTTCTTCAGGAGTCCGCTTCCCAACTTCCCCCCAAGACTCTGATTGAGTATGTGGATCCCTTCGAGGATGCGGGGTTTCAGATGATTATAGAGACCTTGGATCAGACTCTCAGGAGGCGGCTAGGGACGTATTGTAGGGGGATGGGGAATGCCCAGCAGCGGGAACCTAGAGCCTTTTCCTCATCGTAATCGAAGGGCGAGGTGACAGCTTTGACAGCAGAGGTGGCCGGCCTTAGGACTGAGCTCGCCTCATATAAAAGCCAAATGTCACTGATCGTACAGGCCCTCAGTCAATCCAGCATTCGTCTCACGGATTTTCATCCCTCGTTAATGTCTGATCCAACCCGAGCATGCCCAGAACTCTGCGCCTTCGACCTCTGAGCCCGTCCCCAACCCCGAGACTTTCTTGCCCCATGATTTCTAGTCGCCTACTAATGACGACCATGTAGATTACTCTACATTATTTTCTTAATTTTTTACTCCCTTACTTTTTAAACATTTTCCTTATACATACATTTTATATTTATTTAAATAAATTATTTTCCTCTTCATTACATTTTTTAATTGCAATTTAATTTATTATTTTATTACAAAATTAAAAACAGAACAAAAAAATAAATTTTAATTTTTTTTTCTTTTTGCCCGACGAATATATTTGTCTCGCATAATTCCTGCGACTAACAAGATTTCGTCATGCAAGAACAACCTATCGTCCCACAAAGTTTTTAGAGATGAATATTAGTCGTCCCATGTATGTATTATGGCATTTTGTGTGACGAATACATTTGTTCCTAAAAATTTTGTGCGACGAAGGCCAAATCGTCGCACCCTGTTCTTTCTGACCAATGCTATTGTTCGTCGCACAAAATCTTTCTTCACGATCTTTGCACGACAAAGTTTCCATCATGCAAACATTTGTAAGACAGAAATAGACCTTGCGCGACCAACTTGTGTTCGTCGCGCTAATAGTTAAACATAGTAGTGATGTGATTTCACCTGAATTTGCATCCACACGTATTACCCAATTATATTAACATTCTTGTCTACTAGTTAAGCTAACAAGTGGAAATTTTTTACTCAACTTTTTAAAATAATGAGTAGCACTTCTGACCCGTGTTTAAGAACTTTTCTTTCCCGAATGAAACTTGTAACTTCATTTTAGAGGGGCAATGCTGGACAATAATCAACAAGTTAAAAAACATTCAGCTCTAATCTTATAATCATGCATACTAAAGAATATTATTCTCCTTTTCAAGATCCAAAAATCAATGATAGGGGTTCTTGGAATGAGTTTGAGATAGCTTAATAGGGGGACTGGGGAAGGAATGTAAAATTTTAAAATATACAGTACTCTTAACAGGTTAGACGGGTCACTGGCTGACGGTCCACTTGTTTCAACTCGAACCCACTAGGGATCAACCCGAACCGTAAATTTTTCATGTTGCGTTAACGTGCTTTGTACAATCTTTTTAGGTCTAATTAGACTTGCCAAACATGTCTCGATTGTAACCCAAACTTAGTAAACCAGTTGTGTGTGTTGTGTTTGTCTTAACCAGTTATGTTAATAGGTTGTGTCGTGCCAACCCATTAAACTAACTAGTAGAAAAATCTTAACCTAACTCAATCTGTGTCATTTGTTAAGAACTTTTTTTTCGCGGAATGAAACTTGAAACTCCTTTCAAATGGGTAGCGCTCAACAACAATCAACGAGACCAAAATATCCCGTTGTTATCTTCTACATCATAGAAAAGTACTCCTCTATTCGGGATCCATGCTTTTAAGGGGTTAAAACAAGTATATGTGAGTGATAGTGAACTATCACGTTAGTTTACAGATTGCTAGTGGGTTTACCCATTTCTATCCAAGCCCATTAAAGCTCAACTCTAACACTTATCACTTTGGGTCATGTTAACGAGTCGTGTACGATAACCTCACATAATAAATCAAAGACACTTTAGCTTTGCTTATAATTAATTGGCCTCTGCGAACAGAAGAGAAGCAGGTGGACTGTGCTGTTGACTTGGAGTCTAGTTGGCACTGCTGACTTGGACTGAGGATGATGTGTGTCTTTAGACCAGACTATTTCTCGACTCTCAACCGATCATATAGCGCACTGCTATTTCTCTTAATTAATTAGCACAAAAGCTATTATATCAGAAAGCAAGCCCCCCCGTTCAAGCAGATCAGTAATTGGAAGCTTTCACAGTGCATGTAAGTAATCAGCTTTAATAAATACGGAAGCTCTCTCCGTACACACAAGTAATAAAATTAAGATTAGAAAAAGAAAAAAAAATTAAGGTACATTCGGTAATTGTCTACCGATATGAAGAGAATAAAGGTACACTAACTCCTAAGTCCTAAATTGGCTGGTTTATAAATCAACGGTTGCAAGAGGTGCAGGGCGTTGTTTGGTTGCCCGTTCGAGTAGAGAAAAAAACAAGACGGGTTTGGAATTTGTTTTGAGCCAGTGAAGTCCAATTTTATCGCCCTTTCTCAATTGTCTCCTCTTGACGAATGCCGGATGCCAAACAAAAATGTAACTGTTGTCGCTCTGCTTGAAAACATACTGATGACAGATAGTGTGCGTATCTCCGTCAAGGAACGTAATTTCTGCGCCCTGTCTGTTCTCAAGGGCTTTGGTAAACTTGTCGTCCGCGTAAGGGAGGATATGTTTGTTCATCAAGTTTGCTGGCACGTAGAAGTGTGTGAGATCTCTAGCCGTCAGTTTCTTTTTGATTTCCCATGAATCCATAAAATTTAGATTGGCAATAACAAGTTCATCTCTTTTATTCCTCTTCATCTGCTCCTCCTTTGTTGTAATATTTTTATTATTGTTCGTCATGTTATTCTCATGACCGAGATCCCGAAAGCGATCACCAGTGGGAAAGGGTGGAAGCGTCGACACTAGTTTTTGACGTTTCGATGAACTATTAGTCGTCTCATCACGATCATGAGGGCTAGTATTAGGAGAGGGCTGGTCAGGTACTTGGTCCGCCTTTCGCTTCTTCTTGTTATCATCATTATTTGTACTAAAACTTGTAGGCCAAGTCGGATCCCATAAAGCTAATACTGTAGAAACTTCATCATGCGATGATCGTCGTAGTTGTGGGCGTGGTTTTGAACGGCCAAGGGTTTGTCCTGCTGACAGCATAGTCCCTTCCATTATTCTAATTTGAATCTGCAAACTTGAGCTTGAAACTACGCGAGCACAAGAGGTGAGAGAGTAAGAAGAACAGTGAGAATTAATTGATTTGTGTATGTGTAGGAGTCGTATTTATAATAAGATGGAGAAGATGAATCCAAATCGATAGTGGATCCCGACACAATGGGAATTTTCCTGTCGACATTCAACTTCTAAACGACTGAGGATTCTCGGCTTCCTTTTTTAGCCCTTTAAAATTCAGATTACCGGTTTCCTTTTTTCCGATTAAATTAATTCCTGCTTTAGTTGGGTATTATTTGTCTACCTGGGAACTGGCCGGCAGCTTACCCGTTTTGTTTTGTCTTATTATGTCGACCTATTTAAGGTGTAAGTTTTCTTGTTTCTGTGGGTTAGGGTTTGTTTTGATTCAGTAGATTTCCTTGTCCTTGTAGCCTAAGTTTTATTTATTTATTTTTATTTTTATTTTGTTTTATGTACTTGTATACATACCTCTTTATGGAGAAGAATAAAGTATAGCGAGGGAGGGGAAGAAGATGTTGGCGGCATCTACGCTGTAAACTTCATCACTTGCCACTTCGGTGATCTCGTCGCTAAAGTGTGAAAATCTTCGGAAAATAGGACTCCTAACCCTGAAACAACTAATTGGGTTCACAGAGATCACCCCTCAGAAAGTCAAGAACTCTCTCCTAATACAAATCCAGCAAAATCCCTTCTCTGCTGTCGACCAATCTGAGGGCAGCCCAAAAGTCACTCATTATGTAGCACTGGTCGATAACATACTCCATCGATGGAGGTTTGCCAGAATCTTGGCGCTCGTTTCATCGACAAAGATTGTGAATTAAGTAATTATTAATGATATGCTTAAGAATGGTAGACTTGCACTAAAACAAATAATTGGAGGAGAATCTCTAGTTAAGGATACTACTGTTGAAGAAAGCTTTCTTAAACTTGTGAAAGGCTCGTTTGATTAAACGCTGCCCGACTCCTGAAGCAGCAATTTTTGAAGAAGTAAGTAAATAAACAAGAAGATGCTCCTGCAAAGAAGTGAGGTCCTAATAAGTCTGCTTAAAAGATGTTTGAAGTACCACAGACTGTATAACAACATGTTCTAGCAGCACAGCAGCACCTTCAGAAGCTATGAGATTTTCAAATTCTGACAGATATATATTCTTCTAGTATGAGCACCGGGGACAAGAGCAAGCATGATCTTTGGATCAGTTGGACGAAGAAGAATTTGGTAATAATGATCAAGTGATTGTTCCTTGGTTTGTGCTAATTTTGAGGAATTCATTCGCTGTCTAAGGCTCAAGGCTTGCGTTGAGAATGTGAGAACACGGCAACGGGATAACGAGCTGCTGCACTTGTCTTAAGAGCAATGCTTACTATAACCGCAGAGAAGAAAGTACAAACAGAAAATTTAGTTCCATTATCAATTAGTACCATCTACGAAGAGATGATAAAGAGTGAAGTTGGTAGTAGTTTGACATGGGATCGTGTCAAAGCTGCCTTCAGCTGCTTGTGTGCTGGAGAAAGTGATGTGGATGATGAGTCGTACTTGAAAATTCTTGAGCAAGCTCAGAACAATGAGGTCAAGTCGATTGTTTAGGTTACATTGTCGACCACTTCAAGTCTTCAAGTCACACACTTGAGACGGACAAGATTTCAGATATGTTGAAAAGATGGGAACTCCTACGATTCTCTATGAGTACGTGCTTATGGAAAGATTAGTTTTCTTGTCGTGGAAGGTAGATAAGGCCATTGTTTGGAAACATGTTTTGGAAGAGATGTTCCAGGCCGTATTCCTGATCAACCCAGGAATCAAAGCAAAATGGGCATGCAATTTGATAGACGCTATTCTGCCTATAAAATGATACCATATACATATTAGAATGTGAGCATTCATTAACCGATTGGCAATATGAATGAGAAGCTCGTGATTATTTAAACTAGTCCAAGGCTTTCCTTCTTCGGTTTAAATTTATATTCTGAATACACCTCCTCACGTATTGAAGTAGCTTCCCGATCGAAAAGGAAAGAACATTCCAACAAAGAAAAAAAATTAGCAAAGGAAAGTAGATGGCGTGAAAGTTGAGGAAAAATATAATGTTCTGCACTAGAGAAGGGGGAGGGTTTAAATCCGGATGCAGTAGGTTCAATGAAGTGGAATGACCTAACCACCTAGACAATCCACCACTTCCAGTTAAACACGGAATTAATTAGTCCAAGCTCCCACTTCTAACTAGGAGGATGGCATTCGCCGTTTCCCAGTCAATTCAGGACAAGACATGAAGCACGTACTGAATAATAAAGGTAGTTTAAGCTACGTCGCGCAAAAAGGCTTTGCGCTACGACAATAACCTGCGTTGCGCGAAACATGTAAGGGTTTGCACGATGACTGCATAAGCTACGTCGCGCGACGCAAGTTATTGTCGTCGCGCAAAGTTTTTTTTTTATTTTTGACAATATATTTTTTATTTAATTTTAATTAAATTATAAACAATAGTTAATAAACTAAGAAAAAGTATATTATTATAAAATATATGAAAATGTACCTACAAGTTGTCCAAAAAAAAAAAAAGAACTATAACAAATAGTCTTGCAGTTTGATGCATCAGGTTACTAGGTATCGGTTAGGCGAAGTGGCTGGAAGGTCAAAGGTGGAGCAGGACCAGGCCTACCGTGCTTCACAGACTTGTATGAGATTGAGAACACAAGAAGATAGTGGGTGATCATCTCAGGCATAAAGAAAAAATCATTAGGTCCAAACTTTCCCCATCCATGGAAGCATGTGACAAAGTAGAACAAAACTTAACGACGGAAAGAAAGAAATGCTTAATCCGGACACTAAAACACTATGTTGGAGCATTCATTTATCTGTAATCACTAGTACTCGTGATGATTAATACAACATTAATATGAAACTCTTGTTTATAAGATGCCCAAATACAAGCTTCTCTTCAAACAAGTTCATAAAAATAAAAAATAATAATAAAAAATAAAAAAAATTAAGTCTGAATCTGTCGAAGAGTAACTTCTAAACCCATAAACAGGATAACAATGGATTTTTAAACAGCAGGGCCTCAAGATTCACAACTTAGGTTGCGGCCTGCGGCAGTCTCTTTCCTATATCTATTATGCCTTCTAAGGCACGTGGAGACTTCTACATTCCTACATTATTTTGATAATCCAACTTATTTCTGTAAGTGTAACAAAACAGAACAGGGAGGTAATCCAGAAAATTCCCATGTGTTATTATACAACAAAACCAAACATGCACTATAAAAAAAAATTAAAAAATTAAAAAATAAATTAAAAAATAAAAGAAGAAATATCAGGTCCCCATTTTCCAGAATACAAATCAGACACTTGAGATTAATCAAATTCCGACATGAATTAGATGCATAGTGTGTGCATGGAACATATGCTTGACCAAGGGAGGACAGGCACAAGACTAACATTGACATCATCTATTAATTTAAAACAAGATGGTACAAAACGATACAAACGAAAATAGAACTTACGTACCCAACCAAAAAAAACAAGAAGATCGTATAATGGAGCCAAATACAAAATTATTCGAAAACATGAGGTACCACATTTTTGTAGAAAGAATGACTCGCTTGATAACACCCGCCCTTGTCTTTGCCTCTTGGTATCATTACCTACATATGAGATTAGAAAACTATTAATTAATAAATAATAGATAAAGAAAGAGACACAAAGAAAATGATTACAACCAAAATTTGTGGTATTTCAATGGCTGATTAACATCACACTCACATCAAATCTTATAGCATAAGAAACAACCCCATTTCCTAAGAACAGCAAGTGGTTTCATCGAATTTCCTAATAAATACAATTTTCATAGCAAACCTTGGATTTACAAGTAAAGAAGCAAATAACCCAATTTCCAAACGCATTCCAAAATGTCATAACTCTTGGAGACATTTCGTCAAACACTTGGTGGTCATACTATGCTTACCCCAAATTACTTACAGCAAATTTGATAACCACTTTAAGTTCTTTCTCCCTCCTGCAAGAATAACAGAATGATGATCATATGGGTAAGAAGACTGTTGACAGAAACTATGTCCATACAAATTTTGAGCATTGAGTATCCAAGCAGCACAGAGGCCATGGTGTATCCAGGCAAAGTTCCAATCCATATTGTGGTCATATTTTTCAACCACTCCTCATAAGTTACATGCAATATCACACCTAACACATACATGAGCATATTGGAACAAGCCTTGGGATTTTTACCTTCCAAAAGAAGACGCGGACTTGGGTGCGCAGTTGACAGAATCGCGAGGAACTCACTAAGTTTGCAATCAAAGATGGTTTTGTTTCTAATTTCGAAAAGGTGGAATTGGGCTCGGGTATATAGAGGTAGAGGCGTTTGGAAAATTCTGAAGAGGAAAGGCAAAGAATCTGCGAGAGAGAAATGAAATGGAGAAGAAAAGGAGTTAAGGTTTTGGAAATAAGGAGTTAAGATTTTGGGCGCCATGCCAAAATTTTTGCAGCCTTCCAAATTTTTAATCTCCTAGCTCCTCCAAATGTTTTTAATTAAGGTAAATTACATAAAACTACCTCAACTATTGGACCAACCACAGTTTCGTACCCCATCTTTAAAACATTTCAATGTCATACCTTATCTTACAAATTTGTTGCAATGTCATACCTCCGTCAGTTTGTGTTGACCCTAAAAACTACCAAGCCTACGTGGCATGCAGGTCGAGTAATTAATAAGCTAACTACGTCATTCGGTTATGTGCGGGGATTGCTAACTCGTCGGCCGAGCTCGGCCGGGAGTAAAATGTGTTGATGTTGCGTTGAGCGCGCTGCTAACTTCTTGGTCTTGCGACTGCGGCAGAGAAAGGAACACGTCTCTAGAGCCTGAAGACAAGGCTGCTAGTTCTACGAAATTCAATATCAGATTCGGTTTTCAATGTGCCGAACGTAGTAACCTGGTAATACCTCACTTCGCTTAATTCTACAACTTCAGTGTTGTTTATTCAATAAAAGATAATTATTATGATAAAAACCATAATGTTATCCTTTAATAACAAAATTATCTTAATTTTTCCATCTGACGGTTGGGAGCTATGCTCACTCAACGACTTTGATTACACAAGCCGATGATGTAATTTTGCATCCAAACAGTTTGTCTGTCAATTCTTCCGTTAAATGCTGACGTGGCTTGAAAAGGGGCCCACTCCCTAGCCCAACTGGATTAAAAAATTAATTAAATATTAAAAAAAATAAAAATAAAATCATTTAAATATTTTTATTTTAAAAAGGTGGAACCGATCCCTTACAAACCCATCACCCCACCCCTTATCCCTATCAAAATTTTCCCCGCTCTCGTCTTCCCCCAATACAAAACCAGAACAACCCCAAACCCAGATCCCACCCGTGCCAACATCCTCCCCTACCTTCCTTGGCCACTCATCCCAGTCCCCTAATCTTTTCTTCTCTCCCCAGAAATAAACAAATTTTGAAACAAAAAAAAAAAAAACCCAAAATTTTTTAATTCTTGGCAAACCCAGCCAAATTTCTTATTACACCCACCGAAGCCTGCGAGCTGGGCATGCCACCCTGGAAAATGTCCAAGAGTGATGAAACCCCACCTCTAAACCCAATTGCCCTCGCATTCTCTTTCGGAAAGCTCAAAGCTTGAAGTGCCAAATAAGCCTTCTATGCGTCGGCAACGTGGTGATCGAGGCGGGCCAAGATTGAGTCGACATCTCTCTGGGTGCGGAGCTTGCCGGCGGAGAGATTAGTGGTCTGGTTCTTTCATGGCTTCTGCTGGCTCTCTATAAAGAGAGAAAGTGAGGAGATAGAGAGTTTGGGGGTTTGCTTTTGAGGGTTTACAAAGGAGAGAAACGAGAGAGAAAATGGGAAATGTTGGAGTAAATGAAGACGAGCAGGGAAGGTGGTTGCGAAGGAGAAAACAATGGGCATCAAGTTAGGTTCGAGCCCGTGAGAGGTATAGATGTGGTGGAACGGATGGACGGAGATGAACAGAGAGAGGGGGAGTTGAAGAGGTGGCGGATAGGAGGTTGGGGTGACCGGAGATGGGTGAGTTCGATGTCTAGGTGAAGTAGGAATAAGGGGTGGGGTGATGGTGACACGCCTAGATCCTGATATTCCCCGAATACCAGGATAGACACGTGTTGCCCGACACCCGAGGGTGACGAAAGCCATTTATTGAGTGCAAATGCTGAGAATAAAGGATGGATAAGACTAATAAATATAAAAGAATCAAGAATATGCATTTAAGGAACGTGTTCAGAGCATACAACTAACTAGAACACTAAAAGAAATAATATAAAATTGAATGAATAAAGTAATGTGTCCTACACCGAGAGGACTCGAAGATGCTGATGCGGAAGTGCCTTGACGCCGGGATTGTATGCCTCGATTCTAAGTCCTAAAGGGGCGCAAAACAAACATGAGTGGACCAAGTTGATATAGATATAATAAAACAGTTATCAACATACTAACCCCCAAGTTTTATGAAAACACATATATATCATGATAAGCATAGGTTTTCCGAAACCTAGCATGTCGTGCAATGTCTCAAATCATAGCTTGTATATATAATAATCACTAGTGAATGTTCGATAACCTGTAGGCCCCATGCCAGCTCCCCATCTTTGAGCATACAATCAGAGGAAAATACACTTCAGGCCCCATGCCGGCTCCCCGTCCCTATGCTAAATAGCCAGAGGAAACACACTCCAGGCCCTATGCCAACACCAAACCGTAGCCCGGGATGAACCTGAATCTATCCCTACATTCCGTAGCGAAAAGGACCACTAGGTAAGTACAAAACCATTGAACATATATATATATTGAAAAGCAACTTCATAGTATAAAGTCATCCATCATCTATACTATAAAGAGGTGTTCGAAACATGTTCTAAATATCATATCGTCATCCATCAGATATTCTATAAGAACATGGGTTATAGGAAAAATAGTAATAATTCAAACTAGCCTCAGTAAACATGTTATCTCAAAGCGTTTCATAAAACGTAATCATTAAATCATGCCTTTCATGTATGCATTTCTACTATTAAAACATGCATTTTAGAAGGGGTCCATTCACAGATACTTAGCCACCGAAGAGCCACGCAAACTAGCGATGACGGAAACGCCACAATAATTGCCCCTAAGCACATAAAGGGTCCAATTAATAAAACTCTATTATAACAATTGAATTTGGAAAAACGGACGTTGGAAACGGATTCAGGACGTTGAATTACCCTAAGAAGGGTCCCGGTTAAATTTCGTAAAAGTCGATAGAATATTCCTAGAATATTTCCTGACGGAATATTCCCTAATGGAATATTCCCTAACGAAATATTTCCCATAAAGGGTTTGGACCTGTTAGGGTTAAGGGTTTGAAAGGTTAAAGGGTTTAGGGTCTAGGGTTGGACTTAGGGGTTTAGGGTTTATGGGAAATGGGTTTAGGGGAAATAGGGAAAAGGGTTTAGAATTTGGGTTTTAGGGTTTAGATAAATAGGTGGGTTAGGCTTAGGGGTTTTAAGGAAATGGGCTTAAAGGATTTGGTTTTAGGGCCCAGCCCCAAAGGCCTAAGGTAAAAGGACATGGGCCAAGGGCCTTAAGCTTTTAAAGGCTTGGTTTGAAAATGATGATGGGCCTCAGGCCCGAGCCTTTAATCCAAAACAATTAAAATTAAAACAAAACAAAAAGGGAGAAATGGGTTTGGGTTGGGCTCGGTAGGAAAGGCCCAAAAGGCCTATGTTTGATGGGTCGCTGGACCTAAGGAAGAAGAAGGCCGGAATTCGGCCAGAAAGTTCCTTAACTTTAAACATTCATAACTTTGTCAACACTCAACGAAATCGAGTGATTCAAAAACGAAAGTTGTAGCTCTCGAAGATACGAAGAGAATGGTACCTAACAAGACATCTAACTCATCGTGCTTTGGCCAGAATATTCCTTGAAAGCCTCGGAGGTCGCCGGAAACTGGATAAGATTCAAATGGATATAACTTCTTCAATACTCAACGAAATTGGGTGATTCAAAAAGGAAAGTTGTAGTACTCCGGGAAACGAAGAGATTAATACCTTGCATGCCGGCCAACTTGCTGTGGTTTGACCAGAAATTGGCTCGAAATCCGTCAGTTTCTCGTCGAAAATTAGGGGAAGTCTCCCCGACGTGTTTCTTCGTGATTTGACGTCCAAAACACAACCACGGGGTCAGAAAATAACTACATGAATGAAAAGAGAAGCATTTGGAGTGTTTTGAGGCTTACCCAAAACGGAAGGATGAGGAACTTGCTGGAGTTTCTCTATGCTCCACAAAGATGAAGAGAGATAAAGAGTTAACGGGGTGATGATGGTGATGCTTATGCCGTTGATGGGGTGTGGGCATGGGTGTGTGTGGGTTGGTCCTCGGGGAGAAAAAGAGAGTTGCAGAGAGAGCCGAGAGAAAGATAAGGGAGAGAAGAAGAAGAGGGAGAGAAAGAGAAGAGGGAGTTCGGGGAGAAGGAGAGCAGAGAGAGAAAGAATGAGTGCCACGTGGTACATGGACAAGAGGGAACCGAGGACAACAAAACAGCGGTGCGCCCCTTGGGCACACCATTTAAGACGTAAAAACAATTTTAAAAGCAAGATAAACTCAAACTTAGTGAAAATACAATTTAAATTAGGGGTGGGTGTAACAGATGGGTTCGTAGGGGATGGGTCCCACCTTTTTAAAATAAAAATATTTAAATGATTTTATTTTATATTTTATAATATTTAATTAATTTTTTAATCTAGTTGGGCCAGGAAGTGGGCCTTGCATCAAGCCATATCAGCATTTAACAGAAGAATTGACAGACAAATTGACGGAGGTATGACATTGCAACAAATTCGTAAGATAAGGTATGACATTAAAATGTTTTAAAGATGGGGTATGAAACTGTAGTTGGCCCAATAATTGAGGTAGTTTTATGTAATTTACCCTTTTAATTATGTATGATTCTATCATTTTCTTTGTCAAAATGTATGATTCTGTTAAAATCTATCATTTTGATAAGATACACATTCTACAAAAGTAATTACAAGGATCCAAGCGTCAAAATTATTTGTATAAACTCTGATATCGCATACATTAAAAATCACAAAAAACAAACATTCAAAGATTATGTAACGAGATAAAACTTTTCGACGGTAATAAATGAAAAATTACGATTTAATGGTTATTTTAACTCCAATTTTGATGATTTTTACAACTACACTCCTTAACACCCTATATGAATACAATGAATGAATTTGATCTTCAATTTAAAATATTTGAAGTATTTATGTTATATTTAATCTTTATATATAAAGCCAAGGGCCCAATGTATAGTGTTTTTTGGAGTCACAAGTGTCACAGCCCGTCCCGAAGGTACATTTGACGGGAATGTGAATTGACGGGATTGCCCCTAGCGGGTGCTAAGGTAAGTGTGTGTGACATGTTTTGAATACTTCATATTTCCTAAGTTTTTGGAAAATTATTTAAGTTGGATTAAAATTGGGTTGTAAAATTGTGTGGTTAGGGATTGAAGTGGAATTGTTTTGGATGGACCACACCCTCACACACGGACTCACCTTCTCTCTCCCATCCCCCGTGCCTTCTCTCTCTTTTCTCTCCGTTTCACTCTCACTCTCTCCCTCTCGAACCTTACGGACAAGACCAAAAACCTTCAAAACGTCGCGGATCGACGCCAAAAAGGTAAGGTTCTTCATCCTTTCGACCTCCTGAGTTGAATGATACCATTTTTAGAACTTAGAACCCTCGAAATCACATTGAAATCTCGAGGTCTGATTTGAGTACTGTTCATGCATACATGATGTGTTGATTTTCAGGGAATTCTAAGCTTATAGTGAGCTTAGTGAGGTCCTAAGGAAGCTCGGGGACGTTCGTTTGAAAGTTTTGGACGTCGGGATCGTGTAGTTCGAAGTTGGCCGGTTTTCTTGGAATTTCTCCAATGAGATTTCGTAGTTTTTAGAGCCTTAAAGTAGTGTAACGTGATTCTACATGCTTAGGGCTTCATTTTGATATAAAATGCGTGAAAAATGGTTGAAAAACGAAGGAGAACAAGGCGTGTGAAAATTCCCCAGATTCTGGCCATTGGAAAAACCAGTCTGGCAATCCCGAGGTAGGAGACGCGCGTGGGTGGCGCGTGGACCTGTGCCCTTCCCGGTGCGTGGGGGCGCGTGCGGCCTCGAAAAATTATTTTAAAAATATGTCGACGTCCGTGACGTCGAGTAGGTCACTGTGGTATATTCATTTACCCAAATTGAGCACCGGATGAGAAGTTATTACGAATTGTTGGTGATGTGCTTTAAATAACGTTTTTATAGTTGTTTCACATATAGGTGACACCTATCCCGAGGACGAGCGCATCCAGGGACGTCACGGGGGTTACAACCCTTCGACTTGTGGGCAATATTTTTCTGTATTTACCTATGTGCTATCGATTTTCCCAGAAATTGGATTTAAATGAAAATATGTCTTTTAAAATGTCATGCATGCATATTATGAATTATATGAATGGATAATTGATGCATATATATGTGAAATGGTGCTGTGGACGCACATGTGAGTATCAGGTGAGTTTTACATTATTTATGTGAATCATCGATGATGTGATTTGTGTTGAGAGCTCATAACCTGCACCTCTGGTATTAGTGCTTATAGTATTCACCGCACCGTACGCTCACCTTGGATCCAAGTAGGTGCATGTCGTACAGACCATGAGAGGGTTCAGACATGCTAGTCGTATAGATCACTGAGGTGATTCCGACTGGTAGGTGACTTTAGATTATGTGCACAGATGATTGATGATAGAAGCACTAGAGCGTATTCTTACACCATTCTTGTCGTACAGACTACTTCAGGTAGTTCCGACTTATGTGCAGTGTAGTGCCGTACAGGTTACAGTTGGTGACTCCGGCCGTGCCTTACAGGTCACAGTTTGTGACTCCGACTGGTTTGGATGTTGAGCTTTGGAATTAACCGTACAGGACCAACTACAGGGTCTCCGGTTGATTCATTATATCACCTGTTATATTGATGCATCCATATTCTGTTTTGACATTTTGGCATGGCATGATTTCTGGATTTTGATAAAGAATGATGATTTGAGATATATTGAGGATTTTTATACTATTATGTTATTTTCTGGGAAAAGTATACAGGTTTTACAGTGAGGGGTTAGAATTGTTTTTGGCGAAATGTTTTTGAAAAGCTTTGGTTTTACTGACCCACTCTATCTTGTTTTTCGCCCCTCCAGGTTCTAGTTAGCAGCGTTGGTAGCCCACGAGGATTTCCACGGAGTTCTGATAGACTTATTGAATGTAGGACTCACCTGCAGGTGTTGTATTTTAGTAATGGTCCTACTTGACTGCACCTAGTTGCTTAAGCTCTGTTTATGTGTGTGTTCACACCTTAATTCACTCTAGCATGCTAGTTGGTTAATATTTGCTAGTAATTGGTTTTATTTCCTTCGTAATTCTCTTATCTTCTGCTTCCGCACCACACTTATGGTTACATCACGCTCACGTGACGGCCAGCACGTCTTGATTCTAGAATTGGGGTGTGTCAACAAGCTTCACCAAAAATAATTGGACAAAAATGCCCCCCAAAATAATGCATTAAATGTGGCAAGGGTATTTTCATCATTTTAATAGTGTTTTTCTAATAATTAATTTTTTTTACAGTTTTTTTTTAATAATTTGTATCTTACAATAGGCTAGTAATAATGTGATTGAATCAGTTGTTCATTAAATATTATTTTCTCTATTTTTAAACACGCGAATAATAATGTGATTAAATTAGTTGTCAAATAATTGTTTTTTTAACAAACGATATTATCTACACTAAAGGGAAGGGGGTGGACTTAGTCTCACAATGGGCTAGCAATAATGTGATTCAATTAGTTGTTTATTAAACATTATTTTCTCTATTTTTAATATAAATTCAATAGTGACACACCCCGATCCTAGAATCAAGGCGTGCTGGCCATCACGTGAACGTGACGTAACCATAAGTGCGGTGCGGAAGCAGAAGATAAGAGAATTACGAAGGAAATAAAACCAATTACTAGCAAATATTAACCAATTAGCATGCTAGAGTGAATTAAGGTGTGAACACACACATAAACAGAGCTTAAACACTAGTTGCAGTCAAGTAGGACCATAACTAAAAATACAACACCCGCAGGTGAGTCCTACATTCAAGAAGTCTGTCAGAACTCCGTGGAAATCCTCGTGGGCTACCAACGCTGCTAACTAGAACCTGGAAGGGTGAAAAACAAGATTGAGTGGGTCAGTAAAACCAAAGCTTTTCAAAAACATTTCGTAAAAAACAATTCTAACCCCTCACTGTAAAACCTGTATACTTTTCCCAGAAAATAACATAATAGTATATAAATCCTCAATATATCTCAAATCATCATTCTTTAACAAAATCCAAAAATCATGCCATGCCATAATGTCAAAACAGAATATGGATGCATCAATATAACATGTGATATAATGAATCAACCAGAGACCCTGTAATTGGTCCTGTACGGTTAATTATAAAGCTCAACATCCAAACCAGCCGGAGTCACCAACTGTAACCTGTACGGCACTACACTGCACATAAGTCGGAACTACCTGAAGTAGTCTGTACGACAAGAATGGTGTAAGAATACGCTCTAGTGCTTCTCTCATCAATCATCTATGCACATAATCTAAAGTCACCTACCAGTCGGAATCACCTCAGTGATCTATACGACTAGCATGTCGGAACCCTCTCATGGTCTGTACGACATGCACCTACTTGGATCCAAGTTGAGCGTACGGTGCGGTGAATACTATAAGCACTAATACCAGAGGTGCAGGTTACGAGCTCTCAACATAATCACATCATCAATGATTCACATAAACAACGTAAAACTCACCTCATACTCACCTGTGCGTCCACATCACCATTTCACATATATATGCATCAATTATCCAATCATATAATTCATAATATGCATGAATGGCATTTTAGAAACATATTTTCATTTAAATCCAATTTCTAGAAAAATCGATAGCATATAGGTAAATACAGAAAAATACTGCCCACTCACTGATAAGTCGAAGGGTCGTAACCCCCGTGACGTCCCTGGATGCGCTCGTTCTTGGGATAGGTGTCACCTATATGCGAAACAACTATAAAAATGTTATTTAAAGCACATCACCAACAATTCGTAATAACTTCTCATACGGTACTTAATTTGGGTAAATGAATATACCACAGTGACCTACTCGACGTCACGAACGTCAACATATTTTTAAAATAATTTTTGGGCTTGTCACGGGCCCCCACTCACAGGGACAGGAACGGGTCCACGTGGCCCCCACGCGCATCATCCCCTACCTCCAGTCGCCGGAAAACTCGCCGGCACCGGAAACTGGGCAGACCTGTAATCGGTCTTTTCTCGCTCGTTCTCAACCATTTTCCATGAAATTTTCACCAAAACTTCACAAATTATGAGAGGAAGAAGGCTATACCTTTAAAAAACTCCAAAACCTTTGAAATCACGTCGGGAAATTTCACCAAAACCGGCCACCTTCGAACCTTGTGATCCCGACGTCCAAAACTTTCCAACGAACGTTCCCGAGCTTCGTGAGAACCTCCTAAAGCTCACTATGAGCTTGGATTGTCCTAAAAACAAACCAATACAAAGTTCATGAATAGTGCCAAACTCGGTGCTTGTGATTTCAACGTGAAATCGAAAGATTTCTTATCTGAAAGGGGTGTGGTTGAGTTCGTAGAGTCCTCACGAGCACGATGGTACCTTCAAAACCTTCGATCCGTGCTTGGAGGCTCGATGGTGAGTGTGTCCGTACGGTTTAGAGAGGGAGAGAGAGTGAACTGGGAAAAGGAGGGACAGAGAGAGCACGGGGAAGGAGAGAGAGAGGTTTGTCCCGTGTGGTCCAACCAAAACAATCCAAAAATCCAAAATCCTTTAATCCCTAACCACACAAAACATACATACCAACTTTTAATCCAACTTAAATTATTTCCCAAAAGTTTAGGAATGTATGTATTTAGACCAATAACATGTCACACACACATACCTTAGTAATCGTCAAGGGTACTTTCATCATTTCACAACCTCGATAAAAAAAATTTCGGGACGGGCTGTGACAGTCTTCCCTCCTTATAGAATTTCGTCCTCGAAATTCATACAAGCAATCAATCCACTTAATATTCTTAAAACAACCTCGGGTACATCTCCCTCATTCGATCTTCCGTCTCCCAAGTAGCTTCTTCCACTGAGTGGTTCCTCCACAATACTTTTACCAAGCTTACTGTCTTATTCCTTAGATCCTTGTCTTTCCAATCCAAGATAGTCACTGGTTCTTCATCATACGTCAAATCCGGATTAATCTCCAAAGGTTGAAGAGGAATCACATGTGAAGGGTCTGAAATATAATGTCGAAGCATCAAGACATGAAACACATTATGTACCTTAGATAACTCCAGAGGCAACTCCAATCTGTAAGCCACTTCACCAATCCTCTCAGTGATCTCATAAGGTCCTATGTACCTAGGACTTAGCTTGCCTCTCTTTCCAAATCGCACTACACCTCTCCAAGGTGACAACTTCAAGAATACCAAATTACCCACATCATAAACTCGATCAGTAGCATGTCTATCTGCTAAACTCTTTTGTCGATCCTGGGCCGCTTTCAGGTTAGACTTAATCACCTGAACATTTTGAGTAGTCTCATCCACAATCTCTGGGCCCTCTAGCACTCTTTCGCCGACCTCTGACCAACATAACGGCGTACGACAAGCTCTACCATAAAGTGCCTCAAATGGTGACATACCAATGCTCGAATGAAAACTATTATTGTAGGCAAATTCCATCAAATCTAGGCGATCATGCCAAGAATCACCAAACTGTAACACTGAAGATCTTAACTTATCCTCTAACGTCTGAATGGTCCTCTCTGATTGTCCATCGGTTCGAGGATGATAAGCAGTGCTGTAAAGCAATTTCGTACCAAGAGCTTCCTGAAAAGCTACCCAGAACTTAGAAGTAAATCTTGGATCTCGATCAGAAATAATATTCACTGGAACTGCATGATACTTTACAATCTTCGTAATGAACAACTTAGCCAATTTATTCAGAGGATACTTTTCTCTCACTGGAATGAAGTGTGCTGACTTAGTAAGCTGATCTACAATCACCCAAATACCATCAAATCCATTTCGTGTACGTGGAAGCTTATACACGAAATCCATAGTTATATTTTCCCATTTCCACTGAGGAACATGAAGTGGTTGCATCCGACCAAAAGGCTTATTTCTTTCAGCTTTGACTTGCTGGCAAACAATACACCTACTTACATACTCTGCATTTTCCCTCTTCATACCCGGCCAATAACAAAATGGTCGAATGGTATGGTACATCTTAGTCCCTCCTGGATGCATTGCATAAGCCAAACAATGTGCTTCATCCAAAATTTCCTTATTTAATTCCTCATTATTCGGCACATACATTCTGTTTTCCTGCATAAGCATGCCATCTGATTCTCGAATCCTGAGGTCTTTCTTTTTCCCTTCATTTCTTAATTGAATCATTTCTTGGATTTCTTCATCAACCAACTGAGCTTCAAGTATATGATCGACTAAAACTGGCCTGACTTGGAAACTAGCAAGAAAAGCTTCTCTTTGATCTTCTAACTCCAACTTTACTCCAGTAGCTCTCAAATCTGTGAGAAGAGGAACACGACAAGCATACAAAGCATTGAGTTGACCTTGAGGTTTCCTACTCAGTGCATCAGCTACCACATTTACACGACCCGGATGATACTCAATAGTGCAGTCATAATCACTTAGTAACTCCATCCACCTTTGCTGACGAAGATTAAGATCATGCTGAGTGAAAAGATACTGAAGACTCTTATGATCTGTGAAGATCTTACACTTCTCACCATAGAGACAATGCCTCCAAATTTTCAAAGCAAAAACAATGGCTGCCAACTCAAGATCGTGAGTAGGATAATTCCTTTCATGAATCTTCAACTGCTGATAAGCATAGGCAATCACTCTATTATGCTGCATCAAAACACATCCCAAACCATTCAATGAAGCGTCACTGTAAATCTCAAAGTTACCACTATCATACCAATACTGGAGCATGAGTGAGGCAATATTTCAACTACTGGAAACTTTGCTCACACTTCTCATCCCACTAGAACTTAACATCCTTCCTGGTTAACTTTGTTAGTGGCAAGGCAATCATAGAAAAATCTTGAACGAACTGTCGATAATAACTTGCTAGACCAAGAAAACTCCGTACCTCAGTGACGGTTCATGGTTGTTCCCAATTCTCCACAGCTGCTATCTTTTGAGGATCTACTTGAATTCTTTGTGCCGATACTACATGCCCCAAAAACGCCACTTCATTCAACCAAAACTGACATTTGCTAAACTTGGCATACAATTGATGCTCCCTCAATTTCTTTAATACCAAGTTAAGATGTCGAATATGATCTGCTTGAGACTTAGAGTATACCAGAATATCATCGATAAAAACAATAACAAACCTATCAAGATATTGTTGGAATACTTCATTCATTAGCCTCATAAAAGCTGCAGGTGCGTTAGTCAATCCAAATGGCATCACCAAAGATTCATCGTGTCCACAACGGGTTCTGAAAGCCGTTTTAGTTACATCATCCTTTTTAATCTTCAACTGGTAATAGCCAGATCTCAAATCAATCTTAGAGAACACACATGCACCTTTAAGCTGATTAAACAAATCATTGATACGAGGCAATGGATAATGGTTTTTAATCGTTACCCGATTCAATTGCTTATAATCAATACATAATCTCAAAGTTCCATCTTTCTTCCTTACAAACAACACTGGAGCTCCCCAAGGTGAAGTACTAGGTTGAATGAAACCTTTATCAGTTAATTCCTGTAACTGAATTTTCAATTCTCTCAATTCAGCTGGAGTCATTCTATAGGGAGTCAAAGATATAGGATCCGTACCTGGAAGCGAATCAATCGAAAACTCCACATCTCTGTCTGGTGGCAATCCAGGCAAATCGTCTGGGAATACATCAGGATAGTGCCTGACTACTCCAACTTGCTCCACACTGCTAGGACCAACATCATTTAACACCACATGTGCTAAGTATCCTTGACAACCTTTCGATAACAACTTCTTTGTTCTCATGGCATAAATAACACCATGTCTCACCCCACTTCTTTCACCCACAAAAGTAACCTCTGGTAGTCCAGGACGACGAAAAGTAACTAATTTCCCGTAACAATCTATATGGGCATGATTATAATGCAACAAATCTGCCCCTAAAATCACATCAAAGTCCACAATATCTAACGGGACAAGATTAGCTGGCATAACCACTCCATCTACCATCACTGGACACCCTGGATAAACACTATCAACATAACACTTGTCCCCTCTAGGCATAGCAAACTCTAAATCAAATCCTAGAGGTGTAGGGTGAAGTTGGGTCATTTGAGCAAACGTATGAGAAATCACAGAATGTGTAGCACCACAATCAATCAAAACTCTAGCAAAATGACCAAGAATATTTAATGTACCCATAATCAAATTTGGATGGTTCTGAGCATCCTACAATGAGATGTGGTTAACACGTCCCTGAGCTTGCTGTCGTCTACCACGACCTCTGCTGCCTTGGTTACCTCGCCCCTGAGAAGTATGCCCTTGTCCTGTCTGGCTGATTGCCTAGACGGTCCTACACTACTAGCAGCAACCTCTCCCTGTCGGGGCTGACCTCCCTGATGCCACTGAGATCCACTAGCTGGCATGGAAGCATAAGAAGTGTAACCTCCAGGGTCTTGGGAATACCCAGTCTGATAATAAGGATCCTGGGGATACTGATATTGTCCAGAAGCATAGGGAGGGGTATCACCCTGGTAGTGGTAAGCACCACCACGACCCATCTGGCCATAACTGCCTGATTCGAAATTCTGCTGAATCGGCGCTGGGGGTGGCATAGCAGACTGCTAAGATCTCTGCTGACTCTGGGAACACTAAGCAGCCCTATGACCCATCTGTCCACAAGTGTAGCAAGCACCACTTCTCCTACACTCTCCATGATGCCTGAAATTACAACGGCGGCACAATGGAGCACTAGAATCACCAGCACCACCAAAATCTCTCTACCTCTGAAACCTGGGTCCACCAGCAAATCTTCCACCTCTCCTCGGGCCTGTGATACTAAATCATCCACTGGAAGAACTCGAGCTCGCTCCACTTTTCTTGAAACTCTGTGTCTTACGGGGTCTCTGAGTGGAGATTCCTTTACCCCTATCATCCCTCTTCTGATTATCATTCTTATCTTCCTCATCCTTACTGTTACTAGGAAGGTTGTCGGAATCCTCCATCCGAACCAACATCTCAGAAAACTCATGATAATCGGAGCAGGGAAGCGCACTAGCAAAAGTCCGCCATTTCTTCTTAGTTCCCAACTTAAAACGGTGAAGCATCTCTGCCTGATTACCAGCTATATCAGGATCATAACGAGATAAGTCTGTAAATTTCCTGTAATACTCATGCGCAGACATATCCTTTTACTTCAACCGGGTGAACTTCTGCTTCGTACGATCAATGTATTCCGGATGAACAAATCTCTTCATAAAATTCTCTTTGAATACTTTCCAGTCAGCTGCCGTCTCAGGCGACATGAACCTAGTCTAATTTACCCACCAAGCTGCTGGTTCTCGTCCTAAAAACCAAGTGGTGGTCTCCACCCATCTATCTGCAGGGAGATTCCTCTGACTTTGCATCACCTAGAAAATCTTCTCAATATGGTCTAGCCACTTTTCTGCCCCCTCATGACCTTCATTACCCATGAAACGGTCCAATTTCAGATTATACATGGTCTCCAGGGGTGTTCTCTGAGGAGGAGGAGGACGGATTGCATTCTGAAAAGCATGAGCCATCGCTTCCCCTAATTGAGTTATATCAGGGAAATTAGACTCAGATGCACGGCGTGATTCCCTACGAGGCGGCATAATTCTGACAGAAGACACCAAAGATCATTAGAGCATTAACAATTATGCAGGATTACAACCTAGGCTCTGATACCATTCCACCCCTCTTAGGGGCCCGACGTCCTCGTCAGCACACTTCCGGCCAGGGATTGGCTCTGATACCATTTGTCACATCCCGGCTCGGGTCCACGACATCCCGGGCCCGTTCCACCACCGTGTCACCCATTGGGAAGTTGCTCGTGAGTTTCCAAAAACAAAACCGTGAGGGAATGGTAAGCCCAAAGCGGACAATATCATGCTACGGTGGTGGAACGGGCCCGGGATGTCGTGGACCTGAGCTGGGATGTGACAAATGGTATCAGAGCCAATCCCTGGCCGGAAGTGTGCCGACGAGGATGTCGGGCCCCTAAGAGGGGTGGATTGTAACATCCCACATCGCCCAGGGGAGTGATCCTTAAATGTATATTCCCATCCCTACCTAGCACGAGGCTTTTTGGGAGCTCACTGGCTTTGGGTTCCGTCGGAACTCCGAAGTTAAGCGAGAAGGAGGCTAGAGCCCTCCCAGGATGGGTGACCCACTGGGAAGTTGCTCGTGAGTTCCCAAAAACAAAACCGTGAGGGAATGGTAAGCCCAAAGCGGATAATATCATGCTACGGTGGTGGAACGGGCCCGGGATGTCGTGGACCCAGGCCAGGATGTGACAAATAGAGATTGATTTTATTATGTGGATTCAACTGCTTTAATTGGTTTATGAGGGGTTTCTTCTAGCATGATCTAAGATTATTCATTTACTTCAAATATTTGACTTTTCTTTTATCAATTTATGCATATAAATACATTTAAAATGTGTAAATCGAGTGTAGCACGCCGTGATTTAAAAAATGTCTTCTGCATGCGCTTGAGCACGTGCATGAAGGCTAGTAAAAGTATAAAATAAACTTTAAGTGTTAATGAATCTATCCTTTTGATGTGATATGCATTCTACGAAACTAATTTCAACTATCCAACCGTCAAACTTGTTTGTATATACTTCGAGATCGCATACGTAAAAAATCGCAAAAAAAAAAAAAAAAAGCAAACATTCAGAGATTAGCTAATAGGATGAATTTTTTTTTACAATTATAAATGAAACATCATGATTTAACGGTTATTTTAGCTCCGATTTTGATGTTTTCTTACCATTACACTCATCGACCCTATAAGAATACAATGAACTAATTTGATTGTCAATTTAAAATATTTACACAAGTGGACACAAAATCTTATGTTATACTTAATGAAAGTATTAAATAGTTTCTAAGTGTTTGTTGAATCTATCGTTTTGACGAGATATGCATTCTACAAAACTGGTTTCAATGATCCAACTGTCAAACTTGTTTGTATATACTCTGAGATAGCATGCATAAAAAATTGCAAAAAATAAACATTCCGAGATTAGGTAACGGGAAGAAATTTTTCGATGGTTATAAATGAAAAATCACAATTTAATGGCTATTTTAGTTTCGATTTTGATGTTTTTTACAACTACACTCCACAACCCTATAAGAATACAATGAACTAATTCTATCTTCAATTTAAATTGTTTACACTTGCTGATGCATAAAACCAGAGGTCTTGGAACAATGTAAATCCGACTGTGAATCTGCAAGAAATGTAAATAACACAAGATGTATCGTGGTTCACCCCAAGGTTTGGGCTACGTCCACACTGATATTGTATTTCTGAGGGAGAGAGAGCTCTGAATATGAGAGTGAGAGCTTTGAGAGAGCTTAAAGCTTAGGGGATGTGAGGAGGCTTTCCCGATTGTGAGGGTGAGGAAGCCCTTTTATAGAATAAGGGCTCCTCCCCTCTTTACATATTTGCCCCTTCCTTTATGACATAATTACATTTAAGTCCTCCGAGTATTTATACGAGGTCTAAATACGGAGGCCCTAAGTATGGTACAAACAGTAGTCCCCCAAGTCTTCAGTCAAGAAAGTTTTTTGCCTGGAGACTTGAAATTCAGTCCATGTGTGGGCCGAAGTAACTAGATGTCATCTTGAATTGATGCTCGATATGAGGCGGTGCCCAATCTGAAATGATGCTCAACTAGAAGTAGCACATGTTGCGAGGCTGCTCGGCTTGTGGCTTATGTTGCCTTGGTTGGCTCGGCTTATACGGAGTCCCTTTTATAAAATAAGGGCTCACTCCTCAGTACATGAATAATGGGTGCTCTTTAATGAAAGTGAGGGAGTCCCTTTTATAAAATAAAAGCTCATTCCTCAGTACATGAATAATGGGCTAGAGTTGATGCTCTCTAATGATGGTGAGGGAGTCCTTTTTATAAAATAAGGGCTCGCTCCTCAGTACATAAGCGATGGGTGCTTTCTAATGAAAGTGAAGGAGTCCCTTTTATAGAATAAGGGCTCGCTCCTCAGTACATAAATAATGGGCTAAGTCCCCCAAGTATTTTTCATGAGGCCCAATATATGGTACATAGTGTAGTCCTCCAAGTCTTCAGTTAATAGAGGCTGTTGGCTGGAGACTTCAAATTCAATCCATGTATGGGCTGAAATGGCGGTTGTTTGGAGGCGGTCTTTGTAGACCATGCACTGAAGCTTTGTAGGTGAAGCTTTGCAAGTTGAAGCTTTGAAGCTAGAGCTCTGTAAATGAAGCTTTTGAAGCTAGAGCTCTGTAAATGAAGCTTTTGAAGCTGGAGCTTCTGTAAATGAAGCTTTTGAAACTAAAGCTCTGTAAATGAAGCTTTTGAAGCTAGAGCTCTGTAAATGAAGCTTTTGAAGCTAGAGCACTGTAAATGAAGCTTTTGAAGCTAATTGACATGAGTGATGCTCATGTATAATTTTGGAGTACTGGACGTACTTTTGATCACCTGGTTGGTGATAGTAGCGGTAGGGTGCCGAATAAATTTGGAGTACTGAGCGTACTGTTAATCACTTGATTGGTGATAATAGCAGTAGGCTGCCAAATAATTTTGGAAGTACTGGCGTACTTTTGATCACCTGGTTGGTGATAATAGAGGGCCTGGCTCTTTTGGGCATATGGGCATTTGCCCTCCACATAACATTCCAGCCCATTTTTTTGGGCTTGCCCTTTTTTTTTTTTTTTTTTTTTACCCTCTGATGGGGTTTATACAGATGTCTTCGAAATATAAGAAAAATAAATTACATCATTCAAAAATAAACTCGACCCTCTGCTCGATGGGTCACGCCTATAATTCCCTTTTCTGCATGCCATCACCACCGTAATTATGTCTACTTCTTTTTATCTTCTTTTGCTTTCTGCTTCTTTTTCTTTTCCCTTTTGCATATGGCAGATAAGGAATGATAATAGAATTTAATAATAAGAAAGGGATCTTATCTCCGCTTTTGCTTTTCCCGTGGTATTCGCAGGAGATGGTGATGAGTAACCTCACTGCTTGCTCTGGCACAGCGTGGGGTGGTGCTTGACAGGCCCTACAGGTTTTTTGTGCAACTTTTGACAATGACTGTGCGACAATCGATCATGTGCTTATCCATGACAACTCTTTCTGCAACCACAGGATCCGCAAAGACAACAAACCCGAATCCACGAGCACGACCGGTTGCACGATCCCTCATGATCATAGCCTCCACCACCTCTCCATACTTCCTGAAATATTCCTTGAGCCGTTCCTCATCTGTGTCCCAGGAAATCCCACCAATGAAGAGCTTCCCATGATCTGGTTCCATCTTTTTCTTGTCCAAAATTCAGACAAAACCCGGATAGTGCTCTCTCTTTCATTGCACATAGGAATTTGAACAAGAACTTTCGGATAATTGCATCCTGGACATTCCAAATCATTTGATTTCAATGGAACCTCTTTAAGTTTTGGCTTAATCTTCTTAAACTTGATCCAGAAGCAACCTAAACACAGCAGCATCCGGTCGGCGGACTGGATTAAGAAGAAAGCAACACAGAAATTAGTCAAACCCTGAATTGCAGGAGCAATGTAGCCAGCCCGGAACTCCAACCACGAAAAGTAAACCGAATGAAGCCATCCTCTAATCTCCAAACTTTGTGGGATATGCAAATGCCATCCCTTCAAGTGAGCCATCAATTCAAAAGCCAGAAAAGCTAAAGCCATCACTAAGATCACCACAATAACCCTATACAAAATCCTCCCTTTCCCAGATTTCTCAATCTCCACAGTCCCAAAAATCAATCTTTTTTTTTATTGAAACAAACAATGACCAAACAATGTTTCCAATCCAAGAAACAAATCCAATTGCTTTATGGGCCTTGAGAAGCAAAACCCAAGTAAATTGCTTAGCATTTTTGCCTCTGTCCTTATCAACCGGCTTGAAAACTTCATTTGGACCGTTTATCTCCAGCACTGAGTATTAGGGTTCTCCATGTTTACCACCACTGGATTTCCCCAACTTGTACTCTCATTTCCCCACCACCTTGGAAAATCTAGACTTGGTACCATTATTTTGCTCCCAAGCTTCAAGCTTTTACTATTAAACCCATTCGAGGACTAGTAAAAAAGAATCAGATCTAACACTGCAACAACTTGACAAACACTAGTTCAAACCAAATGCAGCAGAGTACAAAGGCAGAGAGAGGTAGAGAGAGAGAGAGAGAGAGGAGGGGGCGGAGCTGCAAAGATTAAGGCTTTGGATTTCTGCTTTCTTCTAGTTGCTGTTGTGAAGGTTTGTGCCCATTTTCAACCATGACTAGTGCCTGTAGGCTGCAGGAGAGAAACAGAGAGACAGAGAGATATTTTGAGTTTGGGTTTTGGGATTTTGATTTCTTTGATCCTCAAGTATGGATTCAGATTGGAAAATGTGCTAGTACTGACTACGACTGAAGGGAAAGAGAGAGAAAGGTTACTGGGTTTCTGAGTTTTTTGTGATTTTGATTTTGCAGATTTTGCAGATTCACGGTGGAGGTGAAAAAATGAAAGAGAACCGACATAGTTTTTTTGTGTCGTTTCCCACAGACGATACCAAATGTTGATGCACAAAACCAGAGGTCTTGGAACAACGTAAATCCGACCGTGAATCTGTAAGAAATGTAAATAACACAAGATGTATCTTGGTTCACCCCAAGGTTTGGGCTACGTCCACACTGATATTGTATTTCTGAGGGAGAGAGAGCTCTGAATATAAGAGTGAGAGCTTTGAGAAAGCAGTTTCACGAGTGCGCGAGGAAAACCAAATAATTGGGAATTCTATATTTTAATATCCTCCAAGAGAGATGAGGGTAGGAGGCAGCTATTGCAATTTGGTTTGCAGTGTCTGCTTCCCAGACTGTTTTTGTTATATAGAAATACTTGTTGATTTTGCGCGACGAAGATCCTGTCACCTAGAAAATTACACGATGGACTAATCGTGTTGCGCAAAAGATCCTTTCGCAATGGAGAACAATAACGTCGCGCATAAACCCTTTGCGCAATGGAGAATTATAACGTCGCACAAAAACCCGTTACGCGACGGACCAACTGCGTTGCGCAAAGACCCTATAACTTCGAGCAAAAACCCTTTGCGCAACGAAGAACTATAACGTCACTCAAAAAACCCTTTTGCGCGACACATTTAGTCTGTGATGCAATTTTCTGGCACCAAACCAAGATTTTACCTCTTTTTTTCAAACATTACGCGATGAATGAGTACCTTCGTCGCACTAAAATAGTTTGCGCGACGGAAAGCTTCATCCCCTAACAGGCCATCGGGCAAAACGTCATTACGTGATGCTTCTTTGTCAATGTTTTTGCCCACATAATATGTTTCGTTGCGCAAATGTGTTTTTGTACTACCTGCTTATTTTTTCAGCTAAAAATCACCCTCAGTAAGTTTTTGCAACCCAATTACAGTAGCAAAATAATGAAACGATAATTACAATTACAATGCACAAGAACTCAACCCAATAGCAAAAAGTAACTAGAAAAAAATAAAAAGCTAAGATAACCTTGTTAGAAGTTCTAGTAAAGCATACATGCTGCAATATACTATTCAATGCTCTTCGTTGTGGTAAGCATAATGTGGAGGTTGAATGATGCATATATCTGGGTGGGGAGTTTGAATTATAGACGTATTGGGGTGGAGATGATTGATAATAGGAATACTGGGGAGGGGATTCAGTACGATGTGTTGCAAGTTATATATTTATATATTAGTTAAAGTGTAAATAGTAGTCTGTTGTCCCACATTGACAAAGTACATATATAATCCCAATTGTAATTCCTATATATACTCCACTTTGGAGATTAATGAATATACAAGAAATTCCCAAATAATATCATATATATTTTTGGTATTTTACCATGTTTAATTCAACTTGGCATTAGAGCAGTTCGCTCTTGGTTTTGTGCCCACTTTTCTTAGTATTGTGCAAAAAAAAAAAAAAAAAAGGTGAACAGTGTCGTGCTACAGTACATCGCTATAGTGTCGTGAACAATGCATTGCTGCATTGCCTAAACAGTGATCCTGCTACAGTATTCTGGTGAATTGTCTTAATTACGCTGCGTATCTTTTATGTCTTTATTGTTTGTGTTTTAGCTAAATGGCTCAATATAATCATAGTGTTGTTATGCATCTTGGTGGAACAAATATATGGATAATTGATACTGGGGCCACCCTAGAGTGTTTGATGAGTTACATGACTATGTTCGTGATTCGTATATTACTAGTGCAAATGGAGCATCTTCCCCTGTGAAGGGTGAATGCGCTATCTCTCTCACTCCGACCTTATCACTGGTCCATGCTTTACTTGTTCCTGATGTTAAGTGCAATTTTTTGTCGGTAGGAAAACTATTTGATACCTTATATTGTTTCGCTCACTTCTACCCCACGCATTGTTATTTTCAAGACATTCAAACTTAGAAGATAATTGGTCATGATAAAAGAATTAGGGGTTTGTACATCTTGACTATGGATGATATTGTTGCTTCAGGTTCAAATAATCATCAAGTTCTAAGTGCTAAAGTGGATGGCAAACATCAAGTTTGGTTGTGGCATCGATATTTGGGACATCCATCATTTAGTTATATGAAGCATCTATTTCCTTCTTTGTTTCGCACTTGTAGTGATTTAGAGTTCAAGTGTGAAACATGTGTCATGGCTAAGAGTCATCATGCTTCCTTGCCCATAAGTGATTCTAAAGCTACTTTGCCATTTGATTTGATACATTCTGATGTGTGGGGTCGGGCAAAGGTTACTTCTAATGGATTTTGTTGGTTTGTTACTTTTATTGATAACTGTACTTGATTAAATTGGGTGTTCTTGATGAAGAATAAGAGTGATGTCCTTTTACTTCTTCAAAAATTTTGTGCAATGATTTCTACTCAATTTTAGACCAAAGTTAAGGTCTTTAGGTCTGACAATGGAGGAGGTGAATCACACTTTGGCATGTTTTTTTTGTGATCATGGTATTATTCATCATATGACTACTCCGTTTACACCCCAACAAAATGATGTGTCTGAACGAAAAAAAATCATCAAATAATGGAGGTTGCTCGCTCCTTGATGTTGGATAAATATGTTCCTAATCATTTGTGGGGTCATGCTGTTTCGGCTGTTGTGTACTTGATAAATCATGTTCCAAGTAGGGTTCTTGATTTTCACACACCGTTTGATGTGCTACAAAAACACCATAGGTTTGAGTCCCACATTGGCTATACAAAAAGAGAAATAATAGTTTAAATATCATAACTTCACTCCAATTAACATCGAGGCCTTTGTGATAAACCCCACACATGACAAATTGTGCATGTGGTAATTACCAAGTTGGGGACAGTATCGGTGTTGTTGGAAGTGGTCCTTGGCTCATCTCTCTGATAATTCTACATGGTATCAGAGTCAGGGAACGGGCCCGTACGTACTACCACATGATGGATGGGTCCTCTTGGCCCTGCACGATGATGATGGGTCCCTTGGCCCCTTGTGTAGGGTGAGTTCCCTTGGCCCCACGTAGTCACCAATGTGTGGACCTCCCACGTGGGTCCTACATGGTATTAGAGCCAAGGAGTGGGCATGTACGTACTGCAACGTGATGGGTAGGTCCTCTTGACCCGGTGCGATGATGGTGGGTCCTTAGGCTCCATGTGTAAAGTGAGTTCCCTTGGCTCCACATGATTACCAATGTGTGGACCTCCCACATGGGTCCTACATGGTATCAGAGCTAAGGAGTGGACCTGTACGTACTGCAACGTGATGGGTGGGTCCTCTTGGCCCCGCGCAAGGGTGAGTCCCCTTGACTCCACGTGGTTGCTAATATGTGGACCTCCCACGTGTGACCCACTAATTGGGTCTCATATGAGTGGGCGTGTTGAGTCCCACATTGGCTATACAAAAAGAGAAATAATAGTTCTAAATATCCTAACCCCACTTCAACTAACATCGAGACATTTTGTGATAAAACTCCGCACCTGACAAATTGTGCAGGTGGTAATTACCAAATTGGAGACGGAATTGATGTTGTTGGAAATGGCCCTTAGCCCGTCTCTATAATAATTATACATGATGGATATAATGGGACGGAGCGGGGGATTTACTTGTTATGGGAGTGGCAACTCGAGTTTGCTGTTTATCTACTCTAACTTCAACAACTCCTGCACCTCCTCAAATGATCGCTCCTCCTCAAACGATCGGAAAATAGGGTGCAAGTACGCATCAAAAACACCATAGGTTTGAGTCCCACATTGGCTATACAAAAAGAGAAATAATAGTTTAAATATCATAACTTCACTCCAATTAACATCGAGGCCTTTGTGATAAACCCCACACATGACGAATTATGCATGTAGTAATTACCAAGTTGGGGACAGTATCGGTGTTGTTGGAAGTGGTCATTGGCTCATCTCTCTGATAATTCTACATGGTATTAAAGTCAGGGAACGGGCCCGTACGTACTACCACATGATGGATGGGTCCTCTTGGCCCTGCACGATGATGATGGGTCTCTTGGCCCCTTGTGTAGGGTGAGTTCCCTTGGTCCCACGTAGTCACCAATGTGTGGACCTCCCACGTGGGTCCTACATGGTATTAGAGCCAAGGAGTGGGCATGTACGTACTGCAACGTGATGGGTAGGTCCTCTTGACCCGATGCGATGATGGTGGGTCCTTAGGCCCCATGTGTAGAGTAAGTTCCCTTGGCTCCACATGATTACCAATGTGTGGACCTCCCACATGGGTCTTACATGGTATCAGAGCTAAGGAGTGGACCTGTACGTACTGCAACGTGATGGGTGGGTCCTCTTGTCCCCGCGCAAGGGTGAGTCCCCTTGACTCCACGTGGTTGCTAATATGTGGACCTCCCACATGTGACCCATTAATTGGGTCTCATATGAGTGGGCGTGTTGAGTCCCATATTGGCTATACAAAAAGAGAAATAATAGTTCTAAATATCCTAACCCCACTTCAACTAACATCGAGACATTTTGTGATAAAACTCCGCACCTGACAAATTGTGCAGGTGGTAATTACCAAATTGGAGACGGAATTGATGTTGTTGGAAATGGCCCTTAGCCCGTCTCTATAATAATTATACATGATGGATATAATGGGACGGAGTGGGGGATTCGCTTGTTATGGGAGTGGCAACTCGAGTTTGCTGTTTATCTACTCTAACTTCAACAACTCCTGCACCTCCTCAAATGATCGCTCCTCCTCAAACGATCGGAAAATAGGGTGCAAGTACGCATCAGCCAAAGTACGATTTCATTTAGGTTAGGTTCCGCAGTTTGCTCGATTGTCTTTAGCCATTGCTTCCTGGCAAAGTAACAAAAAGTGCTTTCGATAAGAAATTTCTTAAAAAAGTCGAATGCACCTCCGACAAATTGAATGCAGTGGATCAAAAAATTGATGAAAAGTTCCAAGCTTACCTCATGTGGGTACTTTCTAAATGCAGGTTGAAAACTATAATTGCACAACTTGTTATTTGTAAACTTGGTCATAAAAATTTGAAAATAACATTTATTTACATGTAATTTAAACTTAAAAATTGAATGTCTTAAATTCCGATTTATAAATTCTGATTTTTATTAAATTTTAAGTATATTTTCCTTCTACAACAACAACAACAACAAAGCCTTTTCCCACTAAGTGGGGTCGGCTATATGAATCCTAGAACACCATTGCTCTCGGTTTTGTGTCATGTCCTCCGTTAGATCCAAGTACTCTAAGTCTTTTCTTAGGGTCTCTTCCAAAGTTTTCCTAGGTCTTCCTCTACCCCTTCGGCCACGAACCTCTGTTCCGTAGTCACATCTTCGAACCGGAGCGTCAGTAGGCTTTCTTTGCACATGTCCAAACCACCGTAACCGATTTTCTCTCATCTTTCCTTCAACTTCGGCTACTCCTACTTTACCTCGGATATCCTCATTCACAATCTTATCCTTTCTCGTGTGCCCACACATCCCACGAAGCATCCTTATCTCTGCTACACCCATTTTGTGTGCGTGTTGATGCTTCACCGCCCAACATTCTGTGCCATACAACATCGCTGGCCTTATTGCCGTCCTATAAAATTTTCCCTTGAGCTTCAGTGACCTACGACGGTCACACAACACGCCGGATGCACTCTTACACTTCATCCATCCAGCTTGTATTCTATGGTTGAGATCTCCATCTAATTCTCCGTTCTCTTGCAAGATAGATCCTAGGTAGCGAAAACGGTCGCTTTTTGTGATCGTCGCTAGATTGCTCCGGTCATTAGTGTGGATAAGTATATAAATGGATATAGAGATAGGAAAGCAAACACCAGATGTACGTGGTTCACCCATATTGGCTACGTCCACGAAATAGAGGAGTTCTCATTAATTGTGAAGGGTTTACACAAGTACATAGGTTCAAGCTCTCTTTTAGTGAGTACTAGTGAATGATTTAGTACAAATGACATTAGGAAATATTGTGGGAGAATGATCTCGTAATCACGAAACTTCTAAGTTCCGGAGTGTGGTATCGTCTTGACTTGCCTTATCTGTCTCGTAGGTAGATGTGGCATCTTCTCTGGAAGTACTCTTCCTCCATCCAGGGGTGGTATCTTTAACTGGTGGAGATGCACAAGGTAATGTATCAATTTCACTTGAAGCTTACTTGTAGTTTCAGGCTTGGTCAAGCGCGATACAAACCATGTAGTAGGAGTCCTCCAAGTCGCCAAGCTAGGGGATCTGCTGAAAGAGGTGACAGACAAGGTAAGCAATCAGAGCTCCAAGCAATCAGTCCCAGATCAGAACTTTGATTTCGAGTTCCGGCTGATTGTTCACATTCTCCCTATCTTGCAGGCAGCATGAAGGATAAAGAGAAGCAAAATGAGAAGAGATGATATGGGATACTTTTGCTTTTGAAGAAGTAACTTTCCACAGGCTTATTCTTGAACTGGGCTGGAGGGTTTTCTGGTTTCCTCCAAAGTATAAGGCCGACTGAAGAATTTGAGGGTCAAAACAAGTCCATCAAATCTATAGTACATTCGACCCTGCTGATATGGGATACTTTTGCTTTTGACAGAGTAGTGGATGTATCGGCACGTGTGCTGTTACGCTTGTCTCCACATGCTTCCTTGTATCCTTCTCACTTGCCCTATATGTTCCTCAGGCAGATGCGGTATCTTTCCTAGAAGCATAAGATGTTGAAGATGAGTACTCGAGAGCAATGCCAGGTAAGTAATCAAGTAAGGGGTTCCAGGCAGTCAGTTCCTGACTGGAAGCTTGATTCCAAGTGCTGACTGATTGCTCTCTTTCTCCTTGTCTTGCAGGTAAGAATAAGGCCAAAGGAAAAGACAGGGAAAAAACATGATATGAGATACTCTTGCTTTTAACCCTGATGATATGAGATATTCTTGCTCTAGTATAGCTTGTTTGCAGAGGTATTATCGGGGGGAAAGAAAGCTGAATATTTCGAAAGGCTTCTTTGGGAGTGCCCTCTCAGATATGAGAAAGGGTTGAGCATTTTTGCAGGTCTGCCTGTCTGTTGGGGATGGAGGTCAACATATATAGGAGTCTCCCTAACAACAAGTAGTAATGCTATTCCTTTACCCTGCTTGGTCATAACACGGTAGTGGGAGCTGCCAGCTTCACATGTTTTAACTCTGTCAGAGCACTTTGAAAAAGTGGTCTGTGGTATCTGGAAAGCTGATGTTGCGTGTAAAGATTACAGACAAGCTTTATCCAAGGAGATCCGGCTCTTGAAGTTGGGAAAGTGGTGCCTCTTCGGTTTTCGAACAAGCAATCCTGTCGGAGATCTGGCTTTCGAGATTCGGAGAACGATGCCTTTTCGATTTTTGAGAAAGCAATCCTGCTAGGGGTCTGGCTCTCTTCGATTTGGAGAGCGGTGTCTCTTCGATTTTTGAGAAAGTAATCATGTTGGGAGTCTGGCTCTCGAGATTCGGAGGGCGGTGCCTCTTCGATTTTGGAGCAAGCAATCTTGTTGGGAGTGTTTTCTCGAATGTGAGAAAAGGTTGGGCATGTTTGCTAGTCTATCTTGCCACGAAGCACAGAGGTTGACACACAGGGACTTTCCAATTATCCAGCAGTGGTACTGTTCCTTTACCCTTGTGGGTAATAATATGGTAGCTAGACCTTCAAAATTTATGTGTCTAAACTTTGTTAATGCTGTTTATTTGCTATTCTTTTACCCTTCTTGGTCAAAGCGGTGTAGTGGGAGCTGCAAGCTTCACGTGTCTCAACTTTGTCAGAGAACTTTGGCAAAGTTATCTGTGGTACCCATGAGCTAATGTTGCGTGTGGGAAGTGGGTGATTGAACAGTAAGATTCATGTGCTTTCTACTTCACCAGAAATCTTCGACATAATGCCCATAATTTCCGCAAAGCTGACAGGTGCTGACAAGGCTGGAAAAGTAGGTGCCTCTTCGATTTCTGAGATCGGCCCTCGTGGTCTCTGAGCAGCCCAGCTTTTGAGAAAGCAAGCGCTTCTTCGATTTTTGAGATCGGCCTTCGTGGTCTTTGAGCAGCCCAACTTTTGAGAAAGCAAACGTCTCGTGGTCTCTGAGCAGCCCAGCTTTTGAGAAATCAAACGTCTTTTTGATTTCTGAAGCTCCGTCGAGTGCAGATTTTTATAGAGGCTGACATTAAGTTCCAAAACACACTTGAATCTCCACCAGTAGAAGCTCCATTCTTGCACTTCTAAGATATTGATTTGTCCGACCTCTTCTCTCTTCAATACCTTTGAAAATGTATGGCCCCTCCGACCGTCGTTTTGACTTGAACCTTATTGAAGAGGCAGCCACGCCTTCTCCAGACAACATATGGCGTCCATCCTTCGTCTCCCCTACTGGTCCTCTTACCGTTAGGGATTCCATGATGAAGAATGATATGACCGCTGCGGTAGTGGCCAGGAACCTTCTCACTCCTAAAGATAACAGACTACTTTCCAAACGGTCTGATGAGTTGGCTGTTAAGGATTCTCTGGCTCTCAGTGTTCAGTGTGCAGGTTCTGTGTCTAACATGGCCCAACGCCTATTTGCTCGAACCCGCCAAGTTGAATCATTGGCGGCTGAAGTGATGAGTCTCAAACAGGAGATTAGAGGGCTCAAGCATGAGAATAAACAGTTGCACCGGCTCGCACATGACTATGCTACAAACATGAAGAGGAAGCTTGACCAGATGAAGGAATCTGATGGTCAGGTTTTACTTGATCATCAGAGATTTGTGGGTTTGTTCCAAAGGCATTTATTGCCTTCGTCTTCTGGGGCTGTACCGCGTAATGAAGCTCCAAATGATCAACCTCTGCTGCCTCCTCCTTCTAGGGTTCTGTCCAGTACTGAGGCTCCAAATGATCCCCCTCCAGTGCCTGCTATTTCTGGGGCTCTACCGACTGCTGAGACTTCTCCTAAGCAACCTTTGTGAAGGCTCCCTCTTGTTTGTTTATTTTGACTCATGTATATGTACGTATTTGTGACTTATCGGAGATATCAATAAATAGCTTTCCTTCATTTCAACGTATTGTGTTAAATACACCAAAGCCTTCTTCGCTAAGTTCTCTGAATTTTCTTTCGTTGAAGCTTGTATGTTGAAGCTTTATGAGTGGAGCATGTAGGTTGAGGTAGTATTCCCTTAATTTCCCGAGTGAGGAAAACTTCTCGGTTGGAGACTTGGAAAATCCAAGTCACTGAGTGGGATCGGCTATATGAATCTTTGAACGCCATTGTGCTCGGTCCTGTGTCATGTCCTCCGTTAGATCCAAGTACTCTAAGTCTTTTCTCAGAGTCTCTTCCAAAGTTTTCCTAGGTCTTCCTCTACCCCTTCGGCCCTGAACCTCTATCCCATAGTAGCATCTTCTATTCGGAGCGTCAGTAGGCCTTCTTTGCACATGTCCAAACCACCGTAACCGATTTTCTCTCATCTTTCCTTCAATTTCGGCTACTCCTACTTTACCCCGGATATTCTCATTCCTAATCTTATCCTTTCTTGTGTGCCCACACATCCAACGAAGCATCCTCATCTCCGCTACACCCATTTTGTGTACGTGTTGATGCTTCACCGCCCAACATTCTGTGCCATACAGCATCGCCGGCCTTATTGCCGTCCTATAAAATTTTCCCTTGAGCTTCAGTGGCATACGGCGGTCACACAACACGCCGGATGCACTCTTCCACTTCATCCATCCAGCTTGTATTCTATGGTTGAGATCTCCATCTAATTCTCCGTTCTTTTGCAAGATAGATCCTTGGTAACGAAAACGATCGCTCTTTGGTATTTCTTGATCTCCGATCCTCACCCCTAACTCGTTTTGGCCTCCATTTGCACTGAATTTGCACTCCATATATTCTGTCTTTGATCGGCTTAGGCGAAGACCTTTAGATTCCAACACTTCTCTCCAAAGGTTAAGCTTTGCATTTACCCCTTCTTGAGTTTCATCTATCAACACTATATCGTCTGCGAAAAGCATACACCAAGGAATATCATCTTGAATATGTCCTGTTAACTCATCCATTACCAACACAAAAAGGTAAGGACTTAAGGATGAGCCTTGATGTAATCTTACAGTTATGGGAAAGCTTTCGGTTTGTCCTTCATGAGTTCTTACGGCAGTCTTTGCTCCTTCATACATATCCTTTATAGCTTGGATATATACTACTCGTACTCCTTTCTTCTCTAAAATCCTCCAAAGAATGTCTCTTGGGACCCTATCATACGCTTTTTCCAAATCTATAAAGACCATGTGTAAATCTTTTTTCCCATCTCTATATCTTTCCATCAATTTTCGTAAGAGATAGATTGCCTCCATGGTTGAGCGCCCTGGCATGAACCCGAATTGGTTGTCCGAAACCCGTGTCTCTTGCCTTAATCTATGCTCAATGACTCTCTCCCAGAGCTTCATTGTATGACTCATTAGCTTAATACCCCTATAGTTCATGCAATTTTGTACGTCGCCCTTATTCTTGTAAATAGGCACCAAAGTGCTCGTTCGCCACTCATTTGGCATCTTCTTCGTTTTCAAAATCCTATTGAAAAGGTCAGTGAGCCATGTTATACCTGTCTCTCCCAAAACTTTCCACACTTCGATTGGTATATCGTCTGGGCCTACTGCTTTTCTATGCTTCATCTTCTTCAAAGCTACAACCACTTCTTCCTTCCGGATTCGACGATAAAAAGAGTAGTTTCTACACTCTTCTGAGTTACTCAACTCCCCTAAAGAAGCACTCCTTTCATGTCCTTCATTGAAAAGATTATGAAAATAACCTCTCCATCTATCTTTAACCACGTTCTCTGTAGCAAGAACCTTTCCATCCTCATCCTTGATGCACCTCACTTGGTTTAGGTCCTTTGTCTTCTTTTCCCTTGCTCTAGCTAGTTTATAGATATCCAACTCTCCTTCTTTGGTATCTAGTCGCTTATACATATCGTCATAAACCGCTAACTTAGCTTCTCTCACAGCTTTCTTCGCCTCTTGCTTCGCTTTTCTATACCTTTCACCATTTTCATCGGTCCTATCCTTGTATAAGGCTTTACAACATTCCTTCTTAACCTTCACCTTTGTTTGTACCTCCTCATTCCACCACCAAGATTCCTTTTGGTGTGGGGCAAAGCCCTTGAACTCTCCTAATACCTCTTTTACTACTTTTCGGATACAACTAGCCATGAAATCCCACATTTGGCTAGCTTCCCCTCCCTATCCCACACCAAGGAAAATATAGCGCAATACAATACAGTGTTTGACGGAAGAAAAAAAGGGCCAATAATACTGTGACGGTGTGACTAAATCACCAACAGTGCCTCATTCTGGAGGACGAAACGATGGCGATGCAGAGATTATTCTCCAAGCTTCGTTCTTTCGCTGTGCGCTCAGCCCAGACTCTCCCATCATCACTCTCCTCTCCTGCATTTCTTCGGTCTTGCCCTCCTCTGCTTCACCACCCTCTCCCTTTCGCTTCAATTCGTAACAAATGGACCGTCAGGTCCCTTTTCATTGCCCATTCACCGATCCAATCATTGCCGCCGGCTCTCACGGCGCTTCATTCCTCGGCATTCCCTTTCTCGGTAAGTTGGTTTTTCTTAATGGCTCGTCTTGCCTGTTTGGTTACTGTGAAAATGCCTGAGAAAGATTTATATTCTATTTCTTGAATCATTAAGAAATGCAGAAAAGTTTGCAGCCAATACCCGACTTAGTTGGGTTTTTAGTTTGATTTTGGGCTGTTTTGTAATCGATCAAACCGGCAATATGAATTAGGGGTTTATATATGGTATTGCATTGATGTGCAATTATATTCTAGTGTTTCGAAGATAAATGGTGTTTTGTTTGTGTATGTTAAGATGGTTCAACTGCGGCATGTTTCGTCGAGGGAACGAAAGAAGAGGAGAAAGCCAATGACTCCAGTCACTTCCAAGTTAAAGAAAACCAAAATGAAGTCTTACTCGTAGGTTTATGTTAACTCAGCCATCATATTGTGTTTTTTCTTTTTCTTTTGGAAATGTTATTACAGTTTTGTCTAACTGTTGGTTTTGAAATTTCATGACCAGGTCTTACAAGTCCAGGTTTAGGACAATGAATGATGGGACCATTCGGCGGTGGAGGGCGGGCAAGCGGCACAATGCCCATTTGAAGGTGTGCTTTGCATTTTGAATTCAAATCTTTGGTTTTGTGTGTACAGTTGGTCAATGCTCATCTAGCAAGTACTAAATTTCAGTCATGTTTCAAATTCTATATGAATGAATGCTTTCCTACAGGCGGGATGGTGAATTTCGGTACACATACAGTACACACAACTACACAAGAAAACTTCTTTGGCGACATTTTCTTTTTGGGACAATTTCTGGGCTAATTTAGACTTGTAATTCTCTGGAAATGGTTTGGTGATGCATGTATTGGTGCAACTTGAACGGGCTCAGCCTGAACTCCATGAAGCCAATTCAAACTTTCTGCCCATATAGACAGGTTCAAAATAGCTCAGGTTGAGTTTGTGTTGAGAAAATACAAACCTGATAAATTTTGAGTTGAACACAAAATTAATCACCCAACATCTAAACTTGAATTCCAACGAATTACTGATAAACTACTACAGGGCCTTGTGAACAGTATCTTAACTACTGAAGGGCTGTATTGTTATTGTTCCTTAAAGTTAAATAGTAACAAAAATACTTTCATCCACGAGGAGGGAGATTGGAAGGGTTAATGATAAACTTTTTGTGGGAAGGGATGACGGAAGGAAAGAAGGATCACTTAGTAATGGAATGAGGTGGCTTGAGGTAAGGCAAAGGGAGCTTAAGGGTATGAAACATTGTAAAGAGGAATGAAGTTTTTCTTGGGATGTGGTTGTGGAAATTCCAGACATAGTTAAATTCCTTTTGGGATGGGCTGCACCTGCATGAGAAATGTCTGGAATCCCAAGGTCGCAGCCAGTGGTTCAAGTCAATGCTCGTGAACTAATATTTCTAAATTGATTGTTGTTTTTGCTTCTTGTTGTCATTTTGGGGTGAGGAATGGGGATCCAGGTATGATTTTTAGGGGGATCAGAATTACGTACCCTTTATAGTCATCTTTATAGATTGACCTGATATCTTAATCATCCCATTGCTATCAGTCTTCTTTACCTCTTTGTTGGAATGTTTGGCTTCAATGTAATTTCAGTGAGCAGGAAGTGAAAGATTTCCTGTCTTTTCTGTCAGATCTGGAGTCTGTCTTGCTTGTCTCAAGTAGATCCAATTCCTGAACCTAGCATCAATTTCTCTCCATCAGTCGAGGCCCTTGTGTCCTTTCCATATAAACCACCCAAATCAAAGCCATTACTAAACAACCCCACACAACTTGGAGCTTCTTACCCATCCACACCATTTTATGGGTCTCGTAGAGAAAGGAAAGGCAAACACTTGCAATGACCCAACTTATTCATCTCCCTGAACAGCTATTTTTGTGTAACCATAGGAAGACATACTGATATCCGATTTACCTGAATATATTGATACTAACAGCCTGCATGGCCTAGATTTTTCTTCATTTTCTGAAACGGCGTACATATTAAAAATGGTGGCTCATTATCATTGAGGGCCAGTGTCATGGCACCTCTTGTACATGGCTAGAGCATTCCAGAGACATAATCTTGGGCTATGATAGAGGATAATTTTATTATAATGAGGTTATGGCTGCTATATTAGTTAGTATGTAATTTCATATCTTGGTTTCGTAGTTATTTGGTATCTTTCTTCTCATTGGCATGTAATGTGCAAAGGAGATGCTGATTGTTTCAATCATCTAAGGCTCCATTGTCCACTTGTGTATCCTTTATGGACAAGGCTGTTCACAGAGACCATTTTGAATTGGGCTATCTGTGAATCTTGTGTTGAATTACTTTGTGAGAAGCCCAAGTCTTTTGGAGGAAATAAAAGGGGCATGATGCTGGATATGTGCTGTTCTGAAAATATTTTGTGTTGTTTGGATGTAGAGAATTTGGAGATTGTTTGAAAGTGCTAAGGGGGAGGATGAGTTTGTTTCTAGGCATCCTATCAGTTCTTGGGGTGCTGTTGTTAGTTAGTTTTGTTTGCATTGGGTTCAGATGAAAGTGCTGAGACCCAATTGCTGTCTTTCCCCTTGTTGGTGTATTATGGGTAAGATGAAAGAAGAAAATGTTGATCCTCTATTTGTTTGCTGGCCAGTAGCTCTAATTTGTGACACTCATTACTCGAGGAGGCAGGGGTGAGTTTAGTAATCCCAGAAGGGTGCGACAAATTGCTTAGTTAAAGATTACTGGGTTCGGCAAAGGAAAAAAGGCCTAAGTGTTATGGGGCTTTTGTAGGATGGTTTTATATGGATTATTTGATGGAGAGGAATAGAAGGATTTTGAACGATAAATAAGGGGGTGGGGTAGAAGAGCTTTGGGAAGGGGTGAGGTTTTGGCCTTCGCTTTGGGCTTTGGTATTCACTTTCGTCTCTCTTGCTAGATTGGAAGGCAGTTATAGGATGATGTTACTTTCATAGCTTTTATTTATGTGGCTCTTGTAGATCTTTGTTAATTTCCTTATGCTATGTTAAGAAGAGGGACTTTCAATATCCCAAAAAACTTTAGACTTTATTCTTAAAGAAGCACTACAAGAAGTGAAATGCTCAAACACTACAATGCACTACAAAGACTCCAAACAAATGAATTTCAAAATGACACCTTCTCTCAAATGTTTAGCATCCAGTCAAAGAAAATAGCATGAAAAGACCAATCCCTAAACTCAGAGAAAACTGAAGTGAACTCGTGTGAAAAGCTCCACCTATAAAAATCCATCTATTGCTTTCCAGCGAAACCACCATGACAATTTCTGAAACAGCATGCCCCTAGCACCAAACCCCTTTCCTACCTCCAAAAAACTTTTAACTTTTCACATAAGAGGCATCGCAAGAGGCTGGAATTGACAAACTCAAAGCTTTTCTAGCAAACATTATCCTCAAGAAATATGCAACTGGACATTGAAACATTAAAATGGTTCAAAATTCTGCGTTAATTCTCCGCTAGTTTAATACCGGTAAGTTGGAGATGCAATAACGCAAGCTAATACCTTTACCTTGGGTTAAACTTTAGCCTTCCAAATTGCTTGAGAGGGACCAAAAAGGAGAAAGACAAGAATCATCCAGTAATCGCCTTGAGAAGGATTTGCAATAGAAAACTCGTGATGGCTTCAACTTGCAATATAGGTGGCCAATCATCTTGGTTTCTCATTTGTCATATATTCATATAGATACATGCACTATATGTGTCCATGTGTGTGTTTTTATGTGTTAGTTCAGGTGTGTCCCAAAGCATTAGACGGATGTTTTCATATTGCTTATTCACATTTTGGGTTCCTGCAAAGTTTTCTACATATAACAAGGAAGAGAGTTGTTTGAATGACTGCTCCAGTATGATCTACTGAAACCTATAAGTCATGACGTCACATGCAGAAGAAGTGAATCCTTTTCACTATTTTTGTTACTTGAAGTGGTAACCAGCAAGTTTGAAGTTCAATTACCTACTGAAAATTCCCTTTCAACCAGTTTTCATAATCTGTTTCCATTTGCCTAGCTCCTCTGTCGGTGAAGCAACATGAACGAGTATGTATGCTTGTCCATTGCTCTATTAGTGCAGCTAAATCTCTTATTGGTGTCTTGACCTGCTTGATCAGACTTCAGTTCCTTTTATTGCAAATGTTCCGTTTTTCTCCTTACAATGGTGCATTCATAATATTTATTTTATTTTTGGTCTGGGGTGCATTCATGATTTGAGAATGGTTTTAGTAGACCAGAACTCTAGACGTACCAATTTGCTCCTGAAATTAATGAAATTTTATATCTATTGCAGTCAAAGATATCTAAGCGTAGACTCAGACTACCTGCCCTTGTCCATCCTGCTTACGCTACAGTGATGAAGAAGCTCAATTTTTGCGGTTAAAAGTTTTGATCTGGTAGGTGCTGCCGGTAGTTTCCGTTTCTGATTCCTTTGAACAAGCAGTGCTTCAGTAGCTAGATTCTTTTAACTATTGGCAAGTTCAGTTTGAGGCTATAGCTGATTTGCTGATGAGAACAACATGCTATATTTGTCTTTTTAAACTTGTATTCCGTGGCTTGCTGAGGAATTTTTTATGAGAGTTTTGCAGTACTGGGACGTATCAGAAAGACATAACAACTTTGTCGACGTGACTCAAGCTTCAAATATTGATCGATTAGCCGTTTTGGAGCATTTGTATAATAATTTTCCTTTCATTTGTGATTTCTTGCAACACTCGTACTATAAAATTGCAGCATTTGTGTTCTGCAACCTCTTGCAGCACTTTGTACTCGAAGCTTTTCCCATACTTAAGTCAAATGTATCATTGAAATGGAGTTCGTCGGTCGAAAACGGTCAAACAGAATGCCAAAAGAACCGAGTACATGAATGAAAATTTAAAGAAAATAATTTCTTCACATCCCTATTTTTTCCTAGAGCTCGACTTAAATGGCATGCAGAAGGTGAATATGGCGTAGAAAAACATTACATCCGACGTATTTCATTATTTTCATGTGACTACGTCTGGAGCTGCCATAGTTTAGTGTACAGCTGCTGGTTCTTGTGTCTCATAGGCAGCCTCAAGGCCACTTACAGGCGAGCCTCCTCGCTCGCTGTCGTGCCTCACATGGCCGGCAGCTTTGGCTCCTCCATAATCGCTGACGTTCCCAAAAATCAGAATCACCACTCCACACACAGTGGTTAAAAATGACAGCCCGAAAGAAGTGAACAGGTTTCCTGGGACTGCCGTTGCCAATGCGAAGCCAGCACATGTGCCAAGAGCTTTGATCCAGGAATGCCATGTAGAGAAAGCGCCTTCTTTCCCTGGCGGCGAACAATCCATCAGCAGAACCCGTCCAAAGGCGTGCAAAAGCCCCGCGGACGTGCTTTGAACCGCACCGAAGAACAGGACATGACGATGCCCCCAAAGTGAGTTCCGGAAATAGAATCCGGACCCGGAAGTGAGTGCTGATAGGAAGAAACCCATGAGTTGCATTTTGATGGCGTCCGCCTTGATGAGATGCTGCAGTGGTTGTAACATTGGGAGAGAAATCAAAGGGAAGATGAAGTAAGTTAGGAAAAAATATAGCAATGCTTTTGGATCATAGCAAAGCTGCCCAACTAGGTAAAGCACTCCCCCTGAGAAAATACACATTGATGTGAACGAGGAGAGGAAAGTTCCCATTAGTCCTCCAACTGCATGAGGAAACTTGAAGACTGAAAGTGCATGGGACTTTGAGATAGGTGGATTCACACAGGGCCTATTAGTCACAAAGAAATGGAATATCCCAGTTAACCATATGATCCCACTGAAGATTGACACAATCCAAAGCCCTAGTAACTCTTCATCTTCCCTAAGCATGTGGTAAGTGAAGGATGAGAAGACGGCGGAGCCTAATGAGCCCGCCGCGGCTGCGTAGAGCGAAAGCCAGGCGGAGACTGCTCTTCGGGCTTGGAATTGGGATTTTCGGATAGTGGGTCCCGTGAAACCGCGGACCAATAGGCCGAGGTGGCGGGTGTGGCAGGCGGTGGCAATGACGTTGGCACAAACTATGGTGGCAATGTATGGTGGAAAGAGCCAGATGTTTCGGAAAAAGCCAGCTGGAAGACAGAAGATGGACCCGATGGCTGCTGCGGCGCCGGCAACGAGGGTTTGCTTGTAGCCATGGTCAAGGATGATGGAGACAAAGTGAAGGAGTGGAGCAGCTAGAGCTAGACCTATACCCCATGAAATTGAAGTCCACTCTAGAGGTGAGTATTTGGAGAGTAATGACCTGTTTGTGAGTCTAAGGTACCTGCAAATATTAAACAACCATATATTTCAAATTAAACAAATAAGGACACATCAGTAGCTAGTTTTGATTTTTCTTGTATTAAGTCATCTCCATAAGCCGAAGGGGTAAAAATAATTAACTTCTTACGACACTATAAATGGAAAGTGCAAGATAAACGCAATTGTATTATTAATCTGGTTTAGTTTAAATAGATTGAGATGAAAGATTATAGCTCAAGTGGTTAAGAGTAATTATTTTTGTACTCAAAGTTTTACATTTGAATATTGGTCTCTGAGATTGACATAACTATTTACTTTGAATTCTGAGATTTGAAATCGATAGAAGTGGTTATTGAGTTTGTCCACATCAATCATTTTGGTCACAGAAGGATCAAAACAATTGATGATGGGCAAACTCAGGGACAACTATTATCGATTTCAAATCTAAGAGACCAAAGTGAGGAGTTATGTCAATCTCAGAGACCATTTTGAATAAAAAGTCTATATTTAATTAATGAACTAATCTCAGAGACCATTTTTAATTCTCGTGAAAAGCGAATTTGAACCACATTATTGTTAACTCATTGTGTGGCTTAGCTTACTCCCCTCATATTTAGTGTAAATAATATCGTTTGTTAAAAAAAAATTAACTAACTAATCTCTCTTTAAGCACGAGTAGATTTCTTTTTATATTGTCCGTATGTTGGTTTCAATTCATAGTTTATATAAACTCAAATTCTTGAGAGGCTCATAACTAGGGATGGACAAAATACAGACGGATATAGGTAACCGCGGTTATCCGCCTATTTAATGGGTAACTGTTTAAACAAATAAACGGTTATAGCTGTAACCGTTTGCCTGTAAATTTTAAATGGATGGTTATGGATACCCGCAGTATAAATAGTACCTGTTTAATCGTTTATATTAATATATGTAAAATAAAAATAAAACAACTAAAAGCACTAAAATTATTCGACCTCTCCCAGACTTCCGCCGCTCATCTTTCTCTCTTCGTTGCCCTCTCTCATCTTCGGCTCTCTCTCTCTCTCTCTCATCTCCGGCAAGTTGCAAAAACGAAAAACAAAACAAAAACCCTAAAACTTTATTGCTATTGTCTGTTTGCTCTGTCGCTCAGATTTAGTGCTTTTGGTTCCTCAAATTGCAAGACAAAAGAATTTCATTGGATTTGTGGCTGTGGACTTTTGCATGACTTGGTTGGTAGCTCAAGTTTTCCATATGTTTCATGCCCACATAATGCTGAGACACTTATTATTTCAATTATTGGTAAATATATTATATTGCCTTGATTGATAACACCTAAAAATATCATCCGTAAATTATTATTTTAATTATTGAAATGGTATGAGGACTTAAAAGATTGAAATACGGAAATGCATGTTAAATGTACCTATAATGGTATTTAATTGTCAAAAAAAATAAAATTATGACAAATTCTTTTTTAAATTTCAAGTTGATAAAAAATCGTGTCAACGGGTAAAATGGGTAAACAGATAAAAAAAGAGAGGGTAAAGGGTTAAAAAATGGTAAATGGGTATGCTGTTGCGGTTAAATGAGTACGCGACTATAGGTATAACTAACCGTTTATAAATGGTTATGGGTATGTAAATAACTATTTATGCAATGACTTAACGGGTAAACAATTATGCGGGCAAAAGCTTAAACGATTATGGGTATATAACTGCGGTTATCCGCCTGCCATAACCATGTCTATCCCTACTCAATCATAAGTTTGGAGGGTGACTACCTAAACTAAATAAGTATTAAGGCTAGTAATGCTAAAACAAATTATAATTATATAATTAGACTCTACTTTCCATGTTAATTGTCAGACAAATATCAATAAATAGTGAAAATTATGGTTTCATACATATACGAGGAGCTAGACATCAATGTCAATTATAGAGCTCCAAATATACATAGATGATATCATGTGGCACATGCATGCACTTACAGTATGGTTTCCTTGTGAGTGCAAGCGGCCACGCCCTTGTACTTGCGGGCTAACCCCACCCCAGACCCAGAGTCGCGTGCGGCGTCTCCGATTTGGGTAATGATGAGAGGGAAGACGATCGGGATAAGAACAAGATGAATGAAGTGGGAGCACAACTCATAAAAATACCAACTCAAAATCTCCACCTTGTTAGGCTTCTCTTCAAACCCTGCATATACTTTGTATGCATCCCTTGCCCTCTCAATTTTCATGCCCGCCCCATGCACATCTGGAGTAGTAATATCATCACCCGCTAAATACGCAATTTCGACCGCTGCTGATCTGATCAACTCTTGCTGCACAGTACTAGTTTCAACTTCAGGACTACTCAGTGGTTCGGCCATTTTAGCTAGTCTTCAAGCTTTGAATCAAGGGACTGTATGTACATATGTGTGTGTATGTGTGTATATATATTTGTTTTTCACGAGGAGGGCGATGGAGACGTGTAAAGATACTTGGCGACGGAGGCGAGTAACCAGCTGGTTGCGGAAAATCCCAAGGGCTTCAGAACCCTCGGTATGTCCATATGCAAACGTCAATATATAGAGGAGCGAGAAGTATATATACTGACATTATTCTCAACTCTAGTGTCTTTTTATGGTCCTATTAATCTATGGCACAACAAACCAAAGGAAATCTGTCATGCAACAACATGCCACTGTACTTAATATTTATGCGAGTAGTTGTTTTGACTGGGCAGTTGAAATTGTAAATTTTATATTGGCAATTTCGTATAATGCATATTCGAGTTGCAATCCGTTATTAGCCTTAAGTTTCCTATAATAATTAGGTTTAAGTTAAGAATCTATTTGTACTTCCTTCTAGTCCTTCTAATTAGGGATTAAGTTTTTGTTTGCGCCGAAATTTTGGGTCAAGGAGAGATAACTCGTGTTAGAGGTTATCAGGGCCCGCGTGGAGCCAATTTCATTAGGCACAGATACAATCAAGGCCGTGGTGGTCAGCACCGATTCAACCAAGGTCGCGGTGGTTTTTGGTGCAATTTTTGCAACTCTCCCGGCCACCGTATCTCTGCTTGTCCTCATCTTGCTCCTCCGGTTACATAATAACGGTGCCGCACTTCATGACCCGTCTCCCTACACTGGTAACAAATCTGTTCTCGTTGGTAACGGGGCTTCTATTCCTATTACCCACATGCTCTCTTCCTCTTTAGGTTCTCGTCAGCTCACATTGAATAATGTCTTACATGTTCCATCTCTTAAGAAAAATCTTTTGTCTGCTTCTCAGTTTAGTAAAGTTAATTTCGTACATGTTACTATTCATCATTTTGGTCAAGTAGTTTTTTTATTTTTACACTAGTTTTCTGTTGTTTCAGGGATCCTATAAGGGTCACCTATACTCCGTCTCGTCCCCCCATCTTCTCTGCTGTCTCTTCCTCCTTGTGGCACTCTCGTCTTGGTCATCCGTCTTCTGAAGTTTTCTCTAAATTATCTTTAGGTTCTTTATCTACCTTAAGTAAGGCGTTTTGTAAGCCGTGTGCACTTTCCAAGTCACACAAACTACCTTTCAATTCTAATAATAGAAAACTAGATTTTAATCCTTAAATAAGATGAAGTTTAGAAAAAATGTCTTATACAAGATTAAAATTTGATTTTAGTCCCTAAACTCTATTTAATGCCAGCATATTAAATGTGTGACAGCTCGCCCCTAATTTTACGATTTTATGAATTTTAAAGGCATGATTTTACGAAAGTGCCCTTAGAGGCAAGGGTTTTGATTTTTGTTGATCAGTGTATAGTGAGGTGTATGAAATTTTGCTTTAGCGTATCCCTGAAGTATTCGACAGCGTGCGCTTGTAGACGCAAGCAGAAGAGGATTTGGAGTTACGGTTAAAGTTCTACAGAACTCTAAACCGAGAAGTACTTTTATTTTGGTTACTATTTATATATATATTTTTATATGTATATATTGAGAAGTATTATTATTTTATTAGTTGTTGTTAGAATTAGGGGAAAAAGAAAGATGAAGGTGTCAGGAGGAGGAAAAAACAGAGAAGGAAAGAGAATGGGCAGAGCTGCCCAATCGGAACAGGAGAGAGGAAGGTGTTGGGCCAACCACAAAGAAGAGAGAAGTGAGGGACGAATCAGAGAAGGGAAAGGAGGGGAAAGGAGGAAGGAAAGAAGGAGAGGAACAGGCCGGGTTCCCTTTCGACCCGCGCGACCCGTTTCAAAACCCGGCCCGTTTCAAAACCCGGCCACCCCATGTGATTTTTCGATGGTTTTGCACCATTCTTCCGGCGAATTCCAGCCACCCACCACCTGGAATCAACTCAGCATCATCTCCTCTTCCATATTCAGCCATAAATCTACACGAATTGATCACGTTTTCGTGAGATAGCACCGGAAGGGTGCACGTTGTATGGTGGTGAAATCCATCATTTATGAAATGAATTTCCTCGATCTCCACCACCATTAGACTTCCCTTGAGCCCTTGAACGGAGTCCAATCAGTTATAGGGGCGGTGGAACACCGAGGAGAGAGAATTGAAGCCACCCAAATACTAGGGTTTTCCAATGGGTTTGATGAAATTAGGGCCTTTCCAGGCCAAATTGGCCTTGGCAGCAGGTATAAAGTTTGCTCTATTCTTTGAGATTTTCATTTCTATAATTTTTGAGAATTTTTAGAAATAGTTGAATTTTCCGGTGAGCGGGGGCGGCCGACCACCAACTGCGACGGCTGGTGCAGAGGCGTGTGGCCAGGGGGCCGTCAATGTTATTCTTAGGCTAATTAAATGCCTTGAGTTCTATTTATACCATACTAAGGGCCTCCGTATTTAGACCTCGTATAAATACTCGGTGGACTCAAATGTAATTATGTAATAAAAGAAGGGGCAAATATGTAATAAGTGAGGAGCCCTTATTCTATAAAAGGGACTCCTCATCCTCACAATGGGGGCAAGCCTCACATCCCCTCTCATATTCAGAGCTAGGCTCTCACTCTCACATTATAGAGGCTCTCTCCCTCACAATCATTTCAGAGAAATACAATATCAGTGTGGACGTAGCCCAAACATTGGGGTGAACCACGATACATCTTGTGTTATTTACTTTATTGCAGATTCACGGTCGGATTTACGTTGTTCCAAGACCCTTCCGGTTTTGTGCATCAACATTTGGCGCCATCTGTGGGAAATCGACACAAAAAGGCTATGCGCCGTCTGTGGGAAATCGACACAAAAAGGCTATATCGTTTCTTTTTCATTTTTTTCACCTCCGCCGTGAATCTGCAAAACCTACAGACACACAGACACACACACTCTCTTTCTCATCACTCGGTTTTTTTACTTCTGTAAACATCAAGGGCCAGAGAAAAAGAAAAAACCCCAACTGAGACATAAGGAGATACAAGGAGAAGGATGAGGGAGAAGAAAATCCAAGCCGAACCAAAGCTAGAGAGAGAAAGTAAGCTCAGAACCCCTTGGCAGTGCTCTGCACCTGCCACCAACAACTCCTCCGGTGGTAACCTCTCATCAGATTGGGCAGCCCAGTTCAAGCTCTGCAACTGCGAAAGTCCTGTCTTGTCAACCAGCTAGTGACACCGACACCTGTCAACAACCCTATAGAGGGTCAAGTCACATCGACACCTCCTGCGGCCTCTCCATCCCAATCAGTCTTACCTCCTACCAACCCAAAGGGAATTGCTTTTGACTTCTTTGGACAAATTCGAGATCCAGATCCTATCTACAAATTCGAGATCCAGATCCCATCTACAAACCTAAAGGGGATTCACGTTCACCGACACCCCTGTCCTTCTCCTCCTCTTCTCCTTTCCTTATTTCTCTTTCGTACAAATGGCTGCAACCACCTCACCAAAAGTGTTACTCGAAGTCTTTCCATACCTCCAGGTCCTCAAAGATGGCACAATCGACAGACTCACCGGAACCCAAGTCGCTCCTCCCGGCTTAGACCCCGAAACCGGAGTTTTATCCAAAAACATCGTCATCTTACCCCAAACCGGCGTCTCAGCCCAACTGTACCGACCCATCACCACCAAACTTGGCACAAAACTCCCCCTAGTCGTATACCTCCATGGTGGCGCCTTCTGCATATCCTCAGCCACCGACCCGTATTACCACACCAGCCTCAACAACCTTGTTGCAGAAGCCAACGCCATCGCAATTTTAGTAAATTATAGATTAGCCCCTGAGTACCCGCTCCCCATTGCCTATGAAGACTGCTGGGCAGCCTCCAACTGGGTTATTAACGGCGACGAAGATCGTGATTCGGGGGTCAAGGACGACGTCGATTTCAGCCGCGTGTTTTTGGTCGGAGACAGTGCATGAGCCAACATTGCACACCACTTGGCCTTACGGATCTAGGATAGAGACAAAGGTGCAGTGGAAAGTGAAAAGAAAAAGGAAAAGAGAAAAGAAGAAAAGCAAAAGATAAGCTTCCTATTATTATGATTCCTTTTGTCTGCCAGGTGAAGAGACAGAGAGAGTGCGATGGAAAGCAAAAGCAAAAAAAAAAAAAAAAAAAAAAAAAAAACGCAAACACAAAAGCAAAAGAAAAAACAAAAGCAAAAGAAGATAAAAAAAAAACGCAAACATAATTGCGGTGGTGATGGCATTATGGGGGTGACCCATTGAGCAAAGGGTTGGATTTATTTTTGAATGATGTGATTTATTTTTCTTATCTTTCGGAGACATTTGTATAAACCCCATCAGAGGGTAATAAAAAAATAAAAAAAAAAGGGCAAGCCCAAAATAATGTGTTGGATTGTTAGGGGGAGGGCCAAGGCCCATATGCCCAAAAGAGCCACGCCCTATGGCTCCAAAATTATTCGGCGCCCTGCCGCTATTATTACCAACCAGGTGATCACAAGTACGTCCAGTACTCCAACATTATTCGGCAACTTGCCGCTATTATCACCAATCAGGTGATCAAAAGTACGCCTAGTACTCCAAAATTATTCGGCAGTCTGCCGCTATTATCACCAACCAGGTGATCAAAAGTACGCCCAGTACTCCAAAATTATTCAGCAGCCTGCTGCTATTAACACCCACCAGGTGATCAAAAGTACGTCTAGTACTCCAAAATTATATATGAGCATCACTCATGTCAATCATACATAAACATTCATGAGCATCACTCACGACAATCATACATAAACATTCATGACCATCATTCATGTCAACATTCATGAGCATCACTCATGTCAACATTCATGAGCATCACTCATGTCAACATCCATAAGCATCACTCATGTCAATCAACATAAACATTCATGAGCATCACTCATGTCAATCTAGCTTCAAAAGCTTCATTTACAAAGCTCTAGCTTCGAAAGCTTCATTTACAGAGCTCTGGCTTCAAAGCTTCACTTGCAAAGCTTCACCTACAAAGCTTCAGTGTAGGGTATACAAATACCGCCTCTTCGGCCCATACATGGATTCAATTTGAAGTCTCCAGCCAATAGACCATATTGACTGAAGACTTGGGGGACTACACTATGTACCATATATTGGGCCTCATAAAAAAATACTTGGGGGACTTAGCCCATTATTTATGTATTGAGGAGCGAACCCTTATTTTATAAAAGGGACTCTCTCACTTTCATTAGAGAGCACCCATTATTCATGTACTGAGGAGCAAGCCCTTATTTTATAAAATGGACTCCTTCACCATCATTATAGAGGATCGCCGCCAGCTGGGCAACTGCCTTGCCGTGAGCATCACTCCTAACCCATCACTTATGTATTGAGAAGCGAGCCCTTATTCTATAAAAGGGACTCCCTCACCATCATTAGAGAGCATCAACTCTAGCCCATCATTCATGTATTGAGGAGCGAGCCCTTATTCTATAAAAGGGACTCCCTCACCTTCAAACGCCACAAGCTGAGCCAACCAAGGCAACATAAGCCACAAGCAGAGCAGCCTCGCAACATGTGCTACTTCTAGTTGAGCATCATTTCAGATTTGGCACCGCCTCATATCGAGTATCAGTTCTAGACGACATCTAGTTACTTCAGCCCACACATGGACTGAATTTCAAATCTCCAGCCAAAAGACTATCTTGACTGAAGACTTGGGGGACTACTGTTTATACCATACTTAGGGCCTCCGTATTTAGACCTCGTATAAACACTCGGGGGACTCAAATGTAATTATGTAATAAAGGAAGGGGCAAATATGTAATAAGTGAGGAGCCCTTATTCTATAAAAGGGACTCATCATCCTCACATCCCTTCTCATATTCAGAGCTAGGCTCTCACGCTCACATTACAGAGGCTCTCTCCCTCACAATCCTCTCAGAGAAATACAATATCAGTGTGGACGTAGCCCAAACATTGGAGTGAACCACGATACATCTTATGTTATTTACGTTCTTACAGATTCACGGTCGGATTTACGTTGTTCGAAGACCCATCCGGTTTTGTGCATCAACAAGTTCAGTTTGGTAGTTGTATGACATAGGTTGATTGTTGGAATCTAAATTCTCTACTTTACGTTAATAGGTTATTATATGAATCGACAATCCGACCGTTGGATCGTCACCCAACTTGAATATGTTATAGTACGTAATATTTGAGAACCATAGAAACTTACAGATCAGGAATTTGACGTACGGAACTTTCCGAATTGGATTTGTAAGTTTATAAAATAAATGTTAACCGCCACTTGGTTTTGGGCAATTGGCGGAGATCCGACCGTTGAATCGTAATGAAACTTTAGTATGTTATTCTAGAAGCATAATTTGGATCTTTGGAAGTTGCGGATTGGAAATCTGATGAGTGGATCTTCCAAATCAGGTTATACAGGGTTATGGACCCAACCGTCGATCTTCGATCGACGGTTGACTCTTGGTCAATAGGTCTCAAATTATTCTTGAAGGTCTTTGAGGATATGTTTTATGTAAATTATGTATTTTATTGGTTAGAACTCTGAGATGTGATTCTATAATTGGTTATAGGCGACGATGGTTGTGATGTCTCGATATGCATGCTAAGGAATCGTAGAGCGGACCTCAGGTAAGTGGGTCTTTTCCTTTCTACTGTATATTATATATATATATATATATATATGATTGACAATTCCATAAATGTTTATAAATTGATTATTGCTTATGATTACTATGAATGCTTTGAAATACTATTGTGAACTACGAATGGCTTGATCCTTGTTTAGGGTCCGTAGGCAGTCTAACGAGACGTTAGATGCAGCCATATAATAAATGAGAACAAATAATCGAGACAATAGTCTAGTTTGGGAAATTGAGTAGTTTGAGGGACATTGGTGGAAAGAGTATAAGATTTGACCCTATGTTTTAGTGGTTAAATGTCGATCATAAATCATTGTGTGAATAATCAAGAAATTGAAGTAAGGAAAGGGAATTAATGGATAGTTAATTTAGCTAGTGTCTAATTAGGCTTATCATCGATGATTACTCTCAAAAGTAAATAGTTTGGGAATGGGGCATTACAGTTTATGCATTCTAGACCATTTGTTTATATATTTATATATCTGGAAATATTATGATATAGTTAAAGTTCAGACTTACATCCTGGTATATCCATATGTATATTCCTTGCACATAATTATTGTGAACGCTCTGAAGTGCAAAGGTGAACGCAGGACACATAGGTAAGTTCAGGTAAGTATACGGTATTAGGTGAATTGATGGGGATTTGGTATGACTACATTTATGTTTTAAGCAACTCCGACTCTGTCATACAGGTTGCAATAGTAGGCAACTCTGGCATTGTCATACAGGTTGCTTATGAGTAGTACATGTTGTATTAGATGCATTTAAAGCTCATAAACCTGCACCCTGGTGCTCCCGCCCGTGGCCATGGCACAATCCTTCACATAATGTTCACCTCCTGCACCATACGCTCACCTTGAATTCAAGGTAGGTGAACAGGCATGTCGTACAGACCACTATAGGTGGTTCCGACACGTAGGCGACTCTTCATGTGATCGTAGCACTTGAGCGTATTCATTTACACCCAGTCCTATCGTACAGACCACTACAGTGGTTCCAACTCGTGTGCAAGCATTGTGTCGTACAGGTTACTAGAGGTGACTCTGACTTATGTGCTAACAATAATTGATGAGATATGAGTACAGTCGTACAGGTCACTAGAGGTGACTCCGAGTTATGTGCTAGCAATAATTGATGAGATATGAGTACAGTCGTACAGGTCACTAGAGGTGACTCCGACTTATATACTAGCAATGATGAATGAGCTATTGTTTGGGCCCAAAATATTGGTTTGGGCCAAGATTTATTCTCGGCCCGGAAGGCCTTACGAAAAGGTTATCGTGGATCATTTAGTTCATAAGCTTCCTAACCTAGGTCAGCCAAGTCATGCTGCGAGACGAGTAATTGAATCCTAGCGCAATAAGGAGTCTCGGCAAGTTATAGATATTGATAACCCGGAAGTGAATCCGGCTTGATAAAGGACTGGGTTCAAAGTCATAGTGAAAATAGGATTGGTCGAGATAGTGTTTGATTAGAATAAGAAGTCCTAATCCGAGTAGGGTTTTAACTTGATCTAGAAAGTACCTGATGCTATAAATAGAGGAGGATGTGCATCGTTCAACCTCCTCTCAATTCAACACATAACTACCCTGCGCAAATTCTCTCAACAACCTTGAGACTTTTTTCCTTTTCTTTTTTCGCTGACACACCTTCAGTTTAGATAAACAACACTATGAAGGCAACCGGTGATATCTTCAGTCGCCATAGATAGCACTGTCACCGTAGAACCAGCCGGTCTCGTAGCATCTTCAGTCGGCATAGACAACACTGCGTCGAGGGTGACTGGTTATCTATCCAAGTCTCGGTCAAGAAGGATTTTCGAATCCTTATTGGTTGAGGTCATCTCATTAGCCTTCTCGGCAAAGTGAGGTGTTACAGTTTATTAGGCTCGGCACATTGCACGCCGAGTTAGTTTATGATTGGATACTCTCAAGTGGGATTTAGAGTTCGGCATTCCGACGGCCAAACCACATTTGTTGTTAAGACATATATCCGCTTTGAGTATTTGTGCCCTTACACTTTGGTGTTGATTCGGCGTGAGTTTACTCTGACGAATACCATCACTGTGACCGAATCCGACGACGACGATTTGTGAACTGCGTAAGAATAATAGCCTTGTCTTCAGGTTCGAGAACCTAAGAGGCCGAGATGTGTTCCTTCCTCGATCGCAATCGCGAGACGCAGAAGTCAGCCACGCACCAACGCAACATCAACAAATTTTACTCCTCAGCCGATCTCGGTCGACGAGTTGGCACGCTCCGCATTCAACCAAAAGACTTAGTTAGCTTATAGATTACTCGACTTGCACGCCACGTAGGCTTGGTAGTTTTTAGGGTCAACATTTTGGCATGCCCAATGGGACCCAATGCTAAAACTACGAAGTTCATGCCAATTGAAACACAATCGGTTAAAAAGAAAACAATTATGGGAAAATCAACAACCGATTTGCCAATTCAGAACATAGGACAAAGTGTATCACAGGCACAAAATCCCCTTGGTGTCGTGACACCTAAGTCCACAAGCGTGACTCGCCGAGAAAAGGAAGTTGGTCTCGGCGATCAGCTTTGCAGTTTAGAAATCCCTAACAAAAACACCTGCGTTCTCAATGAAGGGATAGTGGAGGACTGTGATGAAGATGGTGGTGAAGGCTCTGATCCACCAACGAGATCGTTTCTTCGAAGATGACTTAACGAACAGTCTCGGACGATTAAACATACGTTTAGTTGAGGAATCGATAAACTGCACGATATGATACACAGTACCAGTGAGGTACAAAACAGATTGCTTGAAATACTGGTTAGCAAGGTCTGCGACGACAGGTCATTCGATCTTTCCCAACAATTGCCACCAAGGAATAATCTCTTACCAATAGTACAGGTCGAGCCAATCCCTACTCGGCTCAAGCCAATTGACTTAGAAAAAAAGAGAGGATCGAGTAACAGGACAGATGAACCTGACCAGAGAGTGGAAGTAACGTCCATCGATATGACCGAGGTCCAGCGGATGATTGATTCGGCCATGAAAAAGAGGCCGAAGTTACCTAAATTCATCCATCCATATCCAGCTTACGTGGAATGGTTCAAATATCCTAAAGGTTTCAAAATTCCAGATTTTAGTATTTTCGCTGGAGAATCGTCCTTATCCTCGTTAGAACATGTGGCTTGTTTCACCGTGCAATACGGAGATGTCAACAGTGATTTTCACAAGCTATGGCTGTTCAACTTTTCATTGACAAGTTCAGCATTTGCATGGTATATCAACCTCCCACCTAATTCCATCCAAAGCTGGGAGGAATTGGTCGAAAGATTTCACGAGTAATTTTATCGGCCAAGGATGGAAATGTCAGTTTCCTCGTTGGCAAGGATGGCTCAGGCATCTGATGAGTCACCAATGGATTATCTTACCAGATTTAAATCGGCTAGGAATTGGTGCTGAGTACCTCTCCCTGAAGTCGAGTTTGTTAGACTTGCTTTGAATGGACTCGATGTAGAATACAAAAAGAAATTTTTAAGGGAAAACTTTCAGGATATGTATGAATTAGCCCAGCGTGTCGAGCAGGGCATAGCATTCCCAAGGCCGAAGAACTTAAAGGAATGACATATTGCAAATACCATAACTCGACAATGCATGCAACAAACAATTGTGTCATATTTCGTGATGATATCCAGAGCTGGATTGACAAATGCAAGTTAAAGTTTCCTGAAAAACGCATGACGATTGATACAGATCCATTCCCTTCAGCGACAGTCGGCATGGTAGACTCCCGTTTGCCCAAGAGCAAAGGAAAAGAGAAGGTCGAATTTACCCTAGTACAACATATCCGAAAGCAAAGCTTCCAACCTCGACTCAAGATCGACCTATTTTCCAACACGCCACCTACCGAGCTCTCAGGACCGGCCATAGTTGAACCAATGTCAAACTACAACGACGAAGAAAATGGCGGGCCAATAATACCATATATCCTAAAAAAGGTTCCCAACCTCGACTCAAGATCGACTTGTTTTCTAATGCACCACCCACCGAACTCTCAGGACCTGCTATAGTCGAGTCCATGTCAGACTTCAGCGAAGATGGAAATGGCGGGCCGATAGTTCTGTGTAGCAATTGTAAGGCATGCGTTGTATTAACTGAGCCCAAGAGGAAATTGCCTCCTATGCAGATGTCGACATCACAACACCAACTGGCGATTACGGCGAAACCTTCAAAGGAACCTAGTGAAGGCCAGCACCAGAAAGTATTCGACAGGCTTGGCCCAAGGAAACAGACAGATGATCCTACATCGGTCAGACGGCACATTGATTTCGACGCACCATTTTACAATGAGGATTATTATTCCTGCAATTCCAGTAGTTCGAGCTCATCAGCAAATCAAAAAACCTTTAGGCCACCTAAACCACGTGACCAACGTTGGTACAGCTACAATTCTCCTACTGGCATGTATACCAGGCTCTCCAAATCTCAGAAATGTCGACGTCAGTGTATAGATTGCTTGGCTCGACGGCAAGCGGCCCAGCTTGTTTCAGCCACTAAATGGCAGCCAAAAGAGATGGTAGGAAGCGGAGATGATCGGCTAACCCCAACAATCATGGCTGAATTACAAGGGCAAAAGGATACCAATCGGGACTTCGAAACTACCATTGAAGCAGCCGATAAGCGCATCAAACTTCTTCTTCAGCCTGGGGAAATGAAAGCTCGTTTCGAGCAATTTAAGAAAGAGGTTGAAGGCCAACTGCCCCTGTTACCTTCGAAAGAACCACTAATTAGAGTTCGGAGGAATCTGCACCCCCTATTTCTCGGTGAATCATTAGAATATATGAAAGAATTTCACAAGAAATATTCCGCCAACGACTTGTATGGGTTGCCCAAGACCTACCAAGAAGCTCTTGACTTGGCATTAACTTGCCCCGATGCTGAGCAGATCATCCAAAAAACCATTGATCCAACAATGAAGGCCAGATATTGACACAGCCGAACTCCCTTTTTCTCTTGAAGACCTTCAACACCTTCGGTATCACTTCAAAGTTTTTTCGACCGTCTTCTTGTTCGGTTTAACGGCCAATGAGACAGAACGGGTGGGACATCTGGACGCTTACCTGGACACCAAGAATGCCCGGATCGCCTATAAGGAACGAGCTCGTAAAATACAACAGGAGCAGAGTCTGACACCAGATGCATGCAAGCCCGAAGACGATAGTCAACAAGATACAACGTCAGATTGTGTGGCACAAGTGCCTAAATATGTTGAGACACACAGCGAGCCGCCCGGGAATGTTCCAACACACGATGATATAGTCCTCACCACTCCGGAAGATGATGACCAGGATCCAATGGGCCCTTCAGTCCTTGAAAATATGGAAATCAGCATGGTTTATGTTCTCCCTGCCGAATTTCAGCTGACTACGCACCAACCAAGTTCCTTGGACGGTGATATGGTCATCGAGGAGGCAACACAAGTTGATTTTGTCACTACTACTGAAGACGAGTTAACTAACGACGACGATAAACTTAAAACAGCCTTGGACATCTTGTTTCCCCGTTCTTCCTCAACTAATCTTCAACATTTAAAATCGTTGTATGTCACGGCCCATATTGAAGGCTACCCAATCTCTAAGATTTTCGTTAATTGCTGAGCAACAGTCAATATCATGCCTATATCCGTCATGAAAGCATTACGACGATCCACCGACGAACTCATTCCTTCAGGAATAACCATGAGTAGCTTTGTCGGTGACAAGTCTCAGACTAAAGGAGTACTCCCTCCAGAGGTAAACATCGCAGGTCGCAATCACATGACCGCATTTTTTATCGTCGACTCCAAGACCGAATATAATGCTTTGCTTGGTAGGGATTAGATTCATCAAACGAATTGCATTCCTTCTTCTTTATACCAAGTCCTTATTTTTTAGGGTGGTAAATCTGTCGTGGTCCACCCAGTTGATACTCAGCCGTTTGAAACCAACATGATTCAGGCCCGCTATTATGATGATCACGTCGGCTATATTACCCTACAAGGTTTCAATGAAGATGGACGGCCGACTCAGAAATCAGTCCAGAAAGCCATCGAGGTAGACGCTAAAACTGTCCACTAGGATTCGGCGAGACTCGGTTTGGCCAATTTTCTCCCCACCTCTGATGCTAGACATCCAAAATGAAAGGCATCGGGCCGCGGTTTCATTCACGATGGAACTCCTGCTGGCCCATTGGTATGCTATTTCCAAACATCCATACTCGGGCATCAACTTAATCGAATTTCTGGCCGAGGAAGATAACGACCTGGTACTATCGTTGAACAAAGTTCAGGCCGCACCAGCCAAACTCAAAGAGAGTCGGCCCCAAGTTAAGGACCCTCTAGAGGAAATAAATGTTGGAACAGCTGCCAATCCTTGGCCGTTGTTTATTAGTGCATTACTACCCCATAACATGAAAGTTGAACTCCGTCAATTACTTCACGAGTTTAAAGACTGTTTTGAGTAGAGCTACCATAAGATGCCTGGCCTTGACTGCACCCTTATCGAGCATGAATTACATATCAAACCTGGATGCAAGCCGTTTCGACAACCTCCCCGACGTACAACTCGATATTAAAGATGAAATTGTTTGACTTTTAAATGCTGGATTTATCCGAACTGCTCGATACATCGACTGGCTGGCAAATATCATACCAGTCCTAAAGAAAAATAGGGCCCTACGCATTTGCATTGATTTTTGAAATTTGAATCTGGCAACACCTAAAGATGCATATCCCATGCCAATTTCAGATTTGCTAATCGACGCCACGGCTAATCATGACATGTTGTCATTCATGGATGGACATGCCGGTTATAACCAGATATTTATTGTCGAGGTCAATATTCATAAAACTGCTTTCCACTGCCCAGGGGCATTTGGAACCTATGAGTGGGTAGTCATGCCATTCGGTCTAAAAAACGCTGGTGCCACATATCAACGTGCGATGAACATTATTTTCCATGACCTGATCGGCACACCCATAGAAGTGTATTTTGACGACGTTGTGGTCAAATCAAAAAGTCGCCGAACGCATATTGATGATCTTCGGCAAGCTTTCCTTCGCATGCGTCGACATAACCTTAAGATGAACCTGGCCAAATGTGCCTTTGGTGTGTCGGCCGGCAACTTCTTAGGATTTCTTGTCCACCATCGCGGCATCGAGGTAGACGAGAATAAAGCTTATGCGATTATTGACGCTCCACACCCGACGACCAAAAAACAACTCCAATCTTTGCTGAGGAAAATAAATTTTCTTCGCCGCTTCATAGCTAATTTCACTGGCAAAATGACGGCATTCTCTACGCTTTTGAAACTTAAGGACTCAGACAAGTTTGAATGGCATGAAGAACATCGAACGGCTTTTACGTAAATCAAGGTTGCTCTTACGACTCCGCTTGTCGTCGTACAGCCTCGACGCGATAAACCCCTTAAGCTTTACATTTCAGCGGCCGAAGAATCCATCGGCTGCCTCCTCGCGTAAGTTACTGACGTTGGGCGAGAACAAGCTATTTTATATCTCAGCCGACACCTCAATCCTCCAGAAATCAATATTCACCAATTGAGAAGCTTTGCTTGGCTTTGTTCTTCGCCGCCTCAAAACTCCTACACTATATGCTTCCATCCGTTACTCAGGTCATCACCCAGACAAATGTCATTCGATATATGCTCACTCGGTCGAATCGGGAAATGGACACTAGCACTATCTGAGTTTAGTTTGCAGTACGTCCCATAAAAAGCCGTCAAAGGACAAATGTTTGTTGATTTCTTAGCCCATCACCCATCTCCACATGGGTTCGAGGGCAACGATGTTGAAATCGGAATGGTAGGAGCCCATGACAATTATTTGACGATGTATTTCGATGGTTCTAGCACGTCGACATCGACCGGCGTGGGGATTGTATTTCAGTCCCCACACCAACACCGTTGGTTCTTTTCCTTCAAGTTGGATTTTGATTGTACCAACAATCAGGTTGAATATGAAGCCCTTGTTATCGGCCTTAGCGTATTTCATGATTTGCACGCTGCTCGTGTCCTCGTCTTTGGTGATTCAGAACTTGTGATTAACCAACTCAATGGAACTTTTCGGTTTTCGGTGCATGAGTTGCACTCTGGCGCCCTATCACATGGCGACTAGTTACTTGGCCGAGTTATTCGACGGTATCACGTTCAATCATGTTTCCCGTGGTCGGAACATAGTCGCAGATGAACTTGCTCAGATAGCCTCCGGAGCACAACTCCTAGGGTGCAAGAGTCGACTAATGATACCCATTTTACGGCAATCGTATCTGGCTTTGGTTAATCAACAAGTCGTCCGTACACGGGTAATGTCCTTACCTTCGTTATTGGAATGGGAGGATCCTGTAGATGTTTGCGCGATCGAGAAGCTACCAAACAACTGGAGAAGGCCAATTATGCAATACCTTGATGATCCCAAAGGCAAACATGACCGAAAGATAAGGGTCCATGCCATAAATTACATCTCATACCAGAATGAGCTGTATCGAAAAGGCGAGGACGGCTTACTACTGTTATGCCTCGGCCCGCAAGAAGTTGCCTAAGCAATCACAGAGATACACGAAGGAATTTACGGAGCCCATCAATCATGACGTAAGATGCGTTGGCTACTTCACTGGCACGGTTACTTCTAGCCAAACATATTGAAAGATTGTATTAAGTATGCACAAGGATGCATCCAGTGTCAAATTCATGGACCCATCCAAAGAGCCCCGGCCGAATTACTTCATTCGGTCACCAAACCTTGGCCGTTCAAAGGATGGACAATGGACTTGATCGGCAAAATTACGCCATCTTCTAAAGCAGCGAAACATGCATGGATACTCATGGCAACCAATTATTTGACTAAATGGGTCGAAGCAAAATCATACGCCGAATTAACATCTAAGGAAGTTTGTGATTTTGTGGAGGAGCATATTGTGACCAGATTCGGCGTACCAAGAACGATCATAATTGATAACAGCACAATCTTTATGGCCAAAAGGTTCAAAAAGTATATGGCAAAATTAAAAATTAGGCTTGAGCAGTCTGCACCATACTATCCACAAGTGAATGGACAAACCAAAGTAAGTAACAAGGTTTTGATCGGTATTCTCGAAAAAATGATAAAAGAAAGACCTGGCATGTGGCATTTAAAATTAAATGAAGCTTTATGGGCATACCGGACTTCACCCTGGTTGGCAACGGTGACCACCCCATAAGCGTTAACCTATGGACATGACGCGATGTTACCGGTCGAGCTAAGTGTAAACTTTTTACGCGTGATCAAGCAGAGTAGTTTATCTAACACCAAATATAACCAAGCCATGTTACAAGAGTTAAAAGATTTAGAAGAAGACCGATTTGACGCTTACAATCTTCTAGTAACAAAAAAGAAAATTGCCGAGCGAGCTTATAATCAAAGAGTCAAACAAAAAACGTTCGGCGAATAAGAGTTAGTTTGGCAAACTGTGTTACCCGTGGGAATTAAAGACCCCAGATTGGGCAAATGGTCGCCGAATTGGGAAGGATCGTTTGTCGTCCATAAAGTCCTCGGCAAGAGGGCATACCATCTTAGAGATTGAACCGGTATTATTCACAAGTTGCCAATTAATGGAAAGTTCTTAAAAAAATACTACCCAGTCACATGGGAGATGCAAGAATAAAAAGCTTGTTTCATTTCATCGATAATTCGATTTACAGTCAAATCGTTCTATGGTGATAAAGGAAAAAGAGTTCCAAGAAGGGCCTTCAGCTCCAACCACCTCACCTCGCCCATTATGACCTCGGCCTGCCGGTTCTTCTTTTCCAACTTCAGCTGCTCGACTCGCTTCGCGTTCCTCGCAAATTCGGTTAAACAAGATTTACCGCTCGAATCAAAGTCCCTCGCAAGCTTAGAAGCAATGGCCAACCTTCAGTTTGCCAGTTCGGCCATTTGACGGTCGAGGTCAGCCAAGGCTTCCCCTTTCGCCTTTAAAGCATCGATCTTTGAACGAAGAGTGTCTTGAACGGCCAGTGCAGTTTTGAAGTCATCATCAGCCCAAAGAGCATTCTCGAAAATACTGAAGGATTCCCGAACTCGCTCCAAGGTGGACGACGCCTAAATAACAGCTTCGACGCTCATTTGACCATCTGCTCCGAGGTCATTTAGGCATGCACCCAACGAATTGAGACCTTTGCGCTCAAGGACTTGTGACGCCGAGAGAGATAAAAGTTCTTGTAGCCGAACCAGAGTTGCTAAATCGGCAAGTGCAGTCGTAGCGGCCGAAGGACCAGCAGCTCTAGAAGTGCTTGACAAGAGAGCATTAAACTCGACTTCCCATGAAGGCTGCACACAAAAATCATTTTAAGCATAAGGAAATTACGAAAGAATATAGCAAAAAGGTTTTTGTTTTAAACCTGCCGAGAGGAGACTTCGGCCATGTCTTCGGGTTCGTTGCTCGAACCTAAAGAACTTAATGGCTGAGCCCAGTGTCTTAGACTTCTTCTCAGTTCACGCGGTCGATGGAGGTTATCTACGTTCGATGGCTACTGAGGCAGCCAAGAAATATAGATAACACCCTTCGGCGTGTAGAATTTTCGATGAAAAGAATGGATAGGCACCTGACATTCAGTATCTTCCTGGTTTAGAGTTCTAAGGTAGAAAAGTAACCAAAGAAAAGTAGTAGGGGTACTTACGAAGGACAAAGTGGCTTCTTGGGGAGGAATGTTAAGGTCCTGGTCCTGCGGGTGAACGGGCATTTTTTCCGTCGCTTCTGGCTCTACGACAGGTCGTTTGCCATGGTCGACCGCAGAAGGGCCGACTTGGACAACCACCTCGGACGCAGGAGGAGGTTGATTGCGTGGTTGAAGATGACTCGCCAGTGGGATCTCGTTGCTCTCTTGTAGAACGACTGCCGTGTGTTTTGGATGTTCAGGATGATTTTTCTCGGCCAAGGGGACTGCCCCTTCCAGGACAGGCGCAACAGCTGACCCTGAAGCCACAGATGCCTCAACAAGTAGAGCAATAACTGTTTCAACGACCTTAGAAACAGGCCGTACTTGGGCTGTCTTTTTAGCCGGAATTGACCGTTTCTCTGTCGAGGCTTGGACGATGGGGGCAGAAGGGGAAACACTAGGAGTCGTCGCTCCCGTAATCTGACTGGAGATAACATGAATCTCCCGTTCTCCTTTCTTCACCAGCTTCTTAACCCGTTTTACGTGTCGAGAGGGTTCGATGGCCGGCTCGACCTCTTGACGAGGCCGTTTGCTCAGCAAGGCCTACGTGATGGTCTTAGCCCTCTTGGAGATGGTCGATTTTTTCCCAGCCGCAGCCGCAGCAACCACTTCTACCTTTTTCAGTGACCGACTACCTAAGAAAATAAAAGCAAATCAGTAAAGTTCAAAGTCGAAGGAAAAAGGTAGGAATAGACCATTACCTTGGGATTGGAGGGCAGAAGCCTTATTAGGTCGACCGCCGAAGATCTTGTTCCGGACGTCTTCGACCGGAGCACTAAAAACGTTTTGGGTATACTTTTCCCACCAATCACCGAAAGTGTCAGTGCTAAGGGATTCTGGAACGGTGGGTCGAAGGTGAAATTTTTTGCACCGTTCTTGAAACTCCTTTTTGGCATCCTTGCACTCTTTTTTTGAAGAGCCAGATTGGCGTCCTCGGCTCAGCAGGGAGCGAGACATAAAAACAAGCACCGGGCAACCCTGAAGATAGCCGAGTTGCCGAGCAGTGAATTAGGGGTGATATACTTCCCAACTTGCTCGGTGCGCGTCACACCCAAGAAGAAAGTCGCGGGTAAGCACAAACGACCTCTATGATTGACGGAGATCAGCATCATCATCTGTACTCCATGCTGATGTGGGGAGTTTGATTGACAAAGGATATTCTCAACGACGGTAAATCAAGAAATTTTCGTCGGAAAGAGCATCAAGGCCGAAGAAGTATCTGAACATGTTTTCAGCTTGGTGAGGAGGTACTGATCGAGAAGCCACTTGAAGGCCGAGCGCTTCAGTAGGCGAGAAGTTGGCAAGCTCTGGCCGAAGGGTGACGAAATAAACCTGCAGCCAAAGTTGGAATACCAGAGGGGCCACTTTGGTGTGGGTCAATCTTATGAAGGGTCATCTCGGCCAAATAGCGCAGGAGATGGGTAAGAATGGCTGGACTAAGCACCAAGGTGTGACCGCTAGCCAAGGTTTCGGCCACCGGCATGTTCTCGACCAAGCATTTGTTAGACTTGGTACAACAAATAAATTTGTTATACCAGTAGAAGAGGAAGGCTTCGTGCTTTCCCCGCCGTAGGTTCTCCTCCCTTCGGCCGGCAAAGTGGAGGTAATGAGTGTTGTAGTTGAGGAAGTTCTTATAAAGTTTCTGAACTTCCTCCTTTGAGGGTTCTTGACCCTTTCCGCTCAGCGTTTCGATGGCCCGATCGTTGAAAAGTGCCTTCAGGTCGATGGTCGATGGGTACCCAGAGAGGGTAGCGTCAACCGGGATGCCAAAAGGGGAAGTCCTTAGGATCGCGGTAATATCAAGGATAGTAGGGCCCATGAGGCCGAAGGGAAAGACCATAGTGTTGGTAGCTGAGCATCAGAAGCTTGAGGCTGCCATAAGAAGCTCATTGTCCACGACAAGTTCCATAGACGAAAGACAAATGGCATCGTAAATGCCAAGAGCTTTCCATTGCTCACCGAAGATCTTTTCCATCCGTGCAACCCAGGCTGCCTAGGTCGCAGTGGTCGAGGGCTAAGAGCCTTGGGGTTTTGCTGAATCCTACCTCGACCATTCCAACCCTGGCAGTAGGGTGTTAGACACTGCTCCTTGAAGAGTTCGGTGATGGCTGGTGGCACTGCATCCTTAAAAAATGGACCAAGGATCTGGTGGGGGGTGCTCATGTCGCTCTCAAAGCGCAGAGTCTTGATTGAGCGCTGATCGATGATTGTCCCGCATTTGTCGCATTCCTTAGAAAGATTGGAGATGAAGGAAGCCATTGGAAATGGTTTTGAAGGTTTTTTGGGAGAAAATCAAGGGGTTTTCTTTTAATCTTTGAACAAGAGAGAGTTTGGAAAATTTGAAAACGTAAAGAATGAATAATAGAAGGCCGGGTAATTATAGACTCGTGGAATGGAAGATCAAATGGGGAGAGTGATTGGGAAGATCGCTAATAATTATGGAGTGATGGAGAATATTAACAAACCAATGAGAAAGAACCAAAAAACTCGCAGATTAAGAGGTCATGATGATATCGTGACAGTGTCCTTTTATGAAGAAATGACATTTTGGTGTCCACATGATCTCGAGGGTACCAAAAGATTCACAAATTGAGATTGCACGATGGCATGCGGCGACAGATATAATGATTTGTGGACGTTTAGACATCCGTGAAGGAATATTTTGTGAAAACATGTTCATTTAAGCAACATCAATAAGCATGCAATTAACAATTAAAGGCGGAATCATGCTTGCATGCACTTAAAAACAAAACATTAACCATGAAATTCAAAGCCTAGTAGATTGGTGAACCATGAATCAACTCAAAACAAAGTGAGTTGAAATTTATACCTTTGTAGATTCCTCTTTGCATAAGCAAAGGCTAATCACCCAAAGAGAGGGCCTTCATTCCTTGCATATTAAATCTATGGATTTGGATGGAAGAATAGGATTCTCCAAGTTCCCAAAATAGAGAACCTCTAAGTATCCTCACCAAGGTTAGATTGGAGAAGAAATGAGTGACCTTGGAGTAGTGGGATTGCTAGATGCACCCTCCAAGGGGCCGGCCTCTTTAGAGAGAAAGGGAGAGACATGTTCTTTCCAATTTTCTCTAAAAAAAAACCCTAAATGAATTTTGGCTATAAAGTCATATTTATACCTTTATTCATTTGAGTGGAAAACTTGTAAATAAGTCCAAGTTCACTACCCTTAACCATATGGCCGGCCTTAGAGTGTTGTTTGGGCTTTTGGGCTTTTGTGAATTAAGTTGTCATACAACTTAAGTCAATGGGCTTGACGTTCGAAGCCCATTGGGCCTAAACGTCCAAAACTATCCCGAGGTCTTTAACGAACTTATTCGTTTGATTAATTAACATATTAATTAATCCTTGCCATAAATAATTAAACCATTTAATTATTCTTACTCATCTCCATTGTTTCTTCAATATCCACCTTACACGGTGTACGATCCATTAGGTTCCTTTTAGCGAGGCAGTGGGCGATTCAAACTCTTTCAAATCGATTGTGAATTGAAACTTACTTTCAATTCTCCCTTTAGTGATTATACACGTTTAGGGCTTCCACAAACCAAGAGTGACACCTAGCAGCATATCATGGTTACCCAAGCTAATCAGAAGAGGTGGAGAACCTATTCAGTTTAGGATTACAAATGCAATACGGTCTTTCTCTAATACAATACTCTTGACCACATTGTTTGGTTTGATAGTTTATTTATTCATGTCTACTATCCAATGTGATTCGTGTGCTTATATGATTACCTTGAATGTGATTTGGAACGCATTCCTAAATCTCATTCATACTCTGGCCAGAGATTCTAAATCATATCATAGAGTATTCTCCCTCAAACAGTTTGAAGGTTAGAGATCCCTTGTTGCGCATTCACTTGCCTCCATGGCTAAGTGGCTTAACCCCAACGATGCCGTGGACACTCCAATGGAATGACGTTTGACATAATCAAAGATCAAGGACTTAACCACAAGACAACGACGATGCCTCAGGTCAAAGGACTACTTTGCATTATCCCAACCATGAGTTCTCATGTGACATGAATATGAGAACTCTTCGTTGATCGTGTTCAGTGAACTCATTCTCTATTGAGCACCTACGTACTTGTCTTGATGTCACACACACCAATGACTCGAGACTAGTCACTTTCCCTAAGAGAAGACACAGTACGTACTGATCTTAACGGACTGTCAATGCTCAATTGGCAATCATATGATCAGGAACATTTAGGATGTGTCTACGAAAGAATGGTCTCATGAATCTAACTTCATTAGATCGCATTCTCCCAATCACATATTCCTTGGAATTTATCGTTTAAGCATATAACATTTATATGAGATGGCTCAAACAATAATCTTTGCCTTTTATAGTTAAACTAGATTAGTTTAACATGTGAAATGTCCGTAAAGTATCATCATATGATTGGCTTTAGGGCACATTTCCAACAATCCGCACGTCTTGAGGAAATCAAAAATATCGCGAATCAAAGGGGTAATGATGAAATGACACTTCAGGTCATTCTGAGAATAAGACACTTGGCGAGATATCTGACGAGATCAAGATCGTGCAATCGTGCTTCATAAGTGTACCTCAAGAGACGGAGTCTGATGTCGCTTCTTCAAGGTTAGGACTCGGCCAAAGACTTCAGGCTGAAAAAGTCCTCAAAAGCGAGGGGGCAATGTTTGGGCCCAAAATATTGGTTTGGGCTGAGATTTATTCTCGGCCCGGAAGGCCTTACGAAAAGGTTACTGTGGATCGTTTAGTTCATGGGCTTCCTAACCTAGGTCGGCCAAGTCATGCTGCGAGACGAGTAATTGAATCTTGGCGCAATAAGGAGTCTCGGCAAGTTATAGATATTGATAACCCGGAAGTTAATCCGGCTTGATAAAGGACTGGGTTCAAAGTCATAATGACAATAGGATTGGTCGAGATAGTGTTTGATTAAAATAAGAAGTCTTAATCCGAGTAAGGTTTTAACTCGATCTAGAAAGTACATGATGCTATAAATAGAGGAGGCTGTGCATCGTTCAACCTCATCCCAATTCAACACACAACTGCCCTGTGCAAATTCTCTCAACAACCTTGAGACTTTTTTCCTTTTCTTTTTTCGCCGACACACCTTCAGTTTGGATAAACAGCATTGTGAAGGCAACCGGTGATATCTTCAGTCGGCATAGACAACACTACGTCGAGGGTGACTGGTTATCTATCCAAGTCTCAGTCGAGAAGGATTTTCGAATCCTTATTGGTCGAGGTCATCTCATTAGCCTTCTCGGCGAAGTGAGGTGTTACAGTTTATTAGGCTTGGCATATTGCACGCCAAGTTATTTTATGATTGGATACTCTCAAGTGGGATTTAGAGTTTAGCATTCCGACGGCAGAACCCCATTTGTTTTTAAGACATATATCCGTTTTGAGTATTTATGCCCTTACACTTTGGTGTCGATTCGGCGTGAGTTTACTCTGATGAATACCACCACTGTGACCGAATCTGACGATGACGATTTATGAACTTCGTAAGAATAGTAGCCTTATCTTCAGGCTCGAGAACCCAAAAGACCGAGACATGTTCCTTCCTCGATCGCAATCGCGAGACGCAGAAGTCAGCCGCGCACTCAATGCAACATCAACAAATTTTACTCCTCGGTCAAGCTCGGCCGACGAGTTGGCACACCCCGCATTCAACCGAATGATGTAGTTAGCTTATAGATTACTCGGCCTACGCGCCACGTAGGCTTGGTAGTTTTTAGGGTCAACAAATATATAAGGATATATAAATAAAGTCGTACAGGTCACTAGATGTGACTCCGACTTATGAACTAGCATATGTGATGAATATGTGATGAGCTAGCATATGTGATCAATATGTGATAAGCTAGCATATGTGATAAGCTATTATATGTGATGAGATATGGGTAAGTCGTACAGGTCACCATTGGTGACTCCGACTTGCGTACTAGTATGAGTTATTAATAGCATGATTACTTGATATTGCTGACGAGATGATGTCTTGTGGTATATTTATGATATTTTCTGGGAATTATACAGGTGTTGTAGCGAGGGGTTATCATGTTTTATGTGGTTTCTATTAAAATTTTATTTACAGGGCCACTCACATTTGTCTTGTCTTCACCCTTCAGGTTTTATCAACTGAGCTTTTTTATTGTCGAAGGTTCGTGGCGATTCTTAGTATTGGAGATTATTTCGAGGGTACGATTCCCAATTCACTATTATGTACTTACTTATGCTCTAACATCACGTGTGTAGTGGGTTTTTTCCTGCTCACCCGTGCACTCTGGTATTTAGGCACTTTTAGGTTTAAATTTATTCACAATTTTTCCACATCATCACACTTTATGGCTTCGTCACCTTCCAGGTGTCGGCCAACACAACTTGATTCGGAGTACTAGTGGACATTCCGGGTCAGGGTGTGTCAAAATGTCTCTCTTTTTTATTTATAATTTTATAGTGTTTATAAATTAAATTTTATGAAGATATTATAAATTTTAATTCTCATTATGGTAAGTATCTTATATAACAAAATATTTTGTAAAGATTTTTCGGTACACATGTTTTTACATATTTTCTTATGTGCCACTAATTCATTACAATATATTTGGGTACGAACATTTTGGTACACTAGGTTAGTATAATATGTTTAGGTATGGACATTTCGGTACACTAGTTTATTATAATATATTTAGGTACCGACATTTCGGTACACTAGTTTAGTATCATATATTTAGGTACAGAATTTTTCGGTACACTTATATTTTTGCATATTTTCTTATGTGCTACTAATTCACTAAAATATATTTAGGCATGGACATTTCAGTACACTAATTTAGCAAAATATATTATGATACGGACGTTTAGGTACACTAATTAGAGGAAGTAAAATAAATATAATGAATAAAAATGTAACCTCCCACCTCGCCCAAGGGAGTGAATCTTGTAAGCTTTATATGTATATTCTCATCTCCACCTAGCACGATGCCTTTTGAGAGATTACTGGCTTCGGGTTCCATCAGAACTTCGAAGTTAAGCGAGTTTGCGCGAAAGCAAACCCAGGATGAGTTACCTACTAGGAAGTTCTGCTCGCGTGAGTTCCTAGAAACAAAACCGTCGTGGTCAGGGCCCAAAGCGGACAATATCGTGCTACGGTGGAGTCGAGCCTGAGATGTGGTAGGGGCCCGGGCCGGGGTGTGACAAAAAATGTGTACAATAATAAATAATTTTAATTTTAATGTAATGACATTAAATAAGATATCTATTAAATATTAAAAAAAATATAATATAAATTTGAATTAAGTACTCATTAAAGAACTAAAATCAATATCCAATCTAACACCAGGTTTTTATTGAATTTTAATCTTCTCCAAGGATTAAAGTTGAAAAATCCCTTCTAATAATGTAATTGCTCCATTTCTATTTTATTTAATTTGTTCGGATGTTTGGATGTCTTCTACTTTGTCTCTTTCAGGTTTTCGTTATTATGTCTTATTTATGGATGATTATAGTCGTTACTCTTGGATATTCCCTATGCGTGCTAAATCCGAAGTATTTATGCATTTCGAATCATTGTATAATATTGTGAAAAATATGTTTAACTCATCCATTAAATCTCTTCATACCGATGGTGGTATGAAATACATCAATCACTCATTTAAAACCTTTTGTCATGAAACTGGTCTTGTTCATCATGTCTCGTGTCCTCACATGCCAGAATAAAATGGTCTCGCTGAACGCAAACATCGTCGCATATCCACTGTCACTCGTCTTCTCCTAAACACTGCTCATGCCCCGCCTTCCCTTAGGGTCGAAGCCGCTCTCACCGCCACCTTCATAATTAACCTTCTTCCGTCGTAGGTTCTTGGTTGGTCTAGTACTTATTTTCTTTTTGGTCGTCACCCCTTCGTACATTTGGTTGTCCGTGTTACCAGCACACCTAGAGGCTTATACTACTAACAAACTGGAACCCCGTTCTAAAGAAAGTGTTTATGTAAGTTACAGCTTGCAATTTAAAGGCTACAGGTTCCTCGATCCGGAGACTAATCGGGTTTGTCTCTTCTCCTCATGTTGTCTTTGACGAGAGTACTTTTCCCTCTGCTTGTGCTGCTGCCCGTACGTCCTCGATCACGGACATGTCTGTTCCTCTTCTCATTGAGCCTGCCGCAGCCCCTGTCTCACCTCAGCGGCCAGCTGCACATGGTCCAGTCCAGCACCACACAGCCCATGTTCCAGCAGCTGTTCCCTTGTCCCAGTGCATGTTTCTCACCACGCCTTACCGGGCCCGGTACAACCAGGTTTGACCATCCTCTATAGTCTAGTTCTTAGTAGCGTTTCATCTTTTGAATATTGTGATAGCCCCATAGTCTTTTGCAGGCAGCATTACATCCTGAGCAGGACCGAATTCTCACTGTACGTGAATCTGCAAGATTGCTAGGCTTTCTTGATTGTTATAGGTTCTGTGGGACAGTTAAAGAGAGGCATAGTCCTTCAATTCTTCTTATGAATGTGACTTTAAGTTAATTCCTTTTGCAAATTTGTTAAATAAAAGTTTTATGAGTCGTGTTTGGTTTGTTGATCCGTATTAAAGAAGGAAAACTCTTGGCTCCCCCCACCCCTTGTAACGAACAATTTCTCATTCCAAACGATCACCGTTTGACAGAGCTGCATAAACTTTTCATTTTGTATTTACTAATTCTCAAACTTGTAACTGTTTCATTACTTTCATTCAGCGAACATTCACTTGACATGTGCCTCGTGCATTTTTTAATCCGAAAGGCGTGAATAATGTGGAATAATGAAATGAAGGCCTCCTTTTGTGTGAGAGGAGTTACTGTATTTTCTCCATGTGTAATGTGCAGTTTTAATGTCATTGTATACAGAAAATGCTTCCATTAAGCTCATGGCCTCATGCCAGATGTTACATCTTCCAATTAATCAAACTTTTGACAAGTAAAAAAGGAGTCCAAGCCCCAAGTTAGATGGGCAACAAACCCAGTTAGGAATGTATGGGTTTGTTTGGTCACGTAATTGGATTAAAATTGATCCTATTAAATTAAAGATACGTTGAAGAGAGCAAATATAAAATTATGATCATCTTAAGGATAGAAGATGGATTATTTATAAAGACAACTTAGTCATTCTAATCCTCCTAAAAATGACAGGATTATAGGCATAATTTCCTTCGTAGCTAATTCTTTTTTAGTCCCCTTCAAATGAAAAACAATACCCTCCATAGTTCTACTTTCAATACGCCATGAAATTTGAGAGTTTTCTATTCTAATTCGACCATGTTTACCAAACGAGAACTATGAGTTAATAGTGAGTTCAAAGAAGAAGAAAAACACAATGTTTGAAGGCCCGATTGCAGCTTTTCGTATCCGCCACCAAAAATTCTTGAATAAGATACTGTGGACCCTAAAAACTACCAAGCCTACGTGGCGCGCAGGCCGAATAATTACTAAGTTAACTACGTCCTTCGGTTGTATGCGGGGTGTGCCAACTCGTCGGCCGAGCTCGGCTGAGGAGTAAATTTGTTGATGTTGCGTTGGGTGCGCGGCTAACTTCTGCGTCTTGCGATTGCGGCCGAGGAAGGAACACGTCTCGGCCTCTTGGGTTCTCGAACTTGAAGACAAGGCTACTATTCTTACGAAGTTCAATATCAAATTCGGTTTTCAATGTGCCGAATGTAATAACTTGTAATACCTCACTTCGCCGAATAAAAACTCACCAAGCCTACGTGGCGCGCAGACCGAGTAATTAGTAAGTTAACTACGTCCTTCGGTTGTATGCGGGGCGTGCCAACTCGTCGGCCGAGCTCGGCCGAGGAGTAAATTTGTTGATGTTGCGTTGGGTGGACGGCTGACTTCTGCGTCTTGCGATTGCAGCCGAGGAAGGAACACGTATCGGCCTCTTGGGTTCTCGAACCTGAAGACAAGGCTACTATTCTTACGAAGTTCATTATCAAATTCGGCTTTCAATGTGCCGAATGTAATAACTTGTAACACCTCACTTCGCCAAGAAGGCTAATGAGATGACCTCGACCAATAAGGATTCGGAAATCCTTCTCGACCGAGACTTTGATAGGTAACCAACCGTCCTCGCCGCAGTGTTGTTGATGCCAACGGAAGATGCTGCGAGATCGGCTAATTCTACGATGACAGAGCTATCTATGCCGACTTAAGATATCACCGGTTGCTTTCACAGTGCTGTTAATGCCAACGGAAGATGTGTTAGCGAAAAGAGAAAATAAAAATCTCAAAGTTGTTGAGAGAGTTTGCGCAGGGCAGTTGTGTGTTGAATTGGAGAGGCCTTCATGTTGCTAATACCCCGATACTTATAATGCCAGTAGGCTTCATTGCTTGTTGCTTGCCGTGAGTATCCCGCGTGCAGAAGTAATATTCCTAAGAATATTAGATAATCCCTCATGTAGGCACCCCCACTTTTTTGGGATGTGATAATGCATGAAATCCCATCGACTTGGATTTTTAAAAATATGATAATGCAGCTCCAGTGGATATAATGCATGCAATTGCATCAAAACCAATCAACGCCTACCATTATTTGGAGGCAACCCAAACTAATGGTCCAATCCAAGTGCCATGCATAATAATAGTGAATTATCATGCCGTGACCTAATCCAAACAGATTTGATGCTATCCTGATGCCAGTCATTACCATGCACAACTCTTCACTTGCGGCTTTTCCTGATGTGGTATATCCCAAGCAGACCCGCGTAAAGAGATAAAGAAGTCCTCCTTCAACTCTTTCTCCACGCATGCATTAATCTTTCTACCAATTAATATCCATTTGCCAACCCAAAAACCATACATTAGGATAAATTCCAAACTGAGCCTTATCTTCGATCTTTTGATCCGATAGCATTTCAATCTTTTGGACTCCTTAATTATCTCTGCACTTTAGAAATAATTTTCAATAATTCCTCAGATAACATCATGATTATTAAAATCATAATAATATCTAGACAAATCATTAATCAATCATCTCAATCTTCTTTCAATCCAACGGCTCAGAATTTTACTCATTCTACGGCCTCGATTGCTCGGGCCGATAGTGTAAAATCGGTTCAAACAGATACCATTTTGCTTTAAGAACAAAAAATGTTAATTGATTTTGTTTTGATATTAAACTCGTCATCCATAAAAAACGAATCTCAAATTTTTTGCATTCAAGCATTATTTACAGGAGCCGAATTTTAACTGATTAAACCAATTAAATATTTTAAACCATCATTCGCTATTGTTTGCTTTTCTAAAATAACTCATTAATACGGTGACTCAAAAGGTGGAGAAAGATTTACATGACATTGATACAATATTACACTAGCATCTTATGTCAATGAGATAAAATTATGCATACATTTATTTACACATATATTTGTTTTATTGATACGAAACTCTCTTTAACGATGCATCTATATTAATTAAGTGATTCCCAAACCAGTCCTAATTATTTATTGTTTAGGGTTTGTTGCCCTCACCTCTACCCATTTTTGAAACATGCAAAGCTCCTCCGAGTCCCCACCGGCAGGAGGCGGCGCCATCTAAAAAATGATACAACCACATGACTGCACCGTATTCTTTTCTTAAAAATAATATGTCAACCAAATCTAAAGAGGAAGAGGGGGATGGACAGAGAGTTTTTCACGGACAAAATGGCCTCCAGCCGGGACCCACCCTACCCTAGGGCACTGAGAATATTCTTGCAGTCCCGTCGCATGCGGAGCTTTCGGAACGTGTCCTTCCCTGCACATGCAACCCTTTATCTAATGAGACGACGACTTTATATGTGATTATTTTTATACGTCTTGCCGTCGAATATTCCATGCTGTCTTCCACGTGTTGTTCGGTTCCTATTCCTTCCCTTCATGTTGCTCTTTAGCTAATAATAAGCCAGCCCGCCGGCCAACCTTTTTTAAGCTTTTATTATTAAGGGAATCAATGCTACCTGCTTCCTCTTCACATTCGTCGCCCAACTTTTCTCTACGATACAAATATACAATACAATCAATTATGTATGGGAGAGGCGGAGATGCATGATTAACGTCGAATTAAGTTACTAATTAAGTAATATTTAATTGTTATAAAAATGTATCATGAGCGTGTGATTATTATCGTATTAAATAACAAATTAGTTAGTACTTAAATGCTAATTCTTATAATTTAATTTGAAAATTATAAAATAATATCTAAATTTTGTGAATATACAAAAATAGACTACGCTATTCTGACCTACTTAATTAAACATTAGAAAATCTATATAATTCTACATTAGACTATAAGCATAAATAAGTATATATATATACCGCTTGAAAACAAGGCATTCTTGTTTTTGCTACTGTTTCTTTCTTTTTCTTACTGCTTCTGATTCTGTCTTTCTTTCTTTCCCACTCCGATCGGTCTCTTGATCTCAGCAGCTAGCTTTCTGCGTTTCTGAGAATTACTTGGCGGAAAAGCAAAAGCAGCTGCAACAAGCTAGAATAATTAATCTGAATAAATATGGAGAGGAATATTTATGGTAATTGTGAAGGGGAAGGGAATTGTGGATATGAGAATGGGGTGATGATGACAAGAGACCCCAAACCAAGGCTAAGGTGGACGCCGGATCTTCACCACAGATTCGTTGATGCTGTCACTAAACTCGGCGGTCCTCACAGTATGCATATATTCCTTATTATTTTTCTTTAGGATCCATGAATTTGTGTCTATCAACAACTTGTTTATATACTATATGTTTTTTTTCTCTTAGTTCTTGTTGCTCCGATGAACTTTTGGGGATTTTTAAGCTAGCATTTGAAGAATAAATATGGCATGGTATCAAGCTTAGACTATACACATTTGAATTTTGAATAAAACTTTAGTCGACCTACTTTCAATCTCAATTCACAATCTGACAACATAACATGTTAGACTATCTAACAAAACAAAACGCAAGTAGCATCATAAATTGTGTATAATGTATATGATCATGGTGAAACTTTGAATGCGTATTAGATTCAGTCACTTCTTTGTTCTTGATCAGTATTAAATATCAATTCAAATTTTAAAACACAATTATGTGCCACTATAGATACAAAAGTCCTAATTTTCCAATTAATCCAGTTTAATTTTTAAGATGGATTCTGTTTTCAGAAGCAACTCCAAAGTCTGTCTTGAGGCTCATGGGCTTGAAGGGATTAACTTTGTACCATTTGAAAAGCCATTTGCAGGTATGCTTATGCTTTGCTTCTTGCTTTGTTTCATGTTTTGGTCACTTTAACACTTAATTAATTACCTTCACTTACTCTCATTTGCTAAACTTGTCAATTGACAGAAGTATAGGCTTGGACAGCACGCTCAGAAACACAACTCCGTCGAAGAACAAAGCCGGGAGAATAATGGTGAGAGCATATTACGAACAACTGGAAAAAAGAATTAGATTCCTTGCTCAAATTACTACTAGCAAGTAACTGGTTTGAAAATTTCATTCCCACAAAATAGGTTAAACGTTTAGCTAGCCTTCAATTAAAAGTTAAAACATAATGTACTAACACCTTTTCTTGTAAAATTCTAGGGGACCCATATGTACATTTCAGTAATCATCTTTCCACAGGTTCTAGCATGAAATCATCAAGAGGCGGTAATACCGAACAAGGGTATGTGAAATCAGTACTTATCAGCTCCACTTCGATTACTGCTTGGTTTACCAGTACTTAACCACTGGCTGTCCTGTTTATGCTTTTAGTATGGCCCTCCTCTAGTGGTGCTTTGGATATGTTCCCATCAATTCCTTTTGGATCACTCTGAAAATTTACTAGCTTTTTTCCTTGTTATTTTACATTTTATTTGTTTAGAGATCAACCGTTCACAAAAGATACATAAGCTAGTTAATGATCACAATTTTCTGTTTCAATTGTTTCACCGTTAGGTCTATTTTTAATTCTGCACCTTTCTCACAAAATGATTTTGGTATAATCCTATTCTATTTACTCTCCATACGAGTGCTTGGATACTAACTAACGGTAATATACGGAAACCAGAACACTTCCATTGTCGGAGGAACTCAAGTGTCAGATTGAAGTACAAAACAGATTGCAAGAGCAGCTTGAGGTATGTTGTTTTGCTATCACTTACCTAAACCCAAACATAGTGTCCAAGTACTATGCTAGCTTTCACATGTGAGGGTGTGATAGGCAAAGTCTCACATCGGAGGTTTAATAAACCTAGCAATGGCTTCTAAGGAGGGCCACCCCCTTTTCTAATTGAACATTTTCATACGGCTCATCGTCTAACCAATGTCCCTACTATCTATAATAGGTTCAAAAGAAGTTGCAGATGAGAATTGAAGCTCAAGGAAAGTACTTGCAAGCCATATTGGAGAAGGCCCAAAATGGCCTCACCCTCGACGTGAAAGTACCTGATAATATAGAAGCAACAAGAGCCCAATTAACGGATTTCAATTTGGCTCTATCGAATTTTATGGAGAATATGGGCGAACAAGATCGAGGAGGCAACACAATAGAGATGAATGATATTTATAAGAAGCACAATGGATCAACTTTTCAGATCTATGAAGAGGGAATAAGAGAAGAAAATAAAGATACAAAGCTTAAGGTTGAGGGGGCTTCGATACGTTTTGACTTAAATAGTAAAGGAAGCTATGATTATGTTGGTTCAAATGGAGGTGAATTCGAAACAAGATGCTTTCGTTTACAAGATACTACACTTTGATGACAAAGACTTGCACTTACAAGACTTAACAATCTTTTTATGCTTATATTGATTTGTTTTTCTGTTCATATCGCTGCTTGTATTCTATTATTTAAGAAGAAGTTGCATATTTATTTACACGTACGCCATCTCCTATCTAAGTTCTCTAAACAAATGTAAGTTTGGTACACGCATAAAGCAGGAGCAGGTGTCTCATCTGGCTTGTTAAGCTGGCATGGATATTAATTTGTGGACTTCCCGACTTCAAAGGGGATGAATTTCACTTGATGAAGACTGATCGAACTGCTTGAAGTTGCCAAATCTTCTCAGTTGTAGCAGTACTCTATCATTCTCAAGAATATGAGAGCCAGGAGCAGGTCCGTACTGCCACGTGATGGGTGGGTCTCTTTGGTCCGCGCGATGATGATAGGTCTCTTGGCCCCGCGTGTAGGGTGAGTCCCCTTGGTTCCACGTGGTTGTCGATGTATAGACCTCCCATGTAAGGGGGCATGTTAAAATATCCCACATCGACCGTATCTATGAGAAAAGAAGAGTTTAAATATCCTAACCCCACTCTAACTAATACCAAGGCATTTTTTGATAAAACCTTAAACCTTACAGAGCCAATGTTACGAATTTTAATTTTCTTTTCGATTTTTGGACATGTAGAATGCATGTGCATGGATTTTTTTTATTTTTTTTATTTTTTGGAAACGGTAGATTCAAACCGAGTAAAATGCCAAACGAAACAAGAAAGCCTACAAGGAGGCAAGCAAGCAAAACAAAAGCAAAGAAAAGACACAAGGCAAAGGAGAGAGTTACAATGGAGATGCAGTAACCTAGTTATTGCGTCGCCCTCTCCAAAGCCCCCCGGCACCCTAAGGAGGCCAAGGTAACCTGTTGTTGTGAAGGACATGAACAAGCAAAGATGGGGGTCCGTCGACCCAAAAAACATCGTACATCTCCGAGCAACTTTGCGACGCCAAAGCATCCATCGCCATGTTGGCTAGTCTTGGGATCCAAGACCAGGGACAGTCCTGGAAAGATTCCCCTCGATTTTTAGCTTTTACTAAGCAAGGGAAAGCTTCCCATCTACCATTATCGAGCGAGTCCACCAGGGACGAGATAGACTCCGTGGAGTCAGATTCCACAACCACCTTCTTGAGCCCCATCGACAGACCAAATTCACACCCCTTGAGGATAGCCATTGCCTCAGCGGCACCAGCACAAGGGGATCGAAAAGCATACCTAACTGCTGCCACAAAAAAGCCACCATCATCCCTAACCACAATTCTCACATAGCCGAAACGAGTCTACTTCGACCAACTAGCATCAACATTGATTTTCTTGTACATCGTGGAAGGAGGGACCACCTAGATGGACTAACATCCACAGGAAGGACAAGAGACGGGAGAAGATGCAGTTGATAGATAGCAGCAGTAAAGGCTCTAGTTGAGTTATTAATAGCACAAACCACTTGGGTGGGGTTAAGTAGTCTCTAATTAAACACAAAATTGCAGCGGGACTTCCATATATGCCAACAAGTGAAGGCAATATAAGAGAGCACGTACAACCAGTCCCCATTAGCACCCAACCGACTGAACGCCACCTGATCAAACCAATCCACCCAACTTAAGACCTCACTTCTATCAATCTTATAATTTAACACCTCTCCGAACCAGATTTTCTCAACCCATGGGCAAAGTAAAAGAAGGTGCACAATTAACTCCTCCTGGAGAAGGCACATCGGGCACATCGGGTTAAGGGCAGATCGACGAATGAACAGGTCTTCTATCGTGGCAAGAGCACGGTGGAAAGTCTTCCACAGAAAAAACCTGATTTTTTTCGGGGTTTGAAGCTTCCAAATAATTTTCCACACACGATCAGGAGTGGTGCGGGACGTGGATGGACAAGAAGGTAGTGGGGGGCTAGCAGTAGTTTGCAACGAAAGGTACCCAGATTTCACTGTGTAGACACCAGTCTTCGTCTTAAGCCAGATGAGACAATCCAAACCAAAACCAATACCCACATCAGAGCCCGTGGCATCATCCAACTCCTTTGTGGAGAGGAATGGGAGGAGAGAGTTCAAGTCCCACGATCTGGTGATTGGGCATAGAAAGGTTTGAACCCGAGTATCCAGTGTAACAGGCACCGGTCCCCTAGGAATATGATGGCCCAAAAGAGGGAGGGGAGCCAACGATCCATCCAAAATCGCACCTCACACCCATCAGAAATCTGCCACTGAGCCCTTTGCATGATAACATCTTTACCCATGAGTAAACTAGTCCACGCCTACGAAGCACGGCTTCCCCGTTTGGAGTCTAGAAATGAGCAATGTGGATAGTACCTGGCCTTGAGAACAGAGGCCTAGAGCGAATTTGGTTCCATAATTAGCCTCCAACATTGCTTAGCAAGGAGAGCATCATTAAAACTTTTGAAACTTCTGAAACCCAAGCCCCCAATATTCTTTGGGCAGCCCAATTTACATTTAGATACCTAATGAATTTTTTTTTTCACCATGTTTCTGCCCCTACCAGAAACCCATAATCATGGAGTCCAATTCATTACAGATTGCATCTGGAAATTTAAATAAATTCATTGGGTAAACAGGTATGGCTTAGGCCACAAATTTTATCATAACCTCTTTGCCAGCTTGGGATAAAGTGCTATGCTTCCATTCTTGGATTTTTCCAAACATTCTACCTTTCACATAAACGAGGCCACGACTCTTGGATCGACCCCAAATAGCAGGAACTCCTAGGTAAGTCCCAGGATCCGATACAACCGGAACCTCAAGAATATTTCCCAACTCCTCTGAAACTGTAATAGGGATGTTGGCACTAAAAAACACACAAGATTTCTGTAAGTTTACCGCCTGACCAGAGGCAGCACAGAAATCCTCAATGAGCCGGCTCAACACCTGGCAGTTTGACCTGTCAACCTTTAAGAAAATGAGAGCATCATCAGCAAAGAAAATGTGGGAAATAGGAGGGCTATAAAGGCTGATCCGTACCCCTTGCAGGTTGTTGGTCTCCATAGCATGGCATATCATCCTAGAAAGGACATCACTGACCATTAGAAATAGGTATGGGGAAAAAGGGTCGCCTCGTCGAAGCCCCCGCGAATGGACGAATTTATTGCCCAGTTGACCATTGAGAAGCACAGCAAAATTAACTGAGGTCACACACCCCATGATAATCTTCCGCCAAGTACTATGAAATCCCATCCTTTCCATAACCGCATCCAGTAAGTCCCACTCCACACTGTCATAGGCTTTGTGCATGTCCAGTTTAATACCCAGTTCAAACTTAGACTTTCTTTTCCTGAGATTAAGAAAGTGGAAGAGCTCATGCGTTATCCCAATGTTGTCCTGTATTTGTCTTCCCCCAACAAAAGCATTATGCATAGGAGAAATAGTCTTAGGGAGTAAAGGCTTGAGTCTATTTGATAAGACTTTGGAGAGCACCTTATAGGAGAAGTTACATAAGCTAATTGGTCGAAATTAAGATACAAATTCCAGGTTCGGAACCTTTAGGATCAAATAAATATGGGTCACATTAAGTTGCCAAGGACATGTATCTCTTTTTGACAAGAACATAATCTGCTCATTAACCTCCTTCATAATACAGTCCCAATAGGAATGGTAGAAAATTCCTTGAAAGCCATCTAGGCCTGGGGCCTTTAAGTCACCCATTTGTCGAGCAGCAATAGCAATTTCCTCTTGGTTGATCGGTAATAATAAAGTGTTGTTCATTTCATCAGTCCCCGACAGAGTGATACACTCCAGCACCTAACCCCACTCCCCAGGACCCCCGGATTTAAACAGGTTGATAAAGTATTCGTCAATTAACCGTTTAACACCGCTCAGGTTCTCCTCCCACACACCATCATCCTTCCTGAGCTTCACCACATTATTTCTTCTCCTCATTTGCAGGGTTGATGGGTGAAAGAAGGCAGTATTAGCATCACCATCACGAAGCCATTTGACCCGAGACCTTTGCTGCCAAAAACACTCATCTTGTTCCCAAAGCTTGTCAACCCTAATGGTCATTTCCTGGATTCTATCCGCATTTGTCGCCCAATTATTTTGTAGCTCCCCGAGTTGGCCCATTAGCTTTTCTATTTCACCCCCACGCCCATTAAATTTTTGTTGGCTCCATCTGATCAACTTGGATATGTAATCATTAAGCTTCCGCTACCACCTAGAAACCGGATCACCATTACAAGCACTATGCCAACATGTCGTAATAACCTACTTGTAATCCTCTTCTTTTGCCCAGAAAGCCTCAAAGCGAAAGTGTTTCCTACATTTAGCCTGGTTAGGGTCACGTTGGATTATGAGCGAGCAGTGGTTTGAGCCCACCACAGTGTCGGGGGTAATAGAGGTGTTAGGCCAACAATGGTTGCTCAGCCCTCGGCCAACACTGGAGGCGTGGTTGTAAGCATGTGCCATCACCTCAGAGTAAGTCTTCTAAGTGTTGGCATTGATCATTTACTTGAAGAAACAATCACGTAGGCCTGCCGTGAAGGCTTTGAGGGCGATCTTGTCATCTGCCTCAACACAGTGAGAATACTCATGGCTGAAGCGACTGGAATACTCTCGTAGTGACTTATCCGGCTTCTGGATAATAGTGTACAAGTCATCTGTAGAATGTAAGTGATCAGTCTAGAATATGTGTTGAGAGACAAACAGTTTCCTTAGTTCCTCAAATGAGTCTACTATCTTCGGTGGAAGACGATAATACCAGTTTAAAGCTCCGCCAGAGAGGGTGGAAGGGAAGAGAAGACATCGCTCTTCATCGGTGTGCATCCGATTTGCCATGGTGGACTTAAAGAGGTTAAGGTGTTCAATCGGGTCCTTCCTTTCAGTATAGAGTTGTAAACCAAGCTTTTGTTTTGTCTTCGCTTGAAGGGGGGTGTCGAGGATCCTCCTTGTGAGAGGGCCAGGCCTGGGTTAGTTTCAGTCAGGTATCTCAACTTGACATTCAGCCTTCAACTTATTTACTTCCTCAATGAGCTGTAAGACAAGAGGGTCTTAAGTGAAGTCATGTAACACTGGAATTTTCTTTCGTAAGTCTCCATCGCCTCTTGGAAGTAAGAAAGTTTGAGTAAGAGCGTGTGGTTTTTCCTTGGACTCACCGTACAGACTTCTAGGACGAGTCTGTCGAAATACCTCCGAGTCCTCTGTACCTTCATGTTCCTCTGGGACCTGTCGTTCCTTCCCTAGATTGGCAGCTGGCCTGAGTCGTGGGAGGGGACCGAGTATTTTAGAAACCATTGGGTCATTAATCTTTGAGCTTATATGGATGGGATTCTCTATATGTTTCTTTTAGAAGTCTCCGTAGTCACGATAAACGGCTTTCGATCCTTCTAACCCTTATGCAAGGAGGTGTCTTCCTCCACTTCTCCTGCTTGGAGTCGAAGCAGCTGGGTTGAGAGAAGTCTCATGTTGATCAATGTTTTGATGATTAGCTCGCTCCTTATCAAGGATACCCATGTCGAAGGAAGGTGACCCTCCGTGTTGGGAGGCACCCAGATGATGGTTGATGTCCACAAGGGCAACAAGCTCGCGTGTTTGAGTACGCCTAGTTTCGTGGAGCGTCTCGAAGAGCTTCTCATATTGTTCATGAAGGATCTCATTCTTTATTGCTATCTTATTGTTCTGAGACTCCAGCTCCTCGACTTTAGCTTGAAGAACGAGCTTCTTTAGTTCCTTCTTTCGTTGCTTCGTACTAGGTGCGAGGGGGGTGTCGTTCTGTGTGCTGTGGCTTCCTTGGCTCCCCATGTTGAAGAGGGATGCATGGTCAAAAGAGAGTGGATGAATGGTGGAAACCAGCTTGACAAAACTAAAGAGAGTAGGAATAAGTACGATTCCCACAGACGGTGCCAAATGTTGATGCACAAAATCAGTGAGGACTTTGGTACAACAGAAAATGTTAAGGTTGTGACCTTCTCTAGATTGCTCTGGTCACTAGTATTGATAGGTATGTAAATGGACAGAAACAGGGAAGCAAACACAAGATGTACGTGGTTCACCCAGATTGGCTATGTCCACGGAGTAGAGGAGTTCTCATTAATTGTGAAGGGTTTACACAAGTACATATGTTCAAGCTCTCCCTTAGTGAGTACTAGTGAATGATTTAATACAAATGACATTAGGGATTATTGTGGGAGAATGATCTCCTTTTATAGGAGAGAGTTTCTAGCTTTGTTCTGACCTTGACACATGTCATGCTGTGATTGGTCTTTGATGTTGACACGTGTCACCCTGTGAATGGCCTCTTGGTGTTGACACGTGTTGCACTGTGATTGGCCTCCTGGTTGGAGGGAAACTCTTCTGGGTCCTTGATGGTATAACGTTGACCGATGCTTGGTAGTTTCGAGATTGGTCAAGTATGGTACAAACAATACCAATCATTATGTTTTCAACATGATAGCTCAATCCATAGCTTGTAACATATCAAAGAATCACAAAGCACAATATTAACATTTAACTACGTTAATCAATCAATGAGATAACATATCATTTCACGAATTTAATTAAAGAACTCTACATAATTCCCTACTAGGATTATGATTAATAACATGGCAAATCTAATTTATATTCACAAGATTTATTGTGGGTAATTCCCATTCACTTGAATCTAGGATTCCAAACTAACTTATGAAAAATGTGCAAGAGCAAGGATTCCTAACCACTTAACCTAACAATATGTACATAATAACATGGTCACGACACAACATTTGTACAAGTACAACTTTAGAAAACATGGAACATGGAAAAGTCAAATATAAGTATGCTATCTTTTGAAATGAATTAAGGGAACTTTAACGAAAAACTCTCGGTACTGTTTACTTTAACGAAAAACCACATTTTAGAACTAAAAAGTCAATCCTGGTACTATTCACTTTACCCTTTATTTTGTCCTTATCGTTAAAACTTAAAGTTTTCAAGCCATTTTCATTAATTTTCTTATGAATTAAATGATAAACACATACCATATACAACCTTCTCCATATCGGCCTCTAAACCTAAAAATGGATAGGCATATAAATCTTACTGTAATTCCCTATTATACAAATAACATATCATGTTGTATATATATAAAGCAATGAATCAAAATGGAAAGAGCCATCGGGTTTCCCTCTAATTACTACATCCTACCTTTCTGAACCATAAACCATATAAATTCTGTAAATAACAACCTATAATAATTAGTCGTTAGAAGAATAAAGAAATTTGGAACGTTTACCCATATATGCAAGCTACAGGTTGACCACAAGTGAAGTAGTTTGTTCCCTAATCCTTTCTTGCATTTGAAACTAATCAATTAATAGCCAAAGTAATATCGTATATAAAGCAGTTTTGCAAAGGTGGAATCTCGTAGAGTTGGATTTGTGAAGCTAATTCCACAATACTAATTCAAAAGTAGTTTTGGTTGATCAACTCCAAACAAATGTTTTACTTGAAATAGCTGTTGAGCAAAAATTGTACATAATATGTAAACAAATAATTCACTCAACACAATTTCACCCTCGTTCATTTTTCCGAAGAGGGTTTTATTAATTCGAGTTCGACCCATTCTAGGCTATGCGCCTATTAATTACAACCCTTCTTTTGGAAAGGCATACCCTTTGATTCTAATTCGAATAAATCATAACTTGAGGATTTTGGTGTTTGTTTGATTTTGTGACTGCACCTAGGTCGAATCCTAGATTGCCTACGTACCCTCTTGAGGGATCAAGTCGCTCGTAGTTCAGGTATTTGGTACTTGTTTGGATTTGATGCCTTGTGCAGTTTTAGCTCATACGGGCGAGGAGCATGGTGCCTTATGCAGTTTCAGCTCATGCGGGCAAGGAGCATTTGAAAATTTGATATGGCTTCATGCCATTTGAGACTTTTCTTCGGCTTTATGCCACTTGAGACTTTGATATGGCTTCGTGCCCTTTGAAAACTTTTCTTCGGCTTCGTGCCATTTTGGTATTTGATAGCAGGAGTGAATTTGGTTTATATAAACCAGGGATTCGTTTCGGTTTCACGGTTGCGTCTAAAACTTGATATTAGACTGCCTACGTATCCTTAATGGAATCAAACCGGCGTAGTTCATTAATTTGGAACGACTTTGTGCTATTTGAAGCGGCTTCATGCCATTTTAATTTGGATTTGGCTTTGTAGAAATTTTGTATCAATTATATGCCAACTAATACAATGAACGAATTTACTTTGGATATCATGTCCATTTACTTCCCTTGGAAAATTATACCAATTAATTGTTAATCAGTATAAACCCCCTTTGACTGGCAATTTTGTTTTATGAGTTCAACTGGCTTTGTATTTGAAAGCGTTGCTTCAGACCCTTTGACTAGCAATCTTGTATTTGTTGCTTGGGAATACTGATATGCCCTTGTAGAAGTAGCTTTGTCCTTTTGGTTTTTGTACAGATAGACACCCTTTTAATTGTTGGGTCTTTCATCCTTTGAACTATTATGTGATTGCCTCATTTCCTTCATTGTACAGAGGCTTTATTTGTGACCAAGATGAGGTATTGCCATAATTTGGAATCACCACCCAGGATATTTATTATTTTTTTTATCCTGTATCCACTTCCATTCTTTCATAGAGGTTTGCTCATTTAACCACGTGAAATGATCAGGGGATTTTTGACTTCCTTGCATCACACTTGCCCATCTTTTTGTCCTTTACTGCAATCATCCACTACTTTGGAATCAACTCACCTTTTCTTAATAGCAAGGCTTTCGGTGGAATAAGAAAGAAGAACAACTATTAAAGCTACGAAGCCAGAACATCAAAGCTGCTACAATATCGTCGTCTCGAGTACTGTACAAAGCTTTATTTATTTCCTTTACTTTTGAGTGTAGCTTCCATCATTTTGTCTCTATCTCATCTTTTCTTTGAGTGTAATCTTCTAGCAATTTAGAAGACAACTTCCTTTATTTTTTATTCCCTGTTGTAGCTTTCTTTGTTCTTTTGTTATCCCGATTTTAATGGGATCTTTACGAAAGACATACAACAACCTAGCAGATATGGTCCTTGAAATCACAGTGGAGATTGCTTTGTTCATCTTCATTATTTTCACTTCCCATATTTGCACGAGAAGAAAATGAATGAACGACGGTGGGTAAGGGGTCGCCCTCCTCTCATTTGCTGCAGCCATCAGAGTCGGTGGTTTCTTTCCCTTGTAGACTTGTATTTCTTAGCACAAAAGGCTTTCATATACGAAGCAACTCCCATGTTAATTTTGCCCACGAAAATATTAGGTTTGTCTGGTTTTCTGCTATAAGTGAGACTGATATAGAAGCCATAGTCTTGCTTCTACTTGTTGCTTATGTCTGTGATAGAGACATTCCTCGACAAAGGCGGGAGTCAGCAAGAGCCTCGTGTATTTCTTAGATAGCTTTCTATGGGATTAAAAATCCCGAATGATGAGCACCCTTTCTTTCTTTTCCTTTGTCTTGAAACCTTTTCCATTTTGCCATGCTTGTTTCATGCACCATATTCTATTAATGGGGCCCAAGTTCATAATGCCCACGTGAATGGCATTCTAAATTTTGGAGGAGCTTTTACTTTCTTCCTTTGTTGTTGCCTTCGGATTTTGTAGGATTTTAAGAACATTGGCCTCTTGTTCAAGTCTTGCCAAACATATCATTTTCCTCCAGCGCGGGAAAACGGTACACGGCAATTCCATGCTTTGGTACCTATCTGCATATTTTGACGTAGAGAAGAGAATACAAGGGCTTTTGAAGACGACCACGGCCCTTCGACTGAACTGGAAGTCTTCCCTTCTTATTACTGATGCAAGACTTACGTAGGATTGAGAGCGCTGCAGAGGCTTAGTGCACGGAATATTGAGGTTGTCCCTTGGTTGCTGCAGTGCAGTGATCACTTAGGCCTGGTTGGAACTTCAGGGGTGGTTTAGACAACCCACAAGAAATTCATGGAATTGACAACAGCGGTGAGGATCGGATCATGTAGACTTGACTGGAACTTCACGGGGTGGTTTAGACCACCCCGAAGAAATTCATGGAGTTAACGGTAACGGCAAGGACGGTTCTGTCTTCAGAACTTCTCTCGTCTGTTGGTTATTGTTGCCATGGTGAGCCGGTGGGCTTAGTCTCCATTTTTTTTTACTTTGGTGAAAGATGAAGAAGAAAGCAAATTTCTTCTTTCTCTCCTGCAAAAGTCGAGAGGAAACAAAACAACAAAGAACAAATTTAAGATAAATTTATACCTTCCTGCTCTTGGCTGTTTCTTTTTTTTTTTTTTTCTTTTTCCTTATGTTTCTCCCTTGCTTTCTTGCGTTGTTCTTCTTTGCCGTCCGTACTTCTCTGCTGTCTTCTCCGTGTCCTGCTCTTCTTCCTTTTTTTGTTCCTTTGTGCTCTTCTCTATAATCCTTTTTTTTTTGTCGATCTCCCTCTTTTCTGCAGTGTCTCCCCTTCCTTTTTTCTGTCCCCCGTGTGCTTCAATTTCTGCAGCGTCTCCTTCTTTTTTTCGTCCTCCTTTTTTTTGCTGTGGTTGATGCCTATTTATAGGCATCTTAGGAGGTTTCCAGAGTTCTTACGTGGGGGAGGATAGAAGCCTTTCTTTTCGCCACTTTCTCTTAAACTGACTCCACTTTTCTTTTTGTTGCAGAAAATGGGGGAGCCGCTGATTTTGCATGTTTCTTCCCTCTTTTGTAGGGAAATGCATATTTTATTTTATTTTATTTATGGATGTATGTAAAGCCCATCCTTATTTTTGTTGGGCTGAATTACATCTTGTTTTGCCTTGTAGTTTGACCCAATTTGTATGGACCTTATTTTTTATACGTCATGTATTTTTTATTGTTCAACAATAGCTAAAACAATAAATATAAAAATATACACACGTGTATAATTCAAGCCGTGGAAGCTAGCTTCATTTGGTTCCAGTATATACATCCACACACATACATATACATATGCACACACTTACTAAGAAATATGAATATATACTAACTATTATGCATATAGCTTTTCACAATGATTATTAGTTGATGAACCGAACGTTAAATACAATTATATATAATTTACGGAAGAAACTTGGCAACGACATAATCAAATCAAAAGGGCACTTAACAAAAGTGAAGAACCTTACCTCCAATCCCTGAATTGAGTTCATCAGAAACCAATTAAACTCTAACAACCTCATTTAAGCCGAAGAACATCTCATTACACAAAATTAAAACCTAACTTGATTAAATCCACCAATTGAGTTTTCTATTTGAAAGGAAGTTTTATAACAATTATCTGATAGCATCAAGATTCGTGGTACTGCGGAAGAATAGTGAGATTTGGGTTGAGAAAATGAATAGAACATGGGTTGTCTATTGAGAAGAGGCTCACCTGCTCGTCAGAAGTATTTGCATCTCTTTCCTCCCAATCCCATTGCAGCTTCTCCTCTGTCTCTCTCCTTCCATTTTTCCTTTTCGTTCCCCCGGGAAGAAGGTCGGTTCCCCCTTCCTTCTTTTCTTTTTCCCCCAATGGCTTTTTGTTTTTCTCTTCACCCCTCTGATAGGAGCATATTTATGCGACTTAGTTGTCATGTTTTCTTGCATTTATGTTGTTAGTTCCTAGTTACTTTAGTACTCGTGTGTTTGTAGGCCCAGTTGGCAAAGTTGGCAAGAAAGTGCATTTTGGAGCATTTTAGAGCAATTTTGGGCTAAAATGGATAGCATGCATGTGGAGCACAAGGAATGGACGTTTTTGAAGATCAATTGAAGCTAGGAATGTGCTAAAGAGATGGAGAAATTAGTCCAAGTCTTGGGAGATGAGTAATCAGCTGCAAGGGGACCTAAATACCCTTCTAGAAGGCTTATCCCTGTCCTATAAACATGCCGCACCATCCTTTCTAGAAACCCTAGAAAGGTGGTACCTTCTTCCCTTCTAGAAGCTTAAGAACCGGCCATAGACATTCCTTCTAGAACCTCTAAAAGAGTGCCACACCTTTCACCTTCTAGAAGCCATAAAAATCTACCAGAAACCTTAGTTTTTTTTCCCCCTTAGATTAGGCCGAGCCTTTCCTTGTTCTCCAATATGTGTGTGCCGCAAACCCTAAGCCTTTTTCCTTCAGAATTTGTGAAAACCCTAGCCTATAAATATATGTTTTCAGCCACAATTTCGAACCACCCCCTCATATAATTCTACACCACATTCAGCCGCATATACACACCAATTCATACCTTTTGCCGCAACTTTGGAGAAGAAGAAGCTTTGCCGTGGCTTCCATTGGAGGAGGAGGACCTTGTGCCGCAAGCCACCTACAACCATTAGAGTTCTAAGAGTTCTTTTTTCTCTCGTTTTAGTTTCAATGTTTATTTCAGTTTGCTTTTCAATTGTTATGAACATGTGTAACTAAGTTTTTCTTAGTTGGAGGTGAATTCGAAGCCATGGACATATGTTTAATATGAATTGATTACTTTCAGTTATTGTTTCATAAAACATGAATGTGATTTACTTATCTGCGTTATTGAGAACCTATTATTGTGTGTTTATTAAGGATGCATACTTAGTTTGCATGCAGGGATTTGATGCTAAATTATAAGGCAATTTCACCTAATTGTTATGAACTTATAATTAAAAGTAGTGAAGATTGCTAGTCACAATCGTGTTAAGTAAATTCTTGGCAAGAGTATTAGGCAGTTCATAGTTACGAATGCCTTATCAATGCTTATGATTTTCATAGAACTTAATGATCTTGGATATGTATCTCTATCATGTTGTTCATATAGGGAACTTGAGAAGAATAATTTGGTTGCGATGCGTTGTCCATTCATTTCAATGAACTTAGGAAAACCTGAAAGTTAATTAGTGCATTCACAATTAATTTGGGGCATTGTCATTCATGGTTTAAAGAAACAATACTAGAAATCGATTTATGTTGCATATGGTTCATGTGTGGAGAAGGATCCTCTGGCTAAGTTTTCACCATTCAAATCACCTAATTTACTTTGTTTTGCAATCTATTTAATTTAGTTAAATTTCGTCCAAATCAATTTCCCCTTTAATTAAGTTTGTTAGATTAGTTAGAAAAGTGTTCAAATCTGTCTAATTTAGTGTTTTGAGTCTTAATAGTCTTAAATTCGTCCAATTAACTCCCTAGAGTCAGTTTTGAGTCAATTTCACTTAGTTGTGCTGTTTTGAGTAGTTTGAGTTAGTTTTAAGCCTTAAGTGTTTAGTTTTGTGTTTCTAAGTCTAGTTTTGTGTTTTTGAGTCATATTTGTGTAGATTAGCATCCCTAGTTAATCCTCGGTTTATAACGATCCCTACTTTCATATACTACAGCTATCTTAATAGGGTTTTAATTTGTGTGTTAGTTAAATTTCACATCACCCTCCCCGAGCTCAAAGAGAAGATGGATAAAAAAAAAAGGGGTAGTACCCAAATAACCAATAGATTTTTCTAGAAAAGAAGGGATTTTACCAAAAATGCCCTTGACTTTAAACTCCCATAAAAACTTCATTTTGAAACCAAATCTCGTTCTGATTGTGTCCACGGGTTCCTAGCGATGAATACTATAATATTATACTTAGTGTGACTTCATAAGGTCTACGAATTTTTAATGATTACTGACCAAAATTCAAACTTCGTAATTAGTTTAATTAAAATCTAAAGTTAATATAAATTCCCAAAAATAATATAAATTCTCCTTAATACCAATACGTAGTTTGCAATAGTGAAATCTAGGAACGAGATTTCACACACCAAGTGTTCTTTTCCTTCCTCCACAAAACCCTCAGGTTGCTTCATGAATATTTCTTCATCCAAATCACCATTTAAGAACGCAATTTTAACATACATTTGATGCAAATATAGATCAAAATGTGCTACCAAGGCCATGATGATTCTAAATGCATCTTTTGTCGAAACTGGCGAAAAGGTCTCGATGTAGTTTACACCTTCTTGTTGTGTGAAACCTTTAGCTACCAATCTCGCTTTGTGTCTCTTGATGTCGCCTTTAGAATCCTTCTTAGTTTTAAACACCCACTTGCATCCAACAGGTTTAACTCCTTGATGTGGTTCAACTAGCTCCCACACTTTGTTGTTTTCCATGGACTCTAACTTCACTTTGCATGGCTTCAATCCACTTCTCAGACTCTACACCAGTGACAGCTTCCTTGTATGTTAAAGGATCTTCATATTCTAAATCATTATAGTCCATCTCACTCATGTAAACAAAATCTGGTAATGCAATTAGCCTTCTTTCTCTCTGAGATCTCCTACCTTCTTGTGTCTCATGTTGTGCCGTGCCACCAAGTTCAACATTCTCTTCCACATGTGATGCTTCATCTTGTACATTTTCTTGATTTATTGGCTCAACAACATGCTCAGCTTGTGGTAGAGGTCGAAGTAAAGGAATGGTGACAATTGGTTCAAGAATGGTGGGATTAATTGGTTCAGTCCCAATCTCTCATTCTTCTTAAAAAATAAAGTCATTGTTCACTCCTTCAACAACATCATCATACTCAATGAACTTGGCTTTTCCAGTCTCTACAATTCTGGTAGTGCGATTAGGGCTATTAAACGAAAACCTTTCATCTTTCTACATAGCCAATGAAGAAACAACTTATTGTTTTCGGATCCAATTTAGCTAACTCTGGATTGTAAACTCGGGCTTCAGCTTTGCATCCCCATACGTGTAAGTAATTGAGGCTTGGTTTTCTTTTATTCCACAACTCAAAAGGTGTTTTGGGAACTGACTTGCTAGGAACTATATTATGGATGTAGTTGGCAGTCTTAATCACATCTCCCCACATAAATCTTGGAAGATTGGTGTTACAAATCATGTTTCTCACTATATCTTTCAAAGTTCTATTTCTTCGTTTAGCTATTCTATTTTGTTCTAGGGTCCCAGGGTTTGTGTATTGAGCAACCATCCCATAATCTTGCAAATAACATGCAAAGGGTGCATGATGTCTTCCTTGCTCGATATACTTGCCATAATATTCTCCTCCCCTATTGGATTGAACCACTTTAATTTTTAGGTCAAGTTGGTTTTCTACTTCAGTTTTAAAGACTTTGAAAACCTCAAATGCACTAGATTTAGTTGGGATTAGGTAGATATAACAGAACCTTGAGTAATCATCAATGAAAGTGATGAAGTACCTATGACCTTCTAGAGTTTTGATTGGAAAAGGACCACATATATCGGTGTGGATGATTTCTAAGAGATGAGAACTCCTAGTTGACCCTAATTTCCTTGAATTAGTCATCTTTCCTTTAATGCACTCGATGCAATCACCATAATTTGTAAAGTCTAATGGAGGAAGGATTTCCTCCTTGACTAGGCATTGCATTCTATATCTAGATATATGACCTAGATGTTTGTGCCACAACCTTGATAAAATATCTCGGATGATAGGACGTTTTTTTACCTATGATTTCAACATTAAGAGCTAATTTTTCTTTTCCATGAGTCAATTGAAACATTTCATCAACTAACAAACCATTCCCAACATGAATAGAATTTAAGAACAAATCAAAACCAAATTCATGCATATCAACCTTAAACTTCGATTTGACAAGTTTGGAAATAGAAATCAAATTCCTTCTCATGGAAGGTACATAAACAACATCATTTAACTCTAAACAAAAACCATAATCTAGATAAATCCTAACGGTGCCTATTGCATGGACTCGAACTCTCTTGCCATTCCCTACAACAATTGAACTTGGTCTTTATTTGGTGTTTTCTAGCTTATGAAGTCCTGCAAGGAATTACCAACATGGATGGAAGATCCACTATCAACAATCCAAGTATAGGAAGGAATAGACACAAAATTTGACTCAAAACAAACTAAGGCCATATTAGAATTACCTTTAGCAGCCATTTTCTCTGCCCAAAGCTTATATCTATTGCAATTTCTCTTTATATGACCAGGATTATTGGTTTGATTGACACCAAGAGCAGGTGTCTTAGGGGAAGGATTAGGCTTTACAACCTCTTTATTGGCACTATAAGAGCTTCCCTTGAAGGAACGACATTTCTGAGCATTGATGGTAAGATGCACGGAGTGAGTCTCCTTTTCTTTCTTGAACCTTTCTTATTCTTGAACACAAACAAAAATTAGTTCATTCACACTCCATTTGTCCTTCAAAGCATTGTAGATGATCTTGAGTTGATCATATTTGGAAGGAAGGGAGTTAAGGACCAAATGGACTAAGTACGGATCGGCTATGGGAATTTTAAGACTGTTCAACTTGGTTGCAACGTCTACCATACTTAAAATATACTCCCTTATACCTCTAACTCCATCATATTTCATAGTTGTGAGCTTCAGATTTCCAGTCTTGGCTTTCTCGGATTCCATAAACTTTGCACTCACAAATTCCAGAAATTCCTTGACATTCTTAGAGGCTGGTATTCCACAAAAAATAGCTTCAGTGATGTCTTCTCCATGATTAGCAAGCATAGTGTATTCGAGTTCTCCCACTTCTCGAATTTGAATTTTTATTCATTAGTGCTGGTGTTAGTTAGTGCAGTTGGTTTCTTTTCTTTTAGGGCTAAGTTGATGTCCAATAGACTTAGGACAATCTCTAAATCTCTTTTCCACTTCGTAAAGTTGTTAACAGACAAGGGTTTAATGGAATTGATGGCAGACGGGTTCACTACTGAAAGAGAAACATGGAATATGCAACTTTATTAATCTTTAACCCCAAAACTTTATACATAATTCATAAACATCTACGGACAGATTATCAACATGCCCTTAATACTTTAACAAGGATACTATATGAACTTAAAATGAAAAACTTTTATCAAAACCCTTCACATTTGTAGACTGAAAAGAGCCAATATTCATATAAGTTAATATATGTTGAAACCAATTGTCCCACATCGAACAGAGGGAAGGAGAAAGAGTACTTTAAATAGAATTACCCCACTCTAACTAACATCGAGGCCTTTTGTGATAAAACCCCACACCTGAGGATTGTGCAGGTGGTTAAGTGGGGACAGTATCGGTGTTGTTAGAGTGGGCCCTTGGCCCGTTGACATGAAAATTTCCACATGGTATCAAAACCAAGGGACGGGCCCGTACTGCCACGTGATTGGGTGGGTCCCCATTGGCCCCGCGTGATTGTCCACGTAGGCCAAAGATGCCATGTGTTTGGGTGGGTCCCCAATGACCCCGCGCGATTGGGTGAGTCCCAACATGGCTCCACATGGTTGCCGATGTGTGGAATTTCACGTGTGACCCATAAATGGGGTCTCAAATGCGGGGGAGTGTTGAAACCAATTGTCCCACATCGGACAGAGGGAAGGAGAAAGAGTACTTTACATAGAATTACCCCACTCTAACTAACATCGAGGCCTTTTGTGATAAAACCCCACACCTGAGGATTGTGCAAGTGGTTAAGTGGGGACATTATTGGTGTTGTTAGAGTGGGCCCTCGGCCCGTTGACTTGAAAATTTTCACAATATAATACCTTGTTCTATTATAGATTACGTCCAATTAAAAGTTCACATCTGTAGACTAAAAACCCTAACTGGCAATGTCTATAATACAAATTTGTCGTTATAATATGGGATTGAAAGGATGGTTGGCTACTCTATTGAATGGTTGTGTGCTAGACAATAAAATAGGATATCACTTCAATCTTGCCATCTGTATGGATCTTTAATACTTGCAGTGGAATTTTAACATGTTTATGTTTTATGTAAGAGAGGAAGAATAAGCTAAGTTGTTTTGGAAAACCCTAATCGAGTTCGTGATTCAATTATGTGCTGCAATCTAACATGCTGCAATGCTATTCGAAATAATATATGCACAGAACGATAGCAGTACTACTCGAAATAATATATATGTATATAAAATTACTTTCATGCCTTGAATAATCAATTCTACATCAAGTTAATGCCACGGCAACCTTGATATGCTTCAAGTCTTGTAAACAACACATAGTATAAACAGGGTACGACATAATATGGATTACATACGGCGGACATGATTTGAACAACAATCTTGCTTCTCGGTTTCTTTATAAATATAATCTTGGTTTTAGACTTCTAGATGCATATAACCTACATTCCGATACCACATGTGAGTTAACTTTAATATACATACTAAAAGTACTAACCTTGAGAAGCCATTGAATCCAAGCTTAATGATGAAACACGAACAAAGCAGCAAGCAAAGATCTTCCGCTCCTAGTACACGCCTTATGCACTCCTATATGGGGTAGGGTTTTGTGCTAGAATATGTGTACAAGAGTGGGGACCTAACCCTTATATTTATAGGTGAGTATATTAGGTTTCTTGCCCATAAAGAAATCCCTAATACATATCTTTAGCACCTCTAGAATCCATGACCAAATAGGAAAGATATTCCCAATAATTATAAGTTTACTTGACCACCAAGTAATCCAGGATAACCAAATATTTCTTCCTATCTTGTATTCTTAACCAATTAAGACTCCTAAATAGATGTAAGCCCAATAAAAGTCTTACAATATTTGCATGAACAATCTAATTAAAATAGTAAAAGTACACCTTAAAGAATGTATTTGAAATTCTCAAAATTGGTTTAGGAAGCTTCTCACTAAGTTAGTTATAAGAGCAACTCCACTAAGACAATAATTGCTCAATCAATTGGACAAAAGCGATTATTAATTGTTACTTTTTTACTAATGCAGATTAAGAGTGTTTATTTTTGAGGTCGATTTCAGCTACATGGTCATTTATACTTTTACTTGTTACAAACGATTTTCTATATGGTCTGGTGATAGGGATTTTAGTACTCATGTGAATGCGATAAAAACTCCTATAATACTTGCAAGAATCACAAGGTTGTTGTAGTATAAACGGATTTCGCAAGATCATTCTCCACAAGAATTATTAAATAATTCGAAACAATCAAATTTCAATTAATTATTGTAAAGTAGAAATTGAGGTGATTGATTTTATAACCTACTTAAAATAAAAACGAATTTAATTAATAAAAATAAGACAATCTGCAATATTGAAAATAGAGGAAAAAGAAAACTGTTTTGGGAGAAATCAAATTAAGAAAGCATTAGGGTTCCATCATCACCTAGCAATCCTATGAACTTTTACCAATTACTTATGATCTACACATGCCATTTGAAGGTTAGATTTTCCTAATTCATATTCTACTTGGAACCTCCAACATAGAACGTATATCTAACATGCAACCCGTCCGGACGTTCGGATCAAATCTGAACATGAAAGACTCATTATGCTTTATGAAAATCCTTTGAAAAACCATGCAATCCTTAAGACGTGGTATTCATCCTAAGTGAAATTACAATTATTAATCACAAGAAGCCAGCGTCAATTTCAGGGAACCTTCCGACCAAAATTGCATCAAATTACTTTTGTAAAGATTCTAATGGTGATCAGGCATTAAGACAATTAGATAGTTTTTATCCTGGTAATTAACAATTCAAAATATGCATGCAATCAATCATAAGCAATTAAATAAAAATCACATATTCATGCTAAGGCTCAAGGCTTCGCCCTAGCAAAAGAAAATTAGTTACGCATATTCATAATTGAAATCATAGAAAATATTATTAAGAAAATGATTGAAAACACCTTCAAGTAGAAAATCTCCAAAACCCTAGCAATTCTCTCTGTCTCCAAAATTGCATAAAATAAAGCGTAGTGAAATATGGTAGATGGCCAAGCAATAAATCTGCCAAGCCCCCTCACAAACCCTAAAAACAGGTCCTTTATTCCCACTAGGAAACTAATAATAATAATCAATAAAATAGGAAACATAACCCTAAATTAAATGGTAAAATTCGTCTAAAATCTGAACAGCCACGTTTTGGACCCATAATCTGCTCCAAAACTGGCCCAATATATCTGGATTTAATGTTTAAAATATTCTGAACACTTCTCCAGAAGGCCATGAACCCATCCGAAGTCATCTTGGGCTCCAAAAACGCAATTTAAGCCCAAAAACGTCATTTTCCAACACTGCGCACTGCTTCTTTATTCCATCGTCAGAAAATAACTGCTTGGTAGAAAAATCCCAAATTTTGATACGATCAAGCTAAGTGACTCACGAACATCCTCCAACTGGAATTACTCCAAAATTCGTCCATTTGGTCCTGTTTTGCTCCAGAGGAAGTCGAAAGTCCTATATTGAAAATACAATTCAAAGTATCAAAATGCTTTCAAAATATTAACCAAAATATACTAAGATTAGGGTAAAATATATAATATAAAATCTATTCATCATCTAGTATTAAATCTATTCTCCATATCTTGTTTTAGAACTGTAGTTGGGTGATTGGGAATGATTCTAGTACTTCTGTTTGGGTTGATAAATGGTTGGATACGCCTATTGTAGAGGTCGTTGGTGCTACTAAGCTTGTTTCTTCTTTCACTTGGACATTATTCTTGGGGAAAATGGGTTATTCTTTCTTTTCTTTTCTTTTTCTGCTACTTTTCCAGAGCTAGCTAAAGATATTTTAGAGGTGTCTCTTCCAATTGATGAGGAAAATGACATGTTAATTTGGGAAGCTTATGCATTTGGGGTATTTTCGTTTTCTGATGGCAAGGAAATTGTTCGTCTTTGGTTTCCTATTATAAGTTGGGCTTCCATTATCTGGCGTTCTTTCATTCCACCTCGCTACTCCACTTTAGTTTGGAGGATACTTTTCAATAAGCTCCCAACGAATGATCAACTTCAACGACAGGGCATTCCCTTGGTTCCAATAGGCCAACTATGTTACAATAATTTTGAATCTATTGCCACTTAGTACTACGGTTTAGTGGTATTCATCTACCTTCACTTGTAAATGAGTGGTCTTAGGTTCGATTCTCACCAAAGGCGAATTTGAACCATATTATTGCTAGCCTATTATGAGGCTAAACCCAGCCCTTTCCCCTTAGTGTAGATAATATCGTTTGTTAAAAAAAAAAAATATGAATCTATTGAGCACTTATTTTTTTGTTATGAATTTGCACAATGTGCTTGGTTTTGGCTTGCTGCTCAATTTGGCACTATTCTTCCACTTATAGGCTCCTTCTCCGATTTGTTGCTTGATTTTGTGTCAAAATGATTTTCTCCACAACTTCGCAATGTCTGGCTAGCATCAAGATTTTTCTTATTAATGGTTATTTGGAAGATGCGTAATGGAGTGAAGTTTGAAAGTGTGCTTCCTTCCTTTCCACGCCTTTGTCGTTCTACTTTGGTTTGAATTAGGCAAAGTGGAGTTTTCACTCTTGGTCATGTACGTGGTTTTGAAGTAGCTTTTAGTTTCTCTTGGAATCTTGGCTGAGTCTTGTAAGGCTCATTCTATAGTTTTTGTTCTTTGGCATCCCCCTCCATTTCCTTGGGTCAAAGTGAACACGGATGGCCTTGCTAAAGGTAACTCGGGTCCTGCGGTTTGTGGCGGGGTTTTCCGAGATTCTGTGGGTTATTTTTTAGGTGGTTTCTCCCTAAGTTTAGGGCATCATACTTCTTTATATGTGGTGCTTCATGCTATCATCCTTACTGTGGAGTTGGCTTTTGCGCAAGGTTGGCAAAATTTGTGGCTTAAAAGTAACTCTTCTAGTGTGATATGTTGCTTTGCTTCTGGATCTTTTTCTCCTCCTTGGTCACTTTGAACTCGTTGGAAAAATTGTATTTCCCGATTGCAGCACATGGTTTTCCATTACTCTCATACATTTCGAGAAGAGAAGTAGAGACAGAAAGTAGCAGGTGGTGTGGTGGGTTACTAGCTGTATATGGTGTGGTGGAAGGAGACTAGAGAGGGTTTGTTGTGATGGCTTGCCGAAGTTGAAAGGGTTTGAGACAAAGAGAGAACTGGCTACTCTGAGAACAGCCGAGATTAAATCTCAACCAATCCTACGGTCTAAATATTTCCTAAACCATAATTTAAAAATAAACATATATATACACACACAAATATATTTAACTTCAATTCGGTTCAAAATTACCAAACACGTCTGATTGTGAGACCGATGGTCGTAATGAACTTTTTGAGATATTTTCGCTTCAATTTAGAAATTCTTTTCAATACTATTCGGGACTTTCCATTTTTTGTTCCGCCCCTAATGAGGTTTACCCAATTGATAAAAAAATAAAATAAAATAATAAAAAAATAAAAGCTTTATTGAGCTTTTAACCGCGCCCAAGTGCCGCAGAAGTACTGAACAAGACACATTAATGAGGAAAAATCTAGTTCCTTTGATGGGCCGAGTTAGAGATGCAAGTTGGAATGGGACTTTTGATTCCGCTATAAAATTCTTGATCCGAAACTAAATTTTTGAATTTGAATATTTTTAAATAATTGTAGATACCGAAAATTTTGTATTTAGAATAAGGAAAAATTTTCCAAGTGTTCTGAAACTTATTCCAATAAAAAAATAAAATAAAAGAAGATGATTTTTTATTTATTTACTCAATGGGAATTGTTATTTACACTTCAAATTCTGCATTTTATACTCTAAATTTTTTATATTTGGAAAAAAAAATACATTTGTGAGGAGTATAGAACGAGATTTTTAGAGTGTCAATAACACTTCCCTACTAAATTTATGTATTTTATAATCAACTTTTATATTTTATTATTAATTTTGGATACATTTGTTCAATAGTTTTATATTAATCTACGTTTATATATTAAAACGTATAAACATACTTATATACTACAAAATTGATTAAATTATACACAAGCATATATCAAATACAAAAAAAAACCTACATGCTCGAAAAAATTAGAAATATTAAACAACTTATAAAATAAATAAATTTGTAAAAATTTCGAATTATAAACCCTAAACCGATTCGATCCGCTTTCGAAAATTTAAAATGAAAATTAAAAAACTTGTGTCCAATCAGAGTCTGATCCTTACAAGAGAGGACATAATCGTCATGAGGTATTATTGTCCAATCAAACAGCTGCTGATTAGATTATCTCCACCACGTGTAAACGTTGTGGCGCCTTCAAAGTCTGAACGGAGATACGGGGCGCGCTCTCTCTCTCCTTCCTGTTTGTTGGACTAATACTTCTGATCGATGAAAAATGCCGTTGTCGGACATCGTAACTGCCTCTAAAGTTCCGTTTGCGGCCCCTTCTCTTCCCAGTGGCAATGGCAAGGTAATTATTTCATCTTTCGTATTCCCTTACCTTTCAAAAATGTCCACTCACAGTCACTGCCTCTTTCTCTTTGCACGTATACTTGCAAGAACCATTTGCCGCCAAAATCCTATGGGAATTTGGTCACCCGCAAAATGGCTGCGCAAACTGTCTCCAGAAACCTCAAATTCGTGAGGAATTCGGCTTCGGGGGATATGGAGACAAGTTCGGTTGGGCTTGATGTGTCATTTCCTAGCGACTATTCTGAGCTCATTGAACAAGTAATTCACCTTCTACTCTTTCTAATCTACAATGTGCCTTCGTGTTCTGAACAATTTTTAATATATATTAGGGTCGGAAAATGATAACCGCACACCATTTTTTACCCCCTATGGACCCGTGTTTAATCCTGTCAGTTTTTCTATTTGATTTATTCAATCCGGAGACAAGAAACAAAGAGAGATTTGTAGAGGATAAAAATGGTTTGTGTTTATCGTTTCTCGTTCGGATTATCTATTTTGATGTAGATTGCACAACTCTTGATTATGAATTTGTGAACCCTTAGCTTCTGGACTTTACCTTCTTGATATTCAAATAGGCATGCCACTTGTATAAATTATTTAATTTGAAATCTATTCGGAACTCGGGTTAATATGTACTTTAGCATATCAAAAGCAGCATCTCTATCTCACTCTCTCTGCCCCTCTCTACTCTCGTACGTACGCTTTGAGTATTCTACTTCGTGTGATAGGCATCACTCATCAGGCGTGCCCTTGGTTTCTGATTTATTACCGCTATTTGGTGCTAAGTTTTTTCTTGGGCTACATGATAATTACCAGGCCCGAAATGCAACTGAATTGGCTGTGAAGGATAACAAGCAGTTGATGGTGAGTTAGGATGGCGTAATTACTTGTGGAAAAATTCGATCTAACAACAGTTGTACGGTCTTATTATATGATCAACAACTCTCTTCTTCTGCAGGAGATTGAGTTCCCTACGTCCGGACTTGAATCCGTACCAGGTTCCTTCCGCCAGCTGATATATGTTTATAGTTCGTTCCAAGTGAGTTGCATTATGTATAGCTTCTTAATTTATGAAACGCATTTTAGGGGATGGTGAAGGAGGAATAGAAATGACAGAAAGTATGCAGTTAATTCGAGAATTTTGCAACCGTTTAATAGTTCCAGAGAAAGCTAGACAGACGAGAATAGTAAGTTCCTTCATCTTTGACCTTTTTTCTTTCTTTCTCAAGACAAATAACTCTAGTTTCAGATTTAGGGGACTGTAATGGGCTCGTTGTTCCGCACTAAATAAAAAGCAAAAGATCTAAGAACCAAAACATCTAACTGAAAAATACGCAATTCCCTAAACGGCTAAACCAAATAAGGCGAAACTACTATAAAGTGGTATGATAAATTAAACAAAAAAATCTGTAGTCCCTTGCTATGATGCAGAACTCTGAGTTGCCTACCTACTCTATTTGTTCCTTTCCCTCGTTTATCTTTTTAGGTACTGAGATTTTAAGTAAATATATTAACGGTTTGATGAAAGCTTTCAGTTTTTTCCCGAGGCCAACGAAGTTAAATTTGCAAGAGAATCAATATTTGATGGTGCTTCCTTTAAGTTGGACTATCTGACAAAGCCATCATTCTTTGAGGACTTTGGTTTTGTGGAGAAAGTGAAAATGATAGACCGTGTGAAGCCAGAAGATGAACTCTTCCTTGCTGCCTATCCGTATTTTAATGTCACCGGTAGCTCCTTCAGTTGAATTTTTTGTTCCATTATATTTTCATTTATATATCTCACTTGATGTCACTGGATGCGCGTACCATGGACCATTTCCGTTCACGACACTCGACATTCTGAATAAATTCTACATTAGCATCCTTGCAACCATTAATCAATGTTTGAATTAATTTCTTGCCATTCAGAAATGCTTGTGGTCGAAGAACTTTACAGAGAAGCTGTTCAGAACACTTCCAGGAAACTGATTATTTTCAATGGGGAACTTGACCGTATAAGATCTGGATGTATCCTTTGCTAATTTCAGATGGAATGCATTCACCCTTCAAATATAAATTGCATTACTTGTTCATTTACTCAAGCTTGATGCATAAACCTTGAAACCATTGGTGACCTTTTCGGTTACACGTACGACAGTTTTTCTTGAAACGAAATAAAGATTATCCGCCCTTCTTCTACCCGAAGCTCGCTGCACTTTCCAAGAGCCTATTTCCATTTATGGAGACTGTGTACTACATTCACAATTTTAAGGGACGCCACGGAGGGACCCTTTTTAGGTTTGCTAGCTACTGACACTGATAATGAATTTGTTTGTGTGAGAGTGAGATACATATCAATACTTTATTTACCTTTTGTTCGTGTTATCTTGTTATGCTACATTTAGGAGCTACCCAGGTCCATGGAAAGTCCTCAGAAAGGTAAGGAACGGATACGTCTGTTTGCATCAGCAGGAAGCCATGCCGTCGCTCAAGGAAGTTGCTTTAGATATTCTTCCATCGGCCTGAGCGAGCGTTTAGGATTATACAGTACGATTCTAAGATGTTATGAAGCATTCTCAAGTACAGAAACTTAATCTTCAGTCAGTCACTGTGAGATATGTATATAACATTTTCTTGTCAAAAGTCTCATGGATTTACTACTCGTGTAGAATGCAATATTAACAAGATATGGAGGTAATCTACTCGTGTAGGATGCAAATTGAAATTCCAACTGTAGCTTTCGGAAATGACTCTCACTCTATCCGATGTTAAACGACAGTCTCGTGGGTCACCGTCATCCGGTCATGGTGGTGGCCCACCAACAGGCCGTGGCAGATTTTCTCTGCCATCAGGCCAAGGTATAGGTGGTCTTCCTCCATTTGGCCTAGCCGCAAGTGTGCCTCTGCCGTGCCAAGATGTAGGTGATTTTTCTCGCGTTTCTAAGGTGCGGGCTATTCATGCAGACGAAGATCTAAGGGCAGAGAAGGGACGAGCTCACGAGGAGAAACGGTCTAGCCAAAAAATTTAAATTTTTTGTATTCGGTAAAGTATCTTTTGTTGCGGTTTCCTATCCGGCCTGAAAAATGATGGTCCCACGCAAGACAAATAGGGGCATTTCGTCATTATACTGTGCTAGTGGGGAGAAAAAACAAAAGAGAAGAAGTAGTAAAATAGGGGCAAAATAGTCATAAAAAACATGAGCATTTCGTATTTTTACACAAGTAGAAATTGGCCAGACCGACGGTGTAGATCTAAGATGGACCCACCGGGAAGGACTCACGTGAAAACAGTTAATCGGCTTAACAATTCCCGTTGCCATTGGCTTTTTGCGTTTGGAATTTGGATCCCCACCACCTCCACGGCTCCACCGCTCCACCCATCATCATCATCGTCATCGTCACATTTTCGGCAGACATTTTACACTCGCTCGCTCACTCTCTCTGCCTTTTGGGCCTGCAAAAAGCAAAACCCTTTGATGAATCAATCATACGCTAATTAGTATCACAAGTAGGTCGATTTCTTTTCTTTTTTTCTCTAATAATATCGTCATGATTTCCCTTTACACGCCAATCAACTTCCACTTTCTTAGCTGGTACTCTAAATTCTGATGCAGTTTTCATGTAAAAAATGCTGGTTTTTGTGTAAATTTCCATTTTTTTACAGCCTTGATCTTGTTTTTATTTATTTATTTATTAATGTTTTTGTATTTATTTACTCGCAAATCCTAGTTGGTGTTCTTTTCAGCTGCTAAGTTTGACTTACTGGCGACACTTTTTCTTGTTTTCCTTGTTTCATATCCATTTAAGGATCTTGACCTTCAACAATTTGCTTTCTGGGAAACTTGGAAACTTGGAAAATTTCATCAGCCTGCCGCAGACAGAAAAAGAAATTCAAAGTGTTTTTCCTTAAAAGGGGGTTATTGGTTTTGTCGGACAAGACAAAAGGGGTTGCAGATTGAATTCTCAGGGAGATATTGACCAAAAAATAAAGGGAAATCTCAGATAGACAGGGACATTGATTGGTGCATATAGATATACAGATATAGATATATAGATATATCCATACACCAAGAAAGATGGGTTCTTTCCCAGGTCATGTTCTGCCAGGGACATTGTTTTTGGTTATTGGGGTGTGGCACGTATGGCGCTCGCTGGTGAGATATGTATCCAACCCCAAGTCCTTTAGGGTACATGTATGGAACCCGGTTCCCGGTGTTGATGGGAGGCTTAAGTATTTTGAGCTTTATCTTATAGCAGTTGGTGCTTTCATTGATATGTGTATTGAGCTTTTGTATTCGACCCATCTCAAGTTCTTTGTTAATGGAGTCTTGAACCCTCATCACATGAATGATTTCGAGCACTCGGGGATGCTTCTAATGTTCTTTATCTTTGGGGTTATCACCCTGATCTCACAGGAGACAAGGTATGATCATTCTCATTTGATTTTCTTGATTGCCAGTTTCTTTGTTTTTATGTCATCTTGTTTAACAATCTTGTTTGATTCTTCGGAAAAGTCTAGGATTAGATAATTAGCAATAAATCCATCGATTTTTGGATTTTAAACTTTTGAGACTGATGAACTAGCTGCTCTGCTTGATTAAGAGTGATGCATTGTTGACCTACTCAAGTGGATGTTTCAATTGCACCGAAAACAAAATAACAAAATGAGGTCACATCTAAAAGTTTATTCCTTTTTGCAGCTAGGACTAAGAGGCCTTTGTATCTAGGCTTCCTCTGTTTCTTTGGCAACGTAAAGATTTCAATTTTGATGGCATTTATAGAAACTCACTAGCAATCAAATCTGTAGAAGTCATAGTACTTGCACATTGAGATGGCTTTTGCAACTGTTTATATTGGGTGGGGAAATAAAATTCCATAGGAAGTGAATAAGGAGCTGCATTTATATAGGGATCTATTTGGATCATCTGGTTTTGTGCCTAGGTTTGTTACTGTTTTTATTATTTTGTTGATATTGGTTTGACATAATTTGTCATGACTGTTACTGGTTTTTTTATTAAGTCCATATACCCAAACTAAGAATTTCACATATTTAGTATTTTCCTTGTCAGACTTTAGTAAAACTTGAACCCCCTACTCAGTTCTGTGTAACTCAGTTGGCTTCGAGTTCCTCTGTGCAAATGGAAAAGAGGGCCAAATTAAAAAGTGAATGGCTACCATTGCTAAGTGATCCTAATGTACTAAAAAAGTTCTCAAATGCTGCTCACAGTCAAATTCCTGAGAACTGTTCTGGAATGTCAGATCATTTCCATAAATTCAAGTTTGTAATAGGAAAAACTTGCTTTAAGAGAGTGAAACAACTGTTTGTGTCTGACATTTTTTTGTTGCTCCAGGTAGTTGCCCTTGAGCTTTTGGTTGTGCACATTATGAAATGTCTGATCCGTTTATAATTGCCTGCAATCTCAGACATTAAATATTGCGAACATTGTTGATTATGAATTCCTAAGAATTTATAAAATGTTGACGTAAGTAGTACTTTTAACTCATGAAACTTAAATATATTTCAACAGACATGCCAAAGTTTTGTATTTACTCACCAGGATAATTCAGAGTCAAAAGCATTGAAAATGTTTACAAATAAAGAGAGAGCTATCTGGTGATATCATTTGTGTTTTCTGGAATTGCAGTTGGTAAGGGCATCCAAAATGTTATTCTTTGGTCAGGTCCAAGTCCCATCTCCCTTTCCATAGTCCAGTTTGCTTGTTGGAACGTGAGGGGTTTTATTTCTACCCTAAGCTGATGGATATGAGAAAGCTTATTGCTGCTCAAAATCCTGATTTAGTTTATATTGTTGAAACTGGGGTGAGATTGGTTAATGCAGATGTCAGTTCTAAAAGTTTTATTTGGATTACTCTATGAATAACTAGGGTAGTCACAGTCTGGGAAGATTCAGATTGGCTGGAATCATTTAACCATGAGGTTTTCAAAGCATGGTGATTCTGACCAATGCAGCCAATTCCAAGACATTCAGTCGAGGCTTACAATGAAGTTAGAGGCTTTAGCGAAATAGTTGCTGGTTGAATCAGTGCTGGGATTGCACTCTTGGGGGATTGCATCAAGGAGTCTTATTTAGAAGATCTCTGCTCTGCATAGATTTTCCTATAGCTACGTGAATTTCTTGCCTCCATTTATGTCGGATCATTTTCCCATGTTGGTATTAGGCTGTAACCTTAAGCTGAGAAATATGCTTTGAAGTTCTCTATTTTTTTTCTCTGATAGGGGATTTCTAGTTGGGCCCCCACTTGTAGCAAAGGTTCAAGGAACCTTCATTTCCAGATTTCTAGAAGCTCTTGCTAATCGAGGATGAGCTGAAGAAGCTGCAGTAGAACCCAGGTCCATGATAATTTGCAGCAGCCTGTTTTTGCCTTCAGATTGACTCCATTTCTGCGAGAGTGTAGCAGAATTATATGATTTGTTGCTATATTATTGCTGCACACCAGTAGGATTGCGGTTTACAGTTTAAACACCTCATTAGGCGGCTGAGGATGTTCTTCTCAAGCATTATTTACATTAGGCCTTTAGCTTCTTGTTGCGTTTCTTTTTATTATATGATTTGTTGTTTACATTTTAATGTTGGAGACTACAGTTCAATATTGATACATTGCGGCAGTTATTTTGACATTGTTGCCATAGGAGGGGTGCTTTTTGCACAATTTTTTATTGATTGTTAATTTTAACCGTCCAACACTATTTTTGGGTCTGTTATGGAATAATCTTGTAGTATAGCTAATTTTTTTTCTTTCTCCTTTATTGTCTTGCAATTAGATTTCTTCCGATGCCCGAAGGCGCTCTTTGTCTGATTGCTGCTACAGCATTCTGTGCAGAGTACCTTCTTTTCTACTTTCACTCAACAACTCATAAAGGCCTTGAGGGGTATTACCACATCCTCCTTGTCCTCCTAATCGGGCTTTGCATAGTATCCTCTGTTGCCGGAGCCCTCTTACCAACCAGCTTTCCAATTGATTTATGTAGCGGTATTGGCATAACTCTCCAAGGCCTCTGGTTTTATCAGACTGCGTTCACTCTCTATGGCCCCATGATGCCAGATGGTTGTGGGCTCAAGGATGATATGGTCTCATGTCATTCTGTCGACAGTGAGGTCCGGGGTGAGTTGCTTGCAAACTTCCAGTTCTTTATCATGGTTCTTTGCGTACTCGTTGCAGTTGTGGGAGGATATGGTTTTGTTGCCTCAAGATTTGGGCATTCTGATGAACGGAGCTTGCGTGTATAGGATGTATTGGTTGAAGATCGACAAAGGGTTTGTCAATGTTTATTGTACTGTTTTTGGGGCTGTCGAAGGAGGTTTTAAACGCTCGAAATATGGACTATTAGATTTAGAAGCAAATGGAGATATGAGTGGTGGAAAAAGTGGGCATTCATACCAGCAAATGGAGATTTTTTGTCAATAATGAAGAGGCCTTTGTCCAAGGTCATGTTATTCCCTATTTTTCTTATTACATAATTGTGGTTCATATGTTATTTTTACTAAAAACGAAAATTCAAAAAAATAATAAAAAAAAATTCTAAATTGTTGTAAAGTTGACAATATGTGTGCAGTGGAATAAAATAAATAAGACACAATATTTACGAGATTCGGCAAGTGTGCGTACGTCCTCGGGGCAAGTGTGCGTACGTCCTCCATATTTCCTCTATATGTTTTTCTCATCTCTTTTCTTCCTTCCTCCGTATGCTCTTATCTAGGGTTGGGCACAGGCCGGGCCGGCCCAATTTTGAAGGAACTGGACCGGACCGGAGTTTAAAAGAAATGGGCCGATCTGGGGTGGGTACAACAGATTTTAAAACAGGAACTGGACCTAACCGGGTCTGTTTGAAACGAGCCGGTTTGGGTCGGTACAACGGGTCCTCACTACTTTTTTTTTTTTTTTTTTTCTTCTGATTTTGATACAGAGCTCCAGAACCCAGTTCCAAATCCAGGTTGATGGTCGGCGCAATCATCCTTGATCATGTGCTTGATGGTCTACGACTCTAGCGCCACCGCCTCCTCAACCTCGAACGACTTGACATCCGAGCTCTTGAGGGTGATCTTCTTCGACGAAATGGTTGGTGACGGTGTTAACGATGGTCTTGAACAACTGGTACTGTAAGAGAAGCCCCAAACAAGCAACCTTTTTCAGCTTTGCTCCTCCGCAGCTGCAATGGCCATCAAGTCATCAAAGTCTTTTGACTTCCCAAGTACTATCTCGATCTAAAACCAAAAGAATAAATCAATATTAACAAAATGGAATACTTGGTAAGGGACAGGAAGAACAAGACTCCAATCTCTTGTCATGAATGTGTGACCGTAAAGTGCTCAAGTTCAATATTCTGGGAGTGGGTAATCTGGGAGTGGGGGATCTATACAATCACATAAATCCTATTAGAAAATCAAGCAAATCCCACATCAAAAATACGCCCCAAACCAAAACCCATATCAAAAAATTCCCCCAATACCCCATAAAAAACCAAACATCCCCAAACAAAATCCCAAAACCCTCGAGAAACCTAAATCAAAACCAATCTGGGCTTTTTAAAAGTTGGCAGCAAGATTGCAACAAGGGGCTCATTGACCTTAAATTCTTAACATCGACAAACTAGTCCTGATGGCGGGTGGGAGGGACCTCGATCGACGCCGGAGATGGTGGTCAAGTGGTGGGTAGGATGGACCTCGATCGACGAAGACGGGGACGGAGTGTAAGTTTAGGAGAAAGAGATCGTGAGGGAGAAGTCGAGAGGCCTGAGAGTGAAGTCTCGAGAATTCTACATAACCTAAGAAATAAACGGTGGAGATTTATCTCCCTATAATGAACGGGGGAAACGATTTGGGCCGAGGGCCTGTTTTCTCTAAAATTTGTACCCGCCCTGCCTCGTTTTGAATTTACAATATCTGTACCTACCTCGACCCACGGGTCCAGGACCCGTTTGCCCAGCCCTACTCTCATCTTATAGGCAAAAGATTATTATAGCAAAACAATTCACTTTACAACCTTTCCTCAAATAAATAGTGAAATACTATGCATGAATAGTAACCCATCTCTTTTTCTTCGTATGAATAATAATCCATCTGATTTTTCGTTGGATGAAAAGTAATGAACTATTCATGTGGGCCATCCACATATTATATTACAACACTCCCTTTGATGGCCATACGTCAATTTTTGTTGCCTCGTTAAAATCTTGATATGTTTTCAATGCTTCCCCTTGATGAGTATCTCTCCCTGATTTTGAATTCTTTAATTTGACTGATTACTATGTTAATGTAATTTGATACCATTCATGATAGTTGGAATGTTTGCTTTTGAAGGTGGTTCACATGTGCTCCAATTTTTAATGGCCACAGGTTTTAACCGAACTCCTGTATTTTTGAGAGATATGAAGATGTGGCAATGAATGTTGCTTCCTTGATTGTTGTAGGATCAATTTATTTCCATATGTAAATACAAATCATTTCTGAGAGAGATTTGTATGCAGGCTAGAGAGATATTCAGATTTTTGGTTGCCCAATAAGACCATGGCTATTATTGAGTTCTTTGGAATAGAATAAGTACATGTCTATAATTTCTTGGAGTTATCAAAATATAAACTTTACTTCATTCTAATACCATATGTTGGTATTGTGCTTCATAGGAAATGTAACATCTGACTCAGTGTATTGTACTAAATATAGTAAGGCACATACCTTACTAAGATATGGTACTTCTGGACCAAATATCAATTCATCATTTCCCTCACGAGGATGAATGATCTTTCGTAGTGTCTAAATATTGGTTAATCATTTGAGTATTCAACTCATAATCTTCAAACCATATGATTTTTTAATACCATAAACATTTTGGATAAGATTTGTGTTGACATATTGTTCGATCTGTAGCTCGAGACAATATTCCTTTCAACACTTCATAATCTTTCTAGACTCTTCAAGAGTTCCAATCTAATATCAACTCTTGCAAGAGATTCAATGTATTGCAACAATATCATAATGAAAGTACTCATTAAGGCAATTTATACCATTAATTGGTATTGAGTACATAATTTAGGGAACTTTCATGAAAAGGGCTTGTGTCACATCCCAGCCCGGGTCCACCACATCTCGGGCCTGTTCCACTACCGTAGCATGATATTGTCCGCTTTGAGCTTACCATTCCCTCACGGGTTCGTTTTTGGGAACTTACGAGCAACTTCCTAGTGGGTCACCCATCCTGGGAGTGCTATGGCATCCTTCTCGCTTAACTTTGGAGTTCCTACAGAACCCGAAGTCAGTGAGGTCCCAAAATGTCTCGTGCTAGGTAGGGATGGGAATACATTTAAGGATCACTCCACTGGGCGATGTGGGATGTTACAGCTCGGGCTAAGTTTATTTTAATAAAAAACCATACTATAACTTTATTTAATTAAAAAGACTTAAATTTTAATTAAAAACCCTTAAATTTTAATAAAAAGGACAAAAAAACTTAAATTTTAATGAAAAAGACATAATTTAAAAAAAAAAGGACAAAAAATCTGACTTGCAGACTCACAATACACTGTTTATGAAACTTATTACATTATTTATGAAACTTAGGACACTGTTTATGAAACTTACTACACCACTTATGAAAACTTACAACACTATTTATGAAACTTACGACACTGTTTATGAAAACTTACTACAAAGAGTGCCTCAAGAACTATGCAGCAGCCATAGGAGAGACTGCTACAGATGGCTGTGGCGAATTCATGCCCAATGGAGAAGAGGGAACCATCGAAGCCCTCAAGGGCATCACCTTTTTGATGGTGGATGTTCTATTGTGTTGCACATCCTTAGTGGTGTTTGTTAGTGAATATACTTACATTCTGCTGATGAATGATTTCAGGTTTTACATGGAGTGGAAAAAAAAGAGACGGATGCTCTGCTTCTTTCAACTATGAGACCAGCATTTAAGAATCCAGCTGATGCTGATTTAATGCAAAATGGAAGTCAGTCTACCTTTTTCTTGACTGCTCATATGGCCCATTCGGCCAATTAGTTGGCTTCTCCTCTTTTGATATCAGAGCAATAAGTTAGTTCCAAAGACTATTGTACGTCCTGGCTATACATTTTATTTAGTTGTTCCAATTAATTTATTCTGCTTTCAGGAGGTTTATAGCAATGCTGAAAGCCTACTCTCTGCTGCCTTCTTTGAGTGGGAAGTTATTCTTTGTACAGCGACAAGCCTGGATCAAACTTTTGTTATGTATTTTTTTTCTCTTGTCCTTATTATTAAATAAAGTTAGTAGGCGTTTTTTGGTTAAAACTTAAAGTTTTGAAGCCCTTTTCATTAGTTTTCCTCATAATTTATGCTTTACCCTTCTAGGGCTTTCTTCAAGCAATTTGAATCCTTCAGGGATTTTCTACACTTCATGACACATTCTCCTTTGGAATTTATACAAAGCAACTTGCTTTCATGTATACTTGAGGGATTTACTTGTGGAGATATGCTTCGGGTCATGTATAATTCTCTACTGAAATGAACAAGCTTCACAATGAGAAATCATGTTTCCAGGAGTGTATTACAATTTCAGGTTTCAACTAGGAACCATGTGTCATATCATGTTAGTGTATTTCACCGTATTACAAATGCCCATATAACCTTTTGGGTTCAATATCATTTGGCGATTTGTACTATAGGTCCATTTTTCCACGTTCTTAATAAATTGTAATGGAATTGCCTTTCTCCATTTTGGCCAATAATTTTTCTTTTTAGTCAACGAACAAAAGAATGTGGCTCAATATCAACATAACTCATTAATGAATTTAGTAGCATGTAAAACCAAAATTAACATTGGTAATCATCAATTCTTGATCCCATAATTCTCATGTGCATGCACATGCATATTTATAAGTATTTCATTACTTTGGATATCCTTGCCTCTTCAGGGGCTTTACATTGTCTTTTCTAGGACAATCATCTCTTCTTAGATGAATTGTTTGAGAATTTGGATCATAACCTCCTTTAAAGCATTATAGAGCTTGGATTTTTAATCTCCACTTCCGAGGAGTTGAATCATTGGAACCTACAAATCGATCATGCTTCAGGCATATAAAATATATTAAAATTTCCGTGTCCATGGATTATCCTTTTTGGAACTTGAATCCATGAGGCAACTGTAATGCTTCGGGCATGCAATAGTTTAGTAGTGCCAAGTCCGTGGAGAGTTTGACTGAGACTTCATTCCATGCAGCATTTCTGTAACTTGTAATCAATTAGTAATTTTCATTACCCTTTTGTACATCATGTGAATGATATAAACTGGTAGAGTTTGATGGGGCTGTGAATAAGATTCCCATCATTGAACTTTGGTCTTCCATTTACTCAGTTAGCCACCAATTTTCTTCCTTTAGACTTCCATGGACTCATCGTTGATCATTCTGCTTCAATCTCTTGCCCAATAGAGGTGGTGCGCAATCTTTGCCCTTGGATGGTCCATCACTTCTTAGTGACTCATCCATGCTTGGCAGCTTCAGTGTAAAGAGCCAACAACGTACCAATTATTAGTTGGTTCTTGACTGGAAGTTTGATTTTAGGTTCTGACTGATTTTTTTTTTTATCTTTATCTTGTAGGCAAGAGCAAGGGCAAAGGAAAAGACAGGGAAAGAGCATGATAAGAGATACTCTTGCTCTCTACCCTGATGATATGAGATGCTTTCGCTCTTGAAGAAAAACAGTAGAAGACTTTGATGCTGATGTAAAACTTTTTGATCGAAAGGGGTTTCTTACTGAGAAAATGAGTTTGGCATTTTGAGGGACTTGGTTGAAGAGGTATTCTCATAGAGAATGACAACTTAATATGTTGAGAGGTTTGGTTGCATATGCATTCTTGGCAAAGAAGATGAATTAGGCGTTTTGGAGGTGTTCTTTGCCATGGAGGATGAAGGTCGATATATATAGAGATTTCCCAATAGCAGGTAGTGGTGCGGATGTGGCCTTGTCACCCACCCTTGTCGGTAATAGTGGTATAGTTGGAATAGTGAACTTTACGCGTTTTGACTTTGCCAGAGATATTTTGACAGAGTTATCCTTGATATCCAGAAAGCTGAGATTGCGTCTGAGAAATGTTGACAAACTTTATTCAGGAAAATCTGGCTTTTGAAAATCAACAAGCAGTGTCTCTTCGATTTTTGAATAGGTGTTGGTGTTGCCTTTCATTTTATAGTGGTATCAATTGTATTCAAAATGCACACTTTGAAGGTTGCACACCTGTGAAAATTATTTATGTTGTATTTATGAGATTTCACTCTATCCAACCCTTTTCTTTCATCATTTCTGAAAATGGCTTGCCCATCCAACCTTTGTTTAGATTTGAGTCTCGAAGGAGATACACACGAGCCGCGTCTTTTTTGTCTTTTAATGACCCTCTTACGGTTGGAGACTCTGTGACGAGAGATGATATAATAGCTACAGTAGTAGTTAGGAACCTTCTCACTCCTGAAGACAAAAGAATACTTTCAAAGAGGTTTGATGAATTGGCTGTTCAAGACTCTTTCTGTATCCAACATGGGCTAATGTCTACTTGCTCGAACTCACCAAGTCGAAACATTAATGGCTGAGGTGGCAAGTCTTAGACAAGAGATTATAGGGCTCAAGCATGAGAATAAAGAGTTACATAAACTTGCAAATATTTACTTGATGAGCATGAAAAGAAAGCTCGACCAGCTGCAGGAATTTGAAAGTCAGATTTAAAGTGATCACCAGAGATTCGTGGCTAGATTTCGAAGGCAACTGATGCCTTCCCCTTCTAGTGTTTTGCCAAGTATTGGGGCGTCACATGATCAATCTCCAGTGCCTCATTCTTTTAGGGTAATACCAAGTACTGAGGCTTCACATGAGCAACCTTTGTGAAGCCCCCCCCCCCATTTGTTTGTTTTTGTAGTTGTAACTCATGTGTATGCACATATGTTTGTGTATATATATATACACACATACATATATAGAAAAATTCATTCTCTTCTGGTTTTATACATGCCTGAAACTTCTGGTTCAGTTTGTTAGATATAAGAAACAATAGAAACTTCTGGTTTCATTAATATGAATCAATGAGCCTTTAAGCAAAGGTGTTTTCTAATATCATATGCTTCCACATGAATTCTCGGGCATTATGAATTCATGAAAGTATCTCTTGTGTAAGATGTCGATGGTCACAAAATTGGGTTTTGCTAAGTTCAACATTTCCTTATTCCCAAAAAGAAGAAATTTAGGTATGACAAAAATTGCGATAATTAACTCATACAACATATAACACATGTCTACACAAAATGTTAGAACTTCAAGTTTTTATCATTATTCATATTTTCAACTTCAGGTCAAAACATTATTCATATGGACTCGAAATTTATTCTCAACATTGACATCATTTTAGGTTCATATTTTTGAAACTCATGCCCATACTTAATATGTACATGGATTAAGGAACTCATGGTCCTCATTTACATGAATCAAGGGACTTCTGGCCCTCATTTAATAGTCTATGGACTGAGGTACTTATGGCTGTCACTTTAATTTAATTAAGGAACTGCTATTCTCTCAGTTGATTCAAAAACTTCAGGTTTTGATTTGATTAAGGAACTTTGGGTCCGATCTTTTTTATATAATGATGATCAAGGAACTTCAGGTTTGATCTTTTTTAATGGTGGAACTTCCGGTCCAATCATTTTATATGATGAGGATCAAGTTCTAATTTGATCAAGGAACTTCGGGTCCTTTTATATACTCATCATAAAATGTAGTATACTAAATAAATTAAAGCAATAGGCGATAATTACAACCATGGTAAATAAATTGCTTTTAAGTAAATAAAGCTTGTGACAAGGGCTTTGATTCAGCATCATTCACATAAATATCAAAGCTTAAGGAAAAGGATAATAATTTCACCCACTATAAATAAATAGAAATTGTGATAGGGCTTTAAACCAGCATCATTCACATAAATATGCCAAAATAGAAAAGACAATGATTAAGTCTCCATCTTTTTTTTGTTCTTTGTCTGCCACTTTCTTCTGTTTCATCATTTTTTTTTGTCCTTTTAGTTACCCAGGAAGTAATAGTAACAATAAGTCCCAATTGGTGTTCCTCCACCGGTGAGTTTCGAAAAAATTGAAACGGTTCCCATAAGTTTTGGAGTCAAGAGTAGTGCTTACAACTTATGAGAAGATCAAACCGTTAAATTTGGTCAAATTTTATTATGATATGGATAGGAGGATACCGAACAACTTTAGTGAAGAAACAATTTCGATCTGAGCTACTGAAAAAGGAGTATCGATACTCATAAATGGCTGTCCAGTTTTTTGCGGAATTGGAAACTGGGTTGGTTTTTCAGACATCTGTGATGATTGCAATGTTGGAATTTTCTGAAATTTTGATATGTTATAGGTACTAGGCGGACGAACAACTTTCAAGAATGAAGTATCTCAATCTGAGGTTAGCAAGTTGAAGTTCAGAGGCTGTTTACATGGCTGTTAGATTTTCTACCAATAATAATAATAATAATAATAATACTTATATAAACAAACGTATATTTACTTTAAGAAAATTAGTCATACAGAGATATGAAGATGAAATGAAAAGATTTTCTTATCTGTGAGATTCTAGCCAACAGAGGTGAGAGGTAGGTAGTGCTTCACCGGATTTATGGCATTGTGCTTTCCACCGACACGAGAGCTTCTCGTGCTGATAACATGTTGTAAGGTCGATGATATGTGTGCAGTGGAATAAAATAAATAAGGCACAATTTTTACGAGGTTTGGCAACTGTGCCTAAGTCCTCGGGGTAGCACTAATACTTTCTTTCATTATCTGAAATAATAGGAGTACAAAATAACTCTCATTATTTTCTCTTTTCTCTCTAGCCTTACTCACTGGTAATTTCTTCCGCATCTCTCTTCTTTCCTCCATAACTCCTCTTTCTTTCCTCTATGTGTTTTTCTCTCATCTCTTTCTTTTCTTTCTCACTTCTTCCTTTCTCCGTATGCTCTCATCTTATAGGCAAAAGATTACTATAGCAATACTATTCACTTTACAAACTTTTCTCAAATAAATAGTGAAATATTGTGCATGAATAGCAACTCATCCATTTTTCTTCATATGAATAATAATTCATCTGATTTTTCTTTGGATGAATAGTAACAAACTATTCATGTGGGCCATCCACATATTATATTACAACATAAATTCTAATGATGGAAGCAGTTGTTCTGAATGCCTTCAATGAAAAGGAATGATGGAAAATGGTACATTACATGATTCTTTTTCTAACCTTTCTCATTTTGTTTGTCAAACCTTGTTTTGATTTGTAATATTTTATTTGTTTATTCATTAAAATTACGTCGAGTGGGGTTTTGGACACCATCATGCACCATCATTTGTTTTAACTTGTCAACATGGCATTCACAGGATTAATATGTTGTGCGGAAGTGTGAACTAATGTGTATGCGTCATGTGTGTGTGTGGAACAAATAGCAAATTCGCAAGAGAGAAAGAAAGCAAACCAAACAAGAAGAAGATTTCTATGATGACTGTACTATTGGAAATATGCCCTGAAAGTCAATCTTTGGAAGAAACCTTTCAGGACAAATGAATCGATGTATGAATGACTCTTATACATCAAATGGCAAAGATACTAATTAGGACTATCTCAATAAACGATATATGTCCTAATTAATGAATCCATGGACAATGGATCGATTGAAGAAGTAATCTAATGATGTTAGACTACAGAGACCTTCTTCACATAACCATTATGTCCAAAAAGGTTCCTGGTCATTGGATTGTCGGAGGGATACTGACAATGCTTAGACTGGTACATACTGTGTCCGCTTCAAATGGAAGAATGGAAAGTCTCATCCCATTTGTGTAGTGACACTAAGACAAGTATGTAGGTGCTCATTAAGGGAATGAGTTCATTGAACACAATCGAACGAGAGTACTTGCATGGAGGTCTACTCACATGTCAAGCAAGTAACTCTAATGGTTGGAATAATGTAAATAGTCCTTTGACCTGAGGCATCGTCGTTGTCTTGTGGCTAAGTACTTAATCTTTGATTGTGTCAAAGTCACCCCATTCGCGGATGTCCATGGCATAATTGGGGTTAAGCCACTTAGTCATGAAGGCAAGTGAATGCGCAACAAGGAATCTCTAATCCTCGATAAGAGAGGAAGAATACTCTAAGATATGATTCGGGAATCTTCAGCCGAAGTATCGAGCGTAATAAAGGAAAGTGTTCCTATACGACTCAATTGAATCATATAAGAAGGAATAATCACATTAGGGGTTTGACATTATATATCCATACCCTAGTAATGTGATTGAGAGTATTGTTTTAGAGAAGGATCGAATTACATTGTAATTCCAACTGAATAGGTTTTCCGAACAACTTCTACATTAGCTTGGGTAGCTATGACATATGGTTAGATGTCACTCATAGCTTGTGAGTTCTTCTAGATGATTAAATGTAGTCATCAAAGAAGAAAGGTGAATTAAAAGGAAGTTTTAATTCACTAAGTGATTGGATTAAATATAATCAATTGGATTGATGTCAATCACCTCACTGCCTTGCTAATTAGAACCTAAAATGATTGTACACCGATACACTCTTGTAGTGAGTAATTAATGGATGATGGAAATAATTAATTGGATTAATTAAGTGTTGTGATTAATTTAGAAAGTCTAAAGAAATCATAAAAGCGATAAAAGATCGTTTTGGGCTTAAAGAAACGTTCGGGTTTAATTGGACCCATTGGGCCTAAACCCATTGGGCTTTTATTCAAGCATTGGATGACTAGAAATAAATAAAAGCCCAAAGCCCAAACCAACACAAAGGGGCCGGCCCTTTAAAGTGGAGAGGGAGAGATATTTAGTCAAGTTGTTGACTAGGTTTCTTTTTGTCTATATAAGGAACTTTATAAAGTTTTAATCCTTAGGGTTTTTTTGTGTGTTTTAAAACAACAAAGAGGCAAAAGAAACATTTCTCTAAAACCACAAAAGGCCGGCCACCTTGAGGGTGTTTTAGCTAACAATTTTTCACCCTTTTGGTTATTCCTCCATCCATCTCACTACACTAGTGGGTGTGGATCTTTAGAGGTCTTCTCCTTTGGAGACTAAAGGAGAACCTTGGAGCACTCTTACTAACAAAGTGGAGGAGGCAAGGAGGGAGGCTAGGCTCAAGGACTTCAAGGAGCAAAGGACTTGGAGGTGGTCCATCCTTGGTCTAAAATCAAGATCAAGAGGTATAGATCTAAACTTTCACTTAGTTCTTTACTTGAATGTTTTAGATGCATTATATATAAACCTATGAACCTTGAAGGGGATTTGCATGACTATAGCTTTGATATTATTTGATAAATTGCTTCCGTTGCTCATGTATATAAATTTTGAATTGTATATGCATGCTAGTCATTTAGAAATCCCATGTGTTAAACTCATAATTTTCCCTTCATGTACATTATTGCTCAAGAACCCTAATCCCATATACATCCAAGCCGCTCACTGAATGATATTATTCTTCCTGGCCAAATCATCTCTCTCTCACAACTCATGTCACGGTGCCAAATCCAATTGACGTGTGTCAAAAGCCTGGGTAAGGATGATCATTTATTTCTGTACTACTGAGAGTTTGGACTATTGAAGAAAAACTTCAACATAACTTGAATGTGATTTGGAACGATTTCCTAAATCTCATTCATACTCTGGCCAGAGATTCTTAATCATATCATAGAGTATTCTCCCTCAAACAATTTAAAGATTAGAGATCCCTTGTTGCGCATTCACTTGCTTCCATGGCTAAGTGGCTTAACCCCAACTATGTCGTGGACACCCTCGGATGGAGTGACTTTGACATAGTCAAAGATCAAGGACCTAACCACAAGACAACTATGATGCCTCAGGTTAAAGGACTACTTTGCATTATCCCAACCATAAGTTCTCATGTGACATGAGTATGAGAATTTCTTGTTGATCGCGTTTAGTGAACTCATTCTCTATTGAGCACCTACGTACTTGTCTTGGTGTCAGTCACACTAATGACTTGAGACCAGTCACTCTCCCTAAGAGAAGACATAGCACGTACTGATCTTAACGGACTATCAATGCCTAATTGGCAATCCTATGATCAGGAAAGTTTAGGATATGTATACGAAGGAGAATGGTCTCATGAATCTAACTTCTTTAGATCGCATTCTACCAATTACATATTCCTTGGACTTATCGTTTAAGCGTATAACATTTATATGAGACGCCTTCAAACAATAATCTTTGCCCTTTAAATTAAACTATATTAGTTTAACATGTGAAATGTCCGTAAAGTATCATCATATGATTGGTTTTAGGGCACATTTCCAACAATCTCCCACTTGCACTAGAGCCAATCAACTTGGTCATCAATGATGATACCTCTTCTGTAGTCATTTAAAAAATGGCTGAGTAGTAGGCCTAGACAATGGATATCTATATGTTATCCATAAAAGCATCCTTGAGAATAACAACGTCACCATTATACATGATTCTTAATCATGTGGTTTAGTCTCTCATTTGAGTTCGGATCATGATGAGACCTTGATTCCCTGGCTTAAGCTATCGCCCCATTAGTGTTGTAGTGTCGGCACACTAGAGACACTTTCTGGTTGGAACTGAATAGAGAGTTCATGAATGAACTTTCTCATCCAAACAACATTGTTGTAAGCTTCTATATGGCAATATATTTTGCATTCACAATGGAACACATTAAAGTCATTACTTTTAGTCATAATAAAAGATATTTGATTATCTCTTCATTCATAATGAAGAAACAACTAATGATGGATTAGATTCATAATCTAATACATTTACACTTCCATTACGTTACTCTAATTCTTCCTCATTCTTTGAGGAATATATCCTTTAGTATTTCTTAAATACTTAAGGACTCACTTGACAGTTGCCATGGTTCTGATCCTGGGCTTGCACTGATATCGTCTTGTACCGTTCTAGGTACAACTCATATCAATGTTTTTCATACAATATGAAATACATAAATCACCTTTCTGCATATGCATAAAGGATTCTATTTATTCATTATGTTTCTTTAGGAGTCAAAAGGGTACGTTCCCTTTGAGAAGAGCAACTTCCTAGTCTCATTAGAGTTGTCCTTCTGATTGAAGTTTATCATCATATGAGAAACTTCCTAGCATCTTTTATCTATCATTAGGGCTTGATATAATCCAATTATATCCTGAAATCTATCATTATAGATTTCCATTCCATGTTTATAGACTATGTCTCCCATATACATGTTATAGAATGTTCAAAGTCATAACTTTAACAAAAAAATATTCTTTTCATTTCCAAAATTAATATATATATATATATATATATATATTCAAATTTAGGAACATGATTAACTCCCACTAATCTTTTGTAAACCTAGTAAACAAAAGATTCACTTACATCTTTATGATAAATCAAACGATTTGATATTTCTCTCATAAGACGCTTATAGCTCCCACTAGTTTGCTAAGATTCATGATGGATGGATCTCTACAACTTACATGTCTTGTGATTCATAGTTTCAGACATATATTATCAAGACTATCTTAATAATGGTTTCGGAAACCCATATTATGTCCAAACATTGAATCACCATTTAGTTGTAGCTAGCAATCTTTGAATTAATTGAAACCAAGACTACGTCAAAGATGGTTTCTTCCAAGTCAACCAATCTCTTTGATTGCAGTCACCTTAAGCTACCAATTAGCTATGAAGGTTTCATTATTTCGGGTCAAATGGTACTTTACCATTTCCTTGAGTATATGTCGTATATACACTCAATGTAGTCATAAGGATTTTCATTCTTATTTCTTTCGAATTAAGAGGTGTAAGTCTATGACATAGTCATAAAGTTCAAACCATTCAATTGAGACAGTTTATAAATCCTTCTCGACTACATTGGAGCCTGTGGTATAGGAACTAGGTGTTATATTTGTTGATTATCATCTTGTCTCTCAAAGAACCCATTCTTTGAGTTCTATCTCTTGTTCATTTGCGCTTAGGCAAATCATGTTGTAGGATTACAATGAACTACCCAACAAAACAACATTTGTTAGTTGGTTTATAGAAGTGATATCCAAAGGTTAATTTAAGGATATCCACAAGATAATTCTCAAACAAATATTGCTTATTAGCACACAACCCCAAATCTTAACATGATTAAGACTTATCTTTCTTTCCAACTACATCCTATGGAGTCATGAAAATTTTGGAAGATCTTGTAATTGACAATCATATTGTCTTAGAAGTATATATCCTATATATGGGTAACTGATAACATCCAACAAACTAAATCTTATTCAAGTTCGTTCTTCTCCTAATGGAGAAATCCATTATCTTATGATGCTTCTTTCCTTGATATCTTTCAAGGAAATTGTTCTAAAGTGTTACCTTTCCTTGGATCAAATCTAAGGAGGTAAATACTTTAGACGTCTTACTCATCAACTTACATTCTTGAATTCTTTGAAACCTTTTGCAAAGTATTCGGACTTGTGTTTATTCAAAATAAACCATAGTCCAACTGAGAGCGATCTTCGGTGAATGTCATACAACATGAGTAGTATTATGTTGTGGACAAGTGCCACTAACATCTAAGTGAATTAACCTCAACAACTTTGTGATTCTTTCTTCCTTTCCAAAAGAATAAAGATTCAAACATTTTGCCTCTATACAATTTTAACAAGAAGGCATTGGATCCGGATAAAAACGATCCAAAGCATCCATCTATGACCAACTCATAATTTATGTTTTAGAGGTATCACAACTCAGTTGGGATTAGTCACTACCTTGCAACCTTTGGGTTTTAAGCATCGTTATATTCTAAACAGTTATACTACCATATCATCTCTACTATAGAGATAATCAATTAGATTACAATAATCTAATCATTCATTAATAAAGCACAATGTTTTGTCAAACAAAACATTTATCCATTTCTCATACGGAATTAAGTTCCTTTATTCAATTGGAATGTAAAGACAATCTATGTTTTTCCATTTTCTTTGGTAGTTCATATGAGGAAGTAAGTACTACCTCCTTTCACAGAGATCTACATTTCATTCACATTTCGAATGTGAAGTACTTTCTCTTCTCTCATTAATCTTCTACTTCTTATTAGCCACACTTTTACGACAATTGTAAAACATAGTTACTAATACGGAATCAAGCATTCAAGTAGAAGAACCAACTGTTTTGAACTATTCAAGAACAATTTACAACACCTTCGAAAGGTGTGTTCTTGACACTTGCAAGACATTTCTTGCAAATACCCCTTCCAATGTCCATCATTTCATAAAGAAAGTTTGTTCCCTTGGAGTTATTTCGCCTTCTTCATTTGACTTCTCCTTTAACTACAATAGTCATGGTCCCTAAACTCCCATTATCTCTCTTGAAACTCATTTCAATTGTGTTATACACATCAAACAATTTGGAGAGCGTGTGGTTATTGTTCACTATATAGTTTACAATAAACTTAGTGAACCATTTGGATAGGGACACAAAAGTGAAGTCCTTGCCTAGTTTCCATCTCGTGAAGTGGTTTAACACTTCAACACTCAATGATTCAAAATCATCATAAGTCCATGTTGATGGACTATTTTTGTCAACCAACCATTATGTTCTAAACATAATTACAAACTTTCAAGAATTGTTCAAGGCAACTCTCATTTCTTCACACAACAATTTGTAAGTGAAGAATCATGGCACATAAAGTGTCCATGCCCTTGTGCTTACTTCTCAAGTTCCTTGTTCATGTAACAAAGAAACGAGCACTAATGTTTGTGTTAACTAAGGGTTGTTCAAAGCAACTCTTACTTCTTCATACAACAATTTGTAACAGAAGAATTATGACATTAAAAGTGTTGTCCTCTTTATGATAGACTTATCTAACATGTTCTTCCAATGATACATTATCAATTGGAAGATTGCGAGGATGAGACTACTTAGGTACATATACAAGCCATTAAAGACAATCTATGAGATTGTAGTACCAAGTCTGGAAACTAAAGCTTTCGGCTTTTTCTTTGTCAAGTTTTGGATAGCATTTGCAAATATATTGGTAAATAAATACATAATGAATATAAATTGATTGATTTTAAGCCATTTGATCCGGGTCTTTAAATCAAATAGCACCACCCACTATTTTTGGCAAATTCCATATCCCTCATCGGAATTCGAGAGTTTTGGAGGAAACTCTTAGTAGGGTATGAGAGACTCATCATTACCAAGCCCACCTCATAATGATATGATGTTGGCTAGCATCAATAATAATGAGAGAGTACGCTTACTTATTTGCATCTCTTGCAAGTACCCATCTTATTTGGCCTCTAGAGAATGAAGCCTCACAATGATATGATTTTGGCTCCATTGCACTTAGTTAAGTCATTCCCACCATGCAAGTTCGAGTAGGGGTTCAAGAACAACCTCACAATGATATGATGCTGATCATTGTCGTTGCCTACCTTCACAACATCATGTATGCGTATAGAACTCCTCCTAAGTGTAAGCACGCACTTTGTACTCCCCCGTGATAGGGTGAAGTCGGTGTACGAGTCACAAACGATCGAAGCCTACCACGGTGGAAGGCCACGAAAGAGTGTTCAAAGCACTCTCACGCTTATCAACTTAATAATGGTTTGGTTTGAGGGTTTTAGGTCTCATCACATATAAGCATGCATTTTAATCTGATTAAAACAATTTGGTCCTATTACAACTATTGGTCCATGTGATTGATTTAGTTGTATATAATACTCCCACTATGCTTGTAAAACGGTTTTTAAAGCAAGAGTATATGGTACTACTAACATAAGGTTTTCATTCATTGATGGACTACATAGTTGCTTTAGGGCCTTAGGATGACTATGAACCTTTGATTTGATCCAAAACGAGCCTAGTGTTGAATCTCGGTCTAGGGATGGTGATTGATTTTAGTTACGCGTTTAATCACATTAAGGCGTGTTTTCTTATTGGGCGTTGGACCCTCTACTTCATTTTTATGCATATCAAATAAAGCAAGAAAGAAGTACTTCAAAGTAAAGAAGAGCTTATGCTCTTTTACAACATTTGATAAAAACAAATTACTTTAAAGTAAAGAAGAGCTTATGCTCTTTTACAATATTTGATCATATCAAATTACAACCAAAATCTAATCTACACATTCCCATGGTTCAAACAAATTTGAGACGGCCTTTCACATAGCTCAATTATCGTAGGCCTAGGTTCATAATCACCATTTCTTTAATTAATTAACGCTTTAACTAATTAAACTTGAATGAAACATTTTCATTTGGTTTTTGTATCCATAGAATTGATTTAAATGGAGCAAAATGAAATGAAAATCCAATTCTCATTTAAAGATACAAAACTATTTTGTTCTCAACTAATTTGGGCCGAAAAGCAATAACCTCAACCATTGGGCTATATTGCAAAACATAAAATTTTGAGGTCCCTTTGTAAAAACATAAGAGTCCACTACTTCATGTAATTACAACTAGAACCCAAAAATTTCATCAAATACAAAAACTTCATTAAAGGAGCAAAACAATTTGTCCTTTAGTGATTTTGGGCCTTTACGTAAAAACGTAAACTTTCGGGTCAAAACACAAATACACAAAAGTGTCAAAACTTTATGTAATTGCATAAAAGCACCAAAAGTACCCTACTTTAATAGGGTGGCCGGTTTTGGTATAGAGGAGTGGGGTGAGACACTTTTGCAAGTTTTAAAACAAAAAGTGATGGGTGATGGGTTGGTTTGAAAAAAGGTAATTTCCATGAAACATGGGAAAGTAAAGTGTTGAAAGAAAATAGGTATGGGTGTCCACACCTAGTGATGATTGAAAAAACATATCATCCATCACAAAACAAGACTTTATTTAAACAACCAAAAACTTTGAATCAAAATTCCCAACCTTTTTGTTCTTGCCAAGAACATAACAAGAACAATGAAGAACATCCATGAAAACCCAAAAGAGCTCCATGAACATTTTTCACCCAAAGACACCCCAAAAACTCTCAAACTTAAGGGAAAAAACATATTACCATACTAGGGTACTTAGGGGTTCCTAATGTCACTTTAAAACACTTTTAACAAGACAAACATGAACCCAAAAATCCACCCTTTGGATTTGGCTGAATTTCGCCAAAAACATGGCACCAAATTTTAGCTCCAAAATTCATGCTCATATGAACTACATCTACAACATTTGAGATGACAAATTTTCTAACAAAATTTACATTCAAAAAAGCAAGAATAAAGTTTGTAACAATTACAACATTCAAATCATAAACTATGAAAATACAAAACCCAAAAGGATTCACCAACTACTAGACCTAGGCTCTGATACCACTTGAAGGAAATTTTGTGAAAAAACATGTTCATTTAAGCAACATCTATGGCATGCAATTAACATTTAAAGGCGGAATCATGTTTGTATGCACTCAAAAACAAAACATTACCCATGAAATTCAAAGCCTAGTAGAAGGGTGAACCAAGACTCAACTCAAGAACAAAGTGAGTTGAGAAATCGTATACCTTTGTTGATTCCTCTTTGCATAAGCAAAGGCTAATCACCCAAGGAGAGGGCCTTCATTCCTTGCTTCTTAGCTCCATGGATTTCTTGGATGAGGATGATTGAAAGGATTCTCCAAGTTCCCAAAGTTGAGAACCTCTAATTTTTCCACACCAAGGAGAGACTCGAAGAAGAGACGAGTGACCTTGGAGGAGGGAAGATTGCTAGCTAATCTCCTCCAAAGGGCCCGACTTCCTAGAGAGAAAGGGAGAGACATTGTGTTCTCATCTTTTCTCCAAAAGAAACCTTAATGAAGAAAAGGCTATAAAGTCATATTTATACCTACCTTCATTGGAGTGGCAAACTTGTAATAAGTCCAAAACCCACTCCTTTATCAATATGGCCGGCCATAGGGTTTTATTGGGCTGTTTGAGCCTTTGTGAATTATTAGTCATTAAGTTGTCATACAACTTAAGTCAATGGGCTTGACGTTCGAAGCCTATTGGGCCTTGAGGCCCAAAACTAACCCGAGGTCTTTAACGAACTTTATTCGTTTGATTAATTAACATATTAATTAATCCTTGCCATAAATAATTAAACCATTTAATTATCCTTACTCATCTCCGTTGTTTCTTCAATCTCTACCTTACACGGTGTACAATCCATTAGGTTCTTTTTAGCGAGGCAATGGGCGATTAGAACTCTTTCAAATCGATTGTGAATTGAAACTTACTTTCAATTCTCCCTTTAGTGATTATACACATTTAGGGCTTCCACAAACCATGAGTGACACCTAGCAGTATGTCATGGTTACCCAAGATAATCAGAAGAGGCGGAAAACCTATTCAGTTTAGGATTACAATGCAATACGGTCTTTCTCTAATACAATACTCTTGACCACATTGTTTGGTTTGATAGTTTATTCATGTCTACCATCCAATGCAATTCATTTACTTATATGATTACCTTGAATGTGATTTGGAACGATTTCCTAAATCTCATTCATACTCTGGCCAAAGATTCTTAATCATATCATAGAGTATTCTCCCTCAAACAGTTTGAAGGTTAGAGATCCCTTGTTACGCATTCACTTGCCTCCATGGCTACGTGGCTTAACCCCAACTATGTCGTGGACACCCTCGGATGGAGTGACTTTGACATAGTCAAAGACCAAGGACCTAACCACAAGACAACTATGATGCCTCAGGTCAAAGGATTACTTTGCATTATCCCAACCATGAGTTCTCATGTGACATGAGTATGAGAACTTCTTGTTGATCGCATTTAGTGAACTCATTCTCTATTGAGCACCTACGTACTTGTCTTGGTGTTAGTCACACCAATGACTTGAGACCAGTCACTCTCCCTAAGAGAAGACATAGCACGTACTGATCTTAACGGACTGTCAATGCCTAATTGGCAATCCTATGATCAGGAAAGTTTAGGATATGTATATGAAAGATAATGGTCTCATGAATCTAACTTCTTTAGATCGCATTCTTCCAATTACATATTCCTTAGACTTATCGTTTAAGCGTATAACATTTATATGAGACAGCTTCAAACAATAATCTTTGCCCTTTAAATTAAACTATGTTAGTTTAACATGTGAAATGTCCATAAAGTATAATCATATGATTGGTTTTATGGCACATTTCTAACAAAGGTCTCCTTATAGTCAATGCCATAGGTTTGAGTAAAGCCTTGAGCTACTAACCGTGCCTTGTGTCTTTCAATGCTTCCATTAGAGTTGAATTTGGTCTTATATATCAACCTACTTCCCACGACCTTCTTGCCATTTGGATGATCCACCACACTCCATGCCTGGTTGTCATTCAGAGTTTGAAGCTCTTTATTCATAGCATCTTACCACTCAGGCATGCATGTGGCTTCATGAAAATTCCTTGGTTCAAAAGTGTGGGACACTTTGTTAAGGAAAGAAGTATGAGAAGATGAGAATTTGTGATAAGAAATGGCTGCAGAGATAGGATGCCTTGCAGTGTAGGTAACATACTCTTGTAACCTCACTGGTGGATGTCTATCTCGTGTAGGATTTCTTCTTGGTGCACTTATAGCTTGCTGATTTGGTTGAGCTTCTGATGGTTCAGAGGAGCTTGGCACTGCACCAGTTACACTCTCAATGAGTTGAGAATTATCAGTGCTGATATGAGCAGGAGTGACTTCATGAATTTCTGCTGGAATAGGTAGTGGAAATAGGTCCATAAGATCTTCCATATTAGCATTAGTCTCCAACCCTTTGTGGAAATAAGGTGAATATTCATCAAATCGCACATCTCTAAAGACTGCCAGCTTCCCCGTGTTAGGGTTATACACTTTGTAACCCTTTTGAGAACTGGTGTATCCCATAAACACACATTTGACAGCTCGAAGGTCGAGTTTGTCATGATGGAGAGCTTGAATGTGCACATAACAAGTACAACCAAAGGTTCTGAGGTGAGACAAGCTTATAGGCATGCCCTTCATGACTTCAAAAGGAGATTTAGTATTCAACACCCGAGTTGGCAGTCTATTAATGATGTACGTGGTAGTGAGTAGAGCTTGAGACCAAAATTTCTTAGGAACATTTATTTGGATCATAAGTGATCGAGTCTTCTCCAATAAGTCTCGATTATTTCTCTCTGCCACACCATTTTGTTATGGTGTACCAACACAGCTAGTTTGATGCAAAATGCCATGATTACTCAAGTAATTACTCATGTTATTGGAAGTGTACTCGGTACCATTATCTGATCTTAACATATATAACTTAGATGAAAATTGATTGGTGATTAGGTTGTGAAAGTCCTTAAAAGCATCAAACAAATCACTTTTAAGTTTTAAAAGATACAACCAAGTTACTCTAGAATAGTCATCAATAAATGTAACATAATATCTATACCCATCAAAGGATTCTACACGAGAAGGACCCCAAATATCAGAGTGAACAAGCTCAAAAAGTTTACTAGTTCTAGAATTAGAGGAAACAAAAGGAAGTCTAGTGGCTTTTGACATTTGACAAGTTTCACACTCCAGTGTGTTTTTACAAAAAAAGGGAAACAACTTGGTCATCACATGTTCTGAGGGATGGGCAAGGCGTTGATGCCAGAGTTGGTGTTCCTGAACTTGACTTAAGTTGACACTGAGCTTTTTGACAAAATTGGACTCATTTGAGAGATAGTAGAGTCCATTCAAGAAGAACCCTTCACCAATCTTCTTCTGAGTAACTCGGTATTGAAACACGACATTGTGAGGGGAAAATATGGCAAGACAGTCTAAGGATTTTGTGATTTTTCCTATTGACAAGAGCTGAAAAGGAAAATAAGGTACATAGAGAGCAGTGGAATCAGTATGCTCACTTAGCAATCTAATCTTTCATTTCCTTAGAATAGGTTCCCCTTTCCCATTTGCAACATATACATGAATTGGATCAATAGTTCTTTGAAAATCGGGGAGACTAGAGGGTTTATTAGTTATATGATCAGTGGCACCAGAGTTAATAATCCAAAAATCATGTGTAACATTTGCATTAAAAGTAGTGGAAATGGCACTGATAATACCTGGAATATTGCCTTTCGATGTGTTCTCCGAATCAGCCAAGAATCCAGCAAATTTCCCTAGCATTGCAGTAAGGGTTTCAGGTGTCATTTCATAAGTTTCAGTGCTTCCTTTTTTCTTTTGAAGAAAAGCAGCAAACTCGTTGATCAAGGACACAAGATTTGTTGAGAAATTGGCCATCCCATCAGTTGAGGAACAAGCTGAATGAAATGCTTTTGGAGTGACTCCACCCTTCCCATCTTTGATCATCCTGCCTTCCTTATCAAACTTAGGCTTTAACTCCGGATGAAGAATCCAACATTTTTCTCTCAAATGTCCCTTCATGTTGCAATAAGAACATTTCCAATCTGCTTTCTTGCCAAGCACCCTATCACCAGTTGCTTTGTGATTTGTCATGAAAACCCTAGCTTTAGAGTTGGATTTGGGCTCAACGTTCATCACTCTTCGTCGAGTTTCTTCTCTCTGGACTACATGACACACTGTGGTAAAGGAGGGCAGCTCTTAAGTCATTAACAAGTGACTACGCAGGTCTTCATACTTCGCTCCCAAGCTTGCTAAGAGTTGAAAAACCTTGTCTTCATCAGCCCTCTTCAGTAGCACAGCGAAATCAGTCGTGTGTCGATGATACATATCGAGTTCATTCCACATGGATTTCATACTTCCAAGGTGTTGAACAAATGAGTGATCACCTTGCTTTAAACTAGCCACACTCTTCTTCAGTTGAAAGATGCGAACTGAGTTGTTTTGGCTGCCATACAAGTCTTTGATAGACTCCCATAGAAGAAAGGAAGACTCTGAGTAGCTGAAAAGCTCAGACATTTTTGGCTCTATGAAGTTAAGTAACCAGGACATGACCAGCTAATCAGTAGTATGCCATGCATCGTGAGTTGGTGAAGTGGATTCTGGGGGCTCAGAGCTTCTATTGATAAACCCTAACTTCGATCTTCCTCCTAGAGCAAGTGACACAGCTCTTGACCAAGGAATGTAGTTGAACTCGTTCAGTAGCACCGAGCAGAGTCGTTGATTTGGATTGTTCTCAACCCCTTGGGTTAAGTTTGGGGAGGAGGATGAGGCACTGTCGGCACTAGACACATTTTCTTCTGCCATCTCTATCGATGATGAGCAAATGAAGAAGTAAAAAAAAAAAAAAAAAAACAGAGTCAAGACCCTATGGTTCCTGCTCTGATACCATGTTGAGTTTTAGTTTCAATATTTGTTGTATATTTCATTATAAATGTTACAAGAGAGTGAAGGCAACTCTTATAGAGAGCCAAAAGAAAGCTACAATAGATTGTAGGATAACTATACAAAAACAATCCCTAAAATCTACCCTAACAAGTGGAAAAGCAAAAACCAAATTACAAGAAAGAAGCTTTTACAAGCAACTAAGAAAGGTTAATGTAAGGTGAATGACAAGCTATTGAAAGTGAGGTTAATGTAAGGTGGAAAGCTATGGAAAGTGAGGTTGATGTAAGGTGAATGACAAGCTATGGAAAGGTTGATGTAAGGTAAATGACAAGCTATGGAAAGTGACTTTAGCTTATGACTTAGCTAAAGTGAGGATGACAACTCATACATACAACCCATCCATACAAACTGGTTTCAATAGTTGTGCTAAGATAGCACCAAACCTTATGGAACCAACTCAAGCTAACCCACAGGAAATATTTCAAATGAAATGCAAGAACAAATTATTAAAGGACACCAAGATTTTAACGAGGTTCCTTAACGGTCAGTGTAACTGGAGTACGTCCTCGGAGCAGTAGGAGCTCACCCAATAATTCACTATCAACCAAATGGGAGTTTACAAAGTGTTGGCAAGCTCACAACCCAAAAACCCCAATACAACCAATAGCTTTCACACACCAAAGAAACAAATAGAGAAACAAATATAGTGATTAATTTCTTCTCTATACAAAGCTCAAAGCTATTACAACAACAACTACCTTGGTGGGTGATTACTAACCAAGGAGAAGAGCACCTTCTTCTTCTTTTTCTGCTCTCAGTTTTCTGCTCTCTGCGGCTGCCTTGCTATCTCAAAGATAGGCTTCTCAAACAAAATGGTGCTCACTCTTTCTTCTTTCTCACTTCCGTATGCTCACATTCATCCATTCTAAAACACCCAATAAACAAAACCAAAGTAAAGGAATAATCATTCCTCTACAAACATCATCATGATCTTCCTTTTTCTTTTCAACAAACATAATCATTTGTCTCCTCATAATGATGTTCCCACATCATTATGTTCTTCATTTTTTATTATATGCACTTTTTGGCCACTTGGCCACTAATTCAACAATCTCCACCTTGGTGAAGTTCCGAAAATGCCATGATAAGCCAACCAACACAATCAACACAAAAATTACTCTCAAACACTAGCAAGAGAACAACTCATGCCAAGCCAAATTTATATAGGAAAAATGTGAGCCAAGTTTAAGCAATGAACAAACTTGGCTACACCAACAACCTTAGTCAACATATCAGCGGAGTTGTCTTTAGTTGGAATCTTCTGGAGAATAATCTCTCCTTCACGAACGACTTCATGCACAAAGTGATAAAGCACATCTATGTGCTTAGTCCTCGCATGATGAACTTGATACTTAGCCAAATAAATGACACTCTGACTATCACAATGTACCTCCACCTGCTTCTGATCAACCGCCAAATATATAATCAGCCCATGTATCTAAATGGCCTTCTTTATAGCTTCAGCAACTACCATATATTCAGCCTCTGTAGTAGATAAGGCAACAGACGACTGCAAAATGGACCTCCAACAAACTGGCCCTTTAGCCATAGTAAATACATAGCCTGTAGTAGACTTCTTTCCATCCAGATCACCTGCATAATCTAAATCAACATAACCAACTGCAAAATGACCAATACCAGAATGATCTCTCTCAAAGCATAAACCAACATCTCGAGTACCATGGAGATACCTCAATATCCACTTAGCAGCTTGCCAATGCTCTTTACCTGGATTATGCATATATCGCCTCACCATGCCAACTGCATGAGCAATATCCAGTCTAGAGCATACCATTACATACATCAAACTACCAACCAAATTTGCATATGGTATATTTTTCATTTGCTGCTTCTCTTTATCAGTTTTAGGACATTGTAGAGAACTCAATTTAAAATGAGGAGTCAAAAGGGTACTAACCGGTTTGGTTGAATCATGAACTCCAAACTTCAGGATCAACTTCTCAAGGTATTGTTTTTTATTCAAACTAACCAAACCCTTCTTTCTATCTCTAGTGATCTCCATGCCAAGGATCTTCTTTGCTTCACCAAAATCCTTCATCTCAAACTCATTCTTCATTTGCTTCTTCAATTTCTCAATCTCTTCGACATTCTTTGAGGCAATCAACATATCATCAACATATATCAACAAATAAATGAAAGACCCATCTTGCAACTTCTTGAAGTACACACAATGATCATATTGACTTCTAGAATAATTTTGGCCTCTCATAAATTTATCAAACCTCAAATACCATTGCCCTGGAGATTGCTTCAAGCCATAAAGTGATTTCTTCAATTTGCAAAACAAATTCTCCTTCCCTTTCACTGTATACCTATCTGTTTGACACATATAGATCTCTTCATTCAAATCACCATGTAGGAAAGCCGTCTTCACATCAAGTTGTACAAGCTCAAGATCATACTGTGCAACAAGAGCTAACAGAAAGCGAATTGAGGAGTGCTTCACAACCGGAGAAAAGATTCGTTGTAGTCAATGCCCTCCTTTTGTGCATACCCTTTAGCAACTAATCTTGCTTTGAATCTCACATTGTTTTTCTCATCAGCACCTTCTTTCTTGGCATACACCCATTTGCAACCGATAGCTTTCTTGCCCTTAGGCAATTTAGCTAACTCCCAAGTCTTGTTCTTCAAGAGAGAATTCATCTCATCACCCATGACATTACACTGTTGGAAATGTGCCCTAAAATCAATCATATGATGATACTTTACGGACATTTCACATGTTAAACTAATCTAGTTTATATCAAGGGCAAAGATTATTGTTTAAGCCATCTTATATAAATGTTATATGCTTAAACGATAAGTCCAAGGAATATGTAATCAGGAGAATATGATTTAAACAAGTTAGATTAATGAGACCATTCTCTTTCGTATACATATCCTAAACGTTCCTGATCATAGGATTGCTAATTGGGCATTGACAGTCCGTTAAGATCAGTACGTGTTGTGTCTTCTCTCAGGGAGAGTGACTAGTCTCGAGTCATTGGTGTGTGTGACATCAAGACAAGCATGTAGGTGCTCAATAGTGAATGAGTCCACTGAACACGATCAACGAGGAGTTCTCATACTCATGTCACATGAGAACTCATGGTTGGGATAATGCAAAGTAGTCCTTTGACCTGAGGCATCATAGTTGTCTTATGGTTAAGTCCTTGATCTTTGATTGTGTCAAAGTCACTCCATTCGAAGGTGTCCACGGCATCGTTGGGGTTAAGCCACTTAGCCATGGAGGCAAGTGAATGCGCAACAAGGGATCTCTAACCTTCAAACCGTTTGAGGGAGAATACTCTATGATATGATTAAGAATCTTTGGCCAAAGTATGAATGAGATTTAGGAAGTCGTTCCAAATCACATTCAAGGTAATCATATAAGCACACGAATCACATTGGATAGTAGACATGAATAAACTATCAAACCAAACAATGTGGTCAAAAGTATTGTATTAGAGAAAGACCGTATTGCATTTGTAATCCTAAACTGAATAGGTTATCCACCTCTTCTGATTAGCTTGGGTAACCATGATATGCTGCTAGGTGTCACTCTTGGTTTGTGGAAGCCCTGAACGTGTATAAACACTAAAGGGAGAATTGAAAGTAAGTTTCAATTCACAATCGATTTGAAAGAGTTTTAATCGCCTCCTGCCTCGCTAAAAAGGAACCTAATGGATTGTACACCGTGTAAGGTAGAGATTGAAGAAACAACGGAGATGAGTAAGAATAATTAAACGGTTTAATTATTTATGGCAAGGATTAATTAATATGTTAATTAATCAAACGAATAAGTTCGTTAAAGACCTCGGGATAGTTTTGGACCTTAAGGCCCAATGGGCTTCGAACGTCAAGTCCATTGACTTAAGTTGTATTACAACTTAATGAATAATAATTCACAAAGGCCCAAATAGTCCAATGAATCCCTATGGCCGGCCATTTGGAGATGGAGTGGGTTTTGGACTTATTTACAAGTTTGCCACTCCAATGAATTAAGGTATAAATATGACTTTATAGCCAAAATTCATTTAGGGTTTCTTTTTGGGAAAGGATGAGAACACAAAGCTCTCATTTCTCTCTAAAGAGGCCGGTCACCCTAGAGGAGATTAGCTAGCAATCCAACTTCCTCTAGGTCACTCATTTCTACTTAAATCTAACCTTGGTGTGGAGACTTAGAGGTTCTCTATTTTGAGAACTTGGAGAAACATATTCTTCCATCCAAATCCATAGATCTAAGAAGCAAGGAATGAAGGCCCTCTCTTTGGGTGATTAGCCTTTGCTTATGCAAAGAGGAATCTACAAAGGTATAAATCTCAACTCACTTTGTTTTGAGTTGAGTCTTGGTTCACCAATCTACTAGGCTTTGAATTTCATGGTTAATGTTTTGTTTTAAGTGCATGCAAGCATGATTCCGCCTTTAATTGTTAATTGCATGCTTATAGATGTTGCTTAAATGAACATGTTTTCACTAAATTTTCCTTCAAGTGGTATCAGAGCCTAGGTCTAATAGTTGGTGAATCCTTTTGGGTTTTGTATTATCATAGTTTATGATTTGAATGTTGTAATTGTTACAAGCTTTATTCTTGCTTCTTTGAATGTAAATTTTGTTAGAAAATTTGCCATCTCAAATGTTGTAGATGTAGTTCATATGAGCATGAATATTGGAGCTAAAATTTGGTGCAATGTTTTTGGGAAAATTCGGCCAAATCCAAAGGGTGGTTTTTTGGGTTCTTGTTTGACTTGTTAAAAGTGTTTTCAAGTAACTTTTGGAACCCCTATGTACCCTAGTTTGGTTATATGTTATTTCCCTTAAGTTTGAATGGTTTTGGGATGTTTTTGGGTGAAAAATGTTCATGGAAATTTTTTGAGTTTTTCATGAGTGTTCTTCATTGTTCTTGACATTTTTGCCAAGAACAAAAAGTTTGGTGTTTTGATTCAAAGTTTTGATTTATTTCATAAAGTTTTGTTTTATGATTTATCTTATATTTAAATGTGTTAGATATTTATTTAGAAAGGTGTAAGAAATATTGGTGTGTGTGTAAGGATTAATTCCCTTTCACACACACCACTTGCATAACATTTATGTCATGCACCACTTGCATGCTTTACGTCAAAGCTTCAAAAATCAACTCACACACCATCACTCACTTCTCTAAAACCGGCCACTCCCTCAATGGGAGTACTTTTGGGGCTTTTATGCAATTACATAAAGTTTTGATACTTTTGTGTATTTGCACTTTGGCCCAAAAGTTTACGTTTTTACGTTTAGGTCCAAAAACGCTAAAGGACAAATTGTTTTGCTCCTTTAATGAAGTTTTTGTATTTGTTGAAATTTTTGGGTTCTAGTTGTAATTACATGAAATAGTGGACTTTTGTGTTTTTACAAAGTGACCCCAAAAGTTTATGTTTTTGCAATATAGCCCAAAAGTTGAGGTTATTGCATTTTCGCCCAAATTAAGTTGAGAACAAAATTGTTTTGTCTCTTTAAATGAGAATTGGATTTTCATTTCATTTAGCTCCATTTAAATCAATTTTATGGATACAAAAACCAAATGAAAATGTTGCATTCAATTTAATTAGTTAAAGTGTTAATTAATTAAAGGGTGATTATGAACCTAAGCCTATGATAATTGAGCTATGTGAAAGGCCGTTTCAAATTTGTTTGAACCATGGGAATGTGTAGATTAGATTTTGGTTGTAATTTGATTTGATCAAATGTTGTAAAAGAGCTTAAGCTCTTCTTTACTTTAAAGTAATTTGAATCATTCAAATGTTGTAAAGAGCATAAGCTCATCTTTACTTTGAAGTACTTCTTTCTTGCTTTATTTGATATGCATGAAATTGAAGTAGTTGGGTCCAACGCCCCTAAGACAACACGCCTTAATGTGATTAAACACGTAACTAAAATCAATCACCATCCCTAGACCAAGATTCAACACTAGGCTCGTGTTGAATCTAAACAAAGGTTCATAGTCATCCTAAGGCCTTAAGGCAACTATATAGTCCATCAAATGAATGCAAAGTTTATGTTAGTAGTATCATATACTCTTGCTTTGAAAACCGTTTTATAAGCATAGTGGGAGTATTATATACAACTAAATTCAATCAAATGGACCAATAGTTGTAATAGGACCAAAATTGTTTTAATAAAGATTAAAATGAATATTTATATGTGATGAGACCTAAAACCCTCAACCAAACCATTATTAACTTGATAAGCGAGAGATGCTTTGAACATCTTTTCGTAGGCCCTCCACCATGGTAGGCTTCAATCGTTTGTGACTCATACACCGTATTCGTCCAGTTATGGGGTATGCAAAGTATGTGCTTACATTCAGGAGAAGCCTATAAACATATGATGAAGTGAAAGGTAGGCAACGAGTATGGTCAATATGATATTCTTCTGAGGCCATTCTTGAACCCCTACTTGAACTAGCATGGTGGGAATGACTTAACTAAGTACAATGGTGTCAATATGATATTCTTCTGAGGCATCATTTTCTAGAGGCCAAATTAGATGGGTAATTACAAAAGTTGTAAATGGCTAAAGCGTTATCCTCTCATCATTATTGTTGCTAGCCAATATGATATTCTTCTGAGGTGGGCTTGGTAATGGTGAGTCTCCCATACCGTACTAAGAGTTTCATCCAAAACTCTCGAATTCCAATGAGGGATATGGAATTTGCCAAAAATAGTGGGTGGTGCTATTTGATTTAAAGACCCAAATCAAATGGCTTAAAAATCAATCAATTTATATTCGTTATGTATTTATTTACCAATATATTTGCAAACGCTATCCAACACTTGACAAATAAAAAACGAATGCTTTAGTTTCCGGACTTGGTACCACAATCCCAAAGATTGTCTTAAATGGATTGTATATGTACCTAAGTAGTCTAATCCTCACAATCTTCCTATTGATAATGTATCATTGGAAGAACATGTTAGATAAGTCTATCATAAAGAGGACAACATTTCTAATGTCATAGTTCTTCACTTACAAATCGTTGTATGAAGAAATAAGAGTTGCTTTGAACAACCCTTAGCTAATGCAAACACTAGTGCTTGTTTCTTTGTTAAATGAACAAAGAACTTGAGAAGAAAGCACAAGGGCATGGACACTTTATGTGCCATGATTCTTCACTTACAAATTGTTGTATGAAGAAATGAGAGTTGCCTTGAACAACTCTTGAAAGTTTGTAATTATGTTTAGAACATAATGGTTGGTTGACAAAAATAGTCCATCAACATGGACTTATGATGATTTTGAAATCATTGAGTGTTGAAGTGTTAAACCACTTCTAAAGATGGAAACTAGGCAAGGACTTCACCTTTGTGTCCCTATCCAAATGGTTCACTAAGTTTATTGTAAACTATATAGTGAACAATAACCACACACTCTCCAAATCGTTGGATGTGTATAACACAATTGAAATAAGTTTCAAGAGAGATAGTGGGAGTTTAGGGACCATGACTATTGTAGTCAAAGGAGAAGTCAAATGAAGAAAGGGAAATAACTCCAAGGGAACAAACTTTCTTTATGAAAGGATGGACATTGGAAGGGGTATTTGCAAGAAATGTCTTGCAAGTGTCAAGAACACACCTTTCGAAGGTGTTGTAAATTGTTCTTGAATAGTTCAAAACAGTTGGTTCTTCTACTTGAATGCATGATTCCGTATTAGTAACTATGTTTTACAATCGTTGTAAAAGTGTGACTAATAAGAAGTAGAAGATATATGAAGAAGGAAAAGGTGCTTCACATTCGGAAATTGAATAAAATATAGTTCTCTGCGAAAGCAGATAGTACTTACTTCCTCATATGAACTACCAAAGAAATTGGAAAAACCAAAGATTGTCTTTACATTCCAATTTTAAGGAACTTAATTCCGTCACTATAGTGGAGATGGATGAATGTTTTGTTTGACAAAACATTGTTCTTTATTAATCAATGATTGGATTATAGTAATCTAATTGATTGTCTCTATAGTAGAGATAATATGGTAGTGTCAACTGTTTAGAATATAAGGATGCTTAAAACCCAAAAGGTTGCAAGATAGTGACTAATCCCAACTGAGTTGTGATACCTCTAAAACATAAAATACGAGTTGGTCATAGATGGATGCTTTGGATCGTTAGATCCGGATCCAATACCTTCTTATTAAAACTGTATAGAGGCGAAATATTCGAATCTTTATTCTTTTGGAAAGAAGAAAGAATCACAAAGTTGTTGAGGTTAATTCACTTAGATGTTAGTGGCACTTGTCCACAACATAATACTACTCATGTTGTTTGACATTCACCGAAGATCGCTCTCGGTTGGACTATAGTTTATTTTGAATAAACACAAGTCCGAATACTTTGCAAAAGGTTTCAAAGAATTCAAGAAATGTAAGTTGATGAGTAAGACGTCTAAAGTATTTGCCTCCTTAGATTTGATCCAAGGAAAGATAACACTTTAGAACAGTTTCCTTGAATAATATCAAGGAAAGAAGCATCAAAAGATAATGGATTTCTCCATTAAGAGAATCACAAACTTGAATAAGATTTAGTTCGTTGGATGTTATCAATTACCCATATATAGGATATATGCTTCTAAGACAATATGATTGTCAATTAGAAGATCTTCCAAAATTTTCATGACTCCATAAGATGTAGTTGGAAAGAAAGACAAATCTTAATCATGTTAAGATTTGGGGTTGTGTGCTAATAAGCAATATTTGTTTGAGAATTATCTTGTGGGTATCCTTAAATTAACATTTGGATATCACTTCTATAAACCAACTAACAAATGTTGTTTGTTGGGTAGTTCATTGTAATCCTACACAAGGATTTGCCTAAGATAGAGCAACGAACGAGAGATAGAACTCAAAGAATGGGTTCTTTGAGAGACAAGATAATAATCAACAAATATAACAACCTAGTTCCTATACCAAAAGCTCCAAGGTAGTCGAGAAGGATTTATAAACCGTCTCAGTTGAATGGTTTGAACTTTATGACTATGTCATAGAGTTGCACCTCTTAATTCGAAAGAAATAAGAATGAAAATCCTTATGACTACATTGAGTGTATATATGATATATACTCAAGGAAATGGTAAAGTACAATTTGACCCGAAATAATGAAACCTTCATAAGCTAATTGGTAGCCTAAGGTGACTACAATCAAAGAGAATGGTTGACTTTGAAGAAACCATCTTTGACGTAGTCTTAGTTTCAATTAATTCGAAGATTGCTAGCTACAACTAAATGGTGATTCAATGTTTGGACATTATATGGGTTTTCGAAACCATTATTAAGATAGTCTTGATAATATATATGTCTAAAACTATGAATCACAAGACATGTAAGTTGTAGAGATCCATCCATCATGGATCTTAGCAAGCTAGTGGGAGCTATAAGCGTCTTATGAGAGAAAGATCAAATCGTTTGATTTCTCATAAAGATGTGAATGAATCTTTTGTTTACTAGGTTTACAAAAGATTAGTGGGAGTTAATCAAATTCCTAAATTTGAATATATATATATATGATATATTAATTTTGGAAATGAAAAGAATACTTCTTCGTTCAAGTTATGACTTTAAACATTCTATAACGATAGAATGTATATGGGAGATATAGTCTAAATACATGGGATAGAAATCTATAATGATATATTTCAAGATATAATTTGATTATATCAATCCCTAATAATAGACAATAAATGCTAGGACGTTTCTCATATGATGATAAACTTCAATTAGAAGGACGACTCTAGTGAGACTAGCAAGTTGCCCTTCTCAAAGGGAACGTACCCTTTTTGACTCCCAAAGAAATAATGCGTAAATAGAATCCTTTATGCATACGCAGAAAGGTGATTTATGTATTTCATATTGTATGAAAACATTGATATGAGTTGTACCTAGAAAGGTACAAGACGATATCAGTGCAAGCCCAGGATCAGAACCATGGGAACTGTCAAGTGAGTCCTTGAGTATTTAAGAAATACTAAAGGATAGATTCCTCAAAGAATGAGGAAGAATTAGAGTAACATAATGGAAGCGTAAATGTATTAGATTATGAATCTAATCCATCATTAGATGTTTCTTCATTATGAATGAAGAAATAATCAGATATCTCTTTATTATGACTAAAGAGATATTTGGATGGAAACATTAAAAGTAATGACTTTAGTGTGTTCCATTATGAATGCAAAATATATTGCCATATAGAAGCTTACAACAATGTTGTTTGGATGAGAAAGTTCATTTATGAACTCTCTATTCGGTTCCAACCAGAAAGTGTATCTAGTGTACTGACACTACGACACTAATGGGGCAATAGCTCAAGCCAGGGAATCAAGGTCTCATCAAGATCTGAACTCATATGAGAGACTGAACCACATGATTGAGAATCATGTATAATGGTGACGTCGTTATTCTCAAGGTTGCTTCTATGGATAACATATAGATATCCATTGCCTAGGCCTACTACTCAGCCATTTTTGAAATGACTACAAAAGAGGTATCATCACTGATAACCAAGCTGATTGGCTCTAGTGCAAGTGGGAGATTGTTGGAAATGTGCCCTAAAACCAATCATATGATGATACTTTACGGACATTTCACATGTTAAACGAATCTAGTTTAATATCAAGGGAAAAGATTATTGTTTAAGCCGTCTCATATAAATGTTATATGCTTAAACGATAAGTCCAAGGAATATGTAATCAGGAGAATATGATTTAAACAAGTTAGATTAATGAGACCATTCTCTTTCGTATACATATCCTAAACGTTCCTGATCATAGGATTGCTAATTGGGCATTGACAGTCCGTTAAGATTAGTACGTGCTGTGTCTTCTCTCAGGGAGAGTGACTAGTCTCGAGTCATTGGTGTGTGTGACATCAAGACAAGCATGTAGGTGCTCAATAGCGAATGAGTCCACTAAACACGATCAACGAGGAGTTCTCATACTCATGTCACATGAGAACTCATAGTTGGGATAATGCAAAGTAGTCCTTTGACCTGAGGCATCATAGTTGTCTTGTGGTTAAGTCCTTGATCTTTGATTGTGTCAAAGTCACTCCATTCGAGGGTGTCCACGGCATCGTTGGGGTTAAGCCACTTAGCCATGGAGGCGAGTGAATGCACAACAAGGGATCTCTAACCTTCAAACCGTTTGAGGGAGAATACTCTATGATATGATTAAGAATCTTTGGCCAGAGTATGAATGAGATTTAGGAAATCGTTCCAAATCACATTCAAGGTAATCATATAAGTAAATGAATTGCATTGGATGGTAGACATGAATAAACTATCAAACCAAACAATGTGGTCAAGAGTATTGTATTAGAGAAAGACCGTATTGCATTTGTAATCCTAAACTGAATAGGTTCTCCACCTCTTCCGATTAGCTTGGGTAACCATGATATGCTGCTAGGTGTCACTCTTGGTTTGTGGAAGCCCTGAACGTGTATAAACACTAAAGGGAGAATTGAAAGTAAGTTTCAATTCACAATCGATTTGAAAGAGTTTTAATCGGCCACTGCCTCGCTAAAAAGGAACCTAATGGATCGTACACCGTGTAAGGTAGAGATTGAAGAAACAACGGAGATGAGTAAGAATAATTAAATGGTTTAATTATTTATGGCAAAGATTAATTAATATGTTAATTAATCAAACGAATAAGTTCGTTAAAGACCTCGGGATAGTTTTGGACCTTAAGGCCCAATGGGCTTCGAACATCAAGTCCATTGACTTAAGTTGTATGACAACTTAATGAATAATGATTCACAAAGGCCCAAATAGTCCAATGAATCCCTATGGCCGGCCATTTGGAGATGGAGTGGGTTTTGGACTTATTTACAAGTTTGCCACTCCAATGAATTAAGGTATAAATATGACTTTATAGCCAAAATTCATTTAGGGTTTCTTTTTGGGAAAGGATGAGAACACAAAGCTCTCATTTCTCTCTAAAGAGGCCGGCCACCCTAGAGGAGATTAGCTAGCAATCCAACTTCCTCTAGGTCACTCATTTCTACTTAAAATCTAACCTTGGTGTGGAGACTTAGAGGTTTTCTATTTTGAGAACTTGGAGAAACATATTCTTCCATCCAAATCCATAGATCTAAGAAGCAAGGAATGAAGGCCCTCTCTTTGGGTGATTAGCCTTTGCTTATGCAAAGAGGAATCTACAAAGGTATAAATCTCAACTCACTTTGTTTTGAGTTGAGTCTTGGTTCACCAATCTACTAGGCTTTGAATTTCATGGTTAATGTTTTGTTTTAAGTGCATGCAAGCATGATTCCGCCTTTAATTGTTAATTGCATGCTTATAGATGTTGCTTAAATGAACATGTTTTCACTAAATTTTCCTTCATGCACCACCTCTCATTCTCCTCACCCTCAATGGCTTCCTCGAAATTGGATGGAATATCATCAATGATAATAGGAATAGCAAAAGCAACATAGTCACTATACCGAGCTGGCTTGGTAATTTGTCTTTTTCCTCTGTTCTTGGCAATAGACTCTTGAGGTGAAACTTGCTCTTCAACTTGAATGGAATCTTCAAGTTCAACTTCTTCAACATCCTCATGGTCTCCAACTTCTTCACTTGTAGTGGCTTCGACAACCAGAGGCAATTTTCTCAAGCTCCACCTGTTGGACATCTTACACATTCTTCTTAGAGTCTTTGTACATACTTTCTTCATCAAATGTCACATCTCTGCTGATTACAAGTTTCTTCATCTCTGGGCACCACAACTGGTAACCTTTGACACCACTACTAAAACCAAGAAAGATAGCCTTTTTGGCTCTAGGATCAAGTTTATTTTCAGTTACATGAAAATAAGCAGGTGAACCAAAAATATGAATATAATCATAATCAGTAGAAGGTTTCCCAGTCCATACCTCTATTGGTGTCTTACCCTGAATAACAGCTAAGGGTAACCGGTTGATAATGTGACATGCATAAGTAACTACCTCTGCCCAAAACAACTTGCTCAAACCCGACTGAGACAACATGCATCTAACCTTCTCAAGCAAGGTTCGATTCAATCTTTCTGCAACTCCATTTTGTTGTGGAGTTCCCCGGACACTAAAATGTCTCACAATCCCTTCCTCTTTGCAAACTTTAAAGAAAGGGTCGGATGTGTATTCTCCACCATTATCCGATCGCTAAATTTTAATCTTTCTCCCAGTCTGGTTCTCAACCATTTTCTTCCAACTCAAGAAAATGCTCAACACCTCACTCTTGTGCTTCATAGTGTAGACCCAAGACCTTCTTGAATAATCATCAACAAAGGTCACGAACCAATGTCTACCACTTAAAGAATGAGTCTTTGTAGGACCCCAAACATCCAAATGCACGTAATCAAGAATGCCCTTCATCTGATGTACTGCAGTACCAAACTTCACTCTAGTTTGCTTCCCCAAGACACAATGCTCGCAGAAATCAAGCTTACAAGTCGTGGCACCTTTTAGAAGACCTTTTTTCACAAGCCTTTGTAGAGCTTTCTCACCGGCATGGCCTAATCTCATATGCCACAGTCTAATAGTATCTGAATCGGATGTGCCCATATTTTATGAGACTACAGACGCTTCACCTATCACGGTGTTTCCTTGCAATAGATACAAATGATCACATCGAGGAGCTTTCATAACAACAAGTGCACCATAAGTAACTTTCAATGTCTGCCCATTTGAATGAAACTTGAAGCCCTTGGATTCTAAAGTGCCCAAAGAAATAAGATTTTTCTTCAAATTTGGTACATACCGAACACCTGTCAACTCTTTAACCATGTCATCATGCAACTTCAAACGAATTGTACCAATCCCTTTTGTTGTACAAGGATTGTCATCTCCCATGAACACAACACCACCATCAAACTCCTTCAAGCTTGAAAACCAATCCTTGTGAGGAGTCATATGATGAGTACAACCCGTATCCAACACCCATTTAGTAGCACAATCAAATGATGAGGAAATGGTTAAAGAAAAAAAAATCTGTTTCAACCTCAGCAACATTGGCTTCAGAACTTTCTTTTCCTTTGGTCTTCAACCTAGGACAATCTTTCTTCCAATGGCCCTTATTATGACAAAAGGCACATTCATCCCTTTCCAAGGTTTTTCTACCTTTAGAGTTTCCTCTAGGTCGAGAGTGTGATTTTTTCCTACTAGAAGAGGACCTCCTCTCCAATGATCTACCTCTAACAAATAAAGCTTCAGAGGTACTATCATGATTTTTATCTTTATGCCTCATTTCATAATTCATCAAGGCATTTGACACATCTTCAAATTTCACAATTTCTTTACCATGCATAATAGTGGTAACAAAATGCTCATAAGAGTCCGGCAAGGAATTCAATAATATTAAGGCCTTATCTTCATCCTTAATATCCTCATCTAAATTTAACAAGTCGGCAATCAACTTATTAAAAGCATCATGGTGTCTAATCATTTTTGTACCTTCTTTGTATTGGAAGCAGTATAACTTTTTCTTCAAGTGTAGCCGGTTCTTTGCACTCTTTGTCATATACTTATCTTCCAATTTTTGCCACAACACACTTGCTACTGTCTCCCGCATCACAAAATACTTCTGAGTTTTTGCAAGGCACAACCGAATTGAAGAGCAAGCCTACAAATTTAATTTTTCTCATTCCGGCTTCGACATAGCTTCCGACTTTTCTCCCAAAGCGGCAAGTAGATCTTGTTGAGCCAACACATCTTTGACCTCACATTGCCACATCCCGAAGTTGTTTATGCCATCAAACTTTTCCACTTCAAACTTTGCATTTTGCACCATAGTTCTTGCAAACCCGGAGGTGCTTCCAAAATGATTCTCATCTTGCCCGTCTGATATCTTTGGCAACTAGACAGTACCCAAGAGAAACCAGTGCTCTGATACCAATTGTTGTGCTAGGATAGCACCAAACCTTATGGAACCAACTCAAGCTAACCCACAGGAAATATATCAAATGAAATGCAAGAACAAAATATTAAAGGACACCAAGATTTTAACAAGGTTCCTCAACGGTAAGTGTAATTGAAGTACGTCCTCGGAGCAGTAGGAGCTCACCCAATAATTCACTATCAACCAAATGGGAGTTTACAAAGTGTTGGCAAGCTCACAACCCAAAAACCCCAATACAACCAATAGCTCTCACACACCAAAGAAACAAATAGAGAAAGAAATATAGTGATTAATTTCTTCTCTATACAAAGCTCAAAGCTATTACAACAACAACTACCTTGGTAGGTGATTACTAACCAAAGAGAAGAGCACCTTCTTCTTCTTTTTTTTGCTTTCAGTTTTCTTCTCTCTGCAGCTGCCTTGCTCTCTCAAAGATAGGCTTCTCAAACAAAATGGTGCTCACTCCTTCTTCTCTCACTTCCGTATGCTCACATTCATCCATTCTAAAACACCCAATAAACAAAACCAAAGTAAAGGAATAATCATTCCTTTACAAACATCAGCATGACCTTCCTTTTTCTTTTCAACAAACATAATCATTAGGTCACCATCTCTTTGCCGACTACAACCTCCTATTTTTCCGAGCCAAATCTACGGAATGTCATCATATTGCCTAGGTTCTTCATGAGTTTGAGATTGCCTCTATTTAGAAAATAATGTTGGAAATGTGCCCTAAAACCAATCATGTGATGATACTTTACGGACATTTCACATGTTAAACTAATCTAGTTTAATATCAAGGGCAAAGATTATTGTTTTAAGCTTGTTGATGCACAAAATCAGCGAAGACTTTGGTACAACAGAAAGTGTCAGGTTTTATGACCTTCGCTTGGTTGCTTCGGTCACTAGTGAGGATAAGTACGTAAATGAATAGAGACAGAGAAGCAAACACAGGATGTACGTGGTTCACCCAGATTGGCTACGTCCACGGAGTAGAGGAGTTCTTATTAGTAGTGAAGGGCTTACACAAGTACAAAGGATCAAGCTCTCAATTTAGTGAGTTCTTGTGAATGATTTCACACAAAATGGCATTAGGCAATATTGTGGGGGAATGACCCCTATTTATAGAAAAACTTGTAGCTTTGTCACATTGACATGTGTCATGTTATGATTGGTTCTTGATGTTGACACGTGCTGCGCTCTGATTGGCTTCTAATCTTGACACGTGTCGAGTAGTGATTGGCCTCCTGGTCGGAGGGGAACTCTTCTGGGTCCTTGACAGTATAGCGTTGGCCGGTGCTCGGTAGTTTCGGGATTGGTCAAGTATGGTACAAACAGTGCTCCCCTAAGTTCCCGAGTGAGGGAAACTCCTCGGTTGGGGACTTGCAAGATCCAATCCCTTGAGTAATCACGAAACTTCTAAGTACCGAAGTGTGGTCTGATCTTCATCTGCCCTTCTCTGGAAGTACCTTTCCTCCATCCGGGAATGGTGTACTTAGCTGATGTTGACGCACAAGGTAATGTATCAATTTCACTTGAAGCTTAGTTGTAGTTTCGGGCTTAGTCAAGTGTGATACGAACCCTATAGTAGGAGTCCCCCAAGTCGCCGAGCTAGGAGATCTGCCGAAAGAGGTGACAGACAAGGTAAGCAGTCAAACTTCCAAGTAAGCAACCCAGGATCAGAGGTTTGACGTCGGCTTCCGGTTGATTGTTCTCATTCTCCTTGTCTCTCATTCAACTGCCAGGATAAGGAGAAGCAAATGGATAAGAGATGATATGAGATACTTTTGCTTTTGAAGAAGTAACTTTCCACAGGCTTATTCTTGAACTGTGCTGGAGGGTTTTCTGGTGCCCTTCAGAGTATAAGGCCGATTCAAAAATTTGAGGGTCAAAACAAGTCCATCAAATCTAAAGTACGTTCGACCTTGATGATATGGGATACTTTTGCTGTTGACGGAATAATGAATGTGGTATGGAAAGGTGTCGTGCTGTAGTGATCTGTTTCAGCTCACCGTTGAACCTTCTGCTTCAATCTTTTGCATGGCAGAAGTGGTGTGCAACCTTTGCATTTAAATGGTCCTTCAGAACATTCCTTCATAGTGACTCATCCACGCTTGGCAGCTCCAGTGTAAAGAGCCAATATCTGATCAACTGTCATGAGGTATTTGCCGGTGGAATTCGTGACCTTGACAGCAGTTGAGGATGAGTACTCGAGAGCAATGCTAAGTAAGCAACCAGGCAAAGGCTCCAGGCAGTCAGTTCCAAATTGGAGGTTTGATTTCAGGTTCCGACTGACTGCTCTCTTTCTCCTTGTCCTGCAGGTGTGGACAAGGACAAAGACAAAGACAGGGAGAAAGCATGATATGGGATACTCTTGCTTTCGACCCTGATGATATGAGATACTCTTGTTCTTAGTGTGGCTTATTTGCTGAGGTATTATCGGGGGGAAATAAAGCTGAGTATTTCGAGAGGTTATGTTGAGGGTGCCTCTTCGAATGCGAGAAAGGGTTGAGCATTTTTGCAGGTTTGCCTGTCCGTTGAGGAGGGAGGTCAATGTATATAGGGATTTCCCAATAACAAGTAGTAATGCTATTCTTTTACCCTTCTTGGTCACATCAATGTAGTGGGAGCTGCCAGCTTCACGTGTTTTAATTTTGTCAGAGCACTTTGAAAAAGTGGTATGTGGTATCTGGAAAGCTGATGTTACGTGTGAAGATTACAGACAAGCTTTATCTAAGGAAATCTGGCTCTCGAAGTTCTGAGAGTTGTGCCTCTTCGGTTTTCGAACAAGCAATCCCGTCGAGGATCTGACTCTCGAGATTCGGAAAGCGGTGCTACTCCGGTTTTTGAGAAAGTAATTATGTTGGGAGTCTTTTCTCGAATGTGAGTAAAGGTTGGACGTTCTTGCCAACCTGTCTTGCCGCAAAACACGGAGGTCGACACACATAGGGACTTTCCAGTTGTCAAGCAGTGGTGCTGTTCCTTTACCCTTATGGGTAATAGTAGGGTAGCTGGAACTTCGAAATTCTCGTGCCTAAACTTTGTCAGAGATCTTTGACAAAGTTATATGTGGTACCCGAGGTGTTGATGGTGCATATGGAGAGCGGTGATTGAACAGTAAGATTCACGTGCTTTCTACTTCACCAGAAATCTTCGACAGATTGCCCGTAATTTCCGCAAAGCTGAGTGTGCATGTGACAGGTGCTGACGAGGCTGAAAAAGAAGGTGCTTCTTCGATTTCTGAGATCAGCCTTCGTGGTCTCTGAGCAGCCCATCTTTTGAGAAAGCAAACGCCTCTTCGATTTCTGAGATCGGCCCTCGTGGTCTCTGAGCAGCCCAGCTTTTGAGAAAGCAAACGCCTCTTCGATTTCTGAAGCTCCGTCGAGTGCAGATTTTTATAGAGGCTGACATTAAGTTCCACAGCACACTTGAATCTCTACCAGTAGAAGCTCATTTCTTGCACTTCTAAGATCTTGATTTGTCTGACCTCTTCCTTCTTCAACACATTTGAAAATGTCTGGACCCTCCGACCGTCGTTTTGACTTGAACCTTGGAGAAGAGACAGCCACGCCTTCTCCAGACAACATATGGCGCCCATCCTTCATATCCCCTACTGGTCCTCTTACCGTTGGGGATTCTGTGATGAAGAATGATATGACCGCTGCAGTGGTGGCCAGGAAACTTCTCACTCCCAAAGATAACAGACTACTTTCCAAACGGTCTGATGAGTTGGCTGTTAAGGACTCTCTGGCTCTTAGTGTTCAGTGTGCAGGTTCTGTGTCTAATATGGCCCAACGCCTATTTGCTAGAACCCGCCAAGTTGAATCATTGGCTGCTGAAGTGATGAGTCTCAAACAGGAGATTAGAGGGCTCAAGCATGAGAATAAGCAGTTGCACCGGCTCGCCCATGACTATGCTACAAACATGAAGAGGAAGCTTGACCAGATGAAGGAATCTGATGGTAAGGTTTTACTTGATCATCAGCGGTTTGTGGGTTTGTTCCAAAGGCATTTATTGCCTTCGTCCTCTGGGGCTGTACCTGGTAATGAAGCTTCAAATGATGAACCTCCAATGCCTCCTCCTTCTGGGGTTTTGTCAAGTACTGAGGCTCCGGATAACCACCCTCCGGTGCTTTCTCTTTCTGGGGCTCTACCGACTGCTGAGACTTCCCCTAAGCAACCTTTGTGAAGGCTCCCTTTTGTTTGTTTATTTTGACTCATGTATATGTACATATTTGTGGCTTATCGAAAATATTAATAAATAAGCTTTGCTTCATTTCAACATATTGTGTTAAATACACCAAAGCCTTCTTCATAAAGTTCTTTGAATTTTTGCTTTTGTTGAAACCTGTATTGTTGAAGCTTTGTGAGTGAAGCATGTAGTCTGAGGTAGTGTTCCCTTAATTTCCCGAGTGAGGAAAACTTCTCGGTTGGAGACTTGAAAAATCCAAGTCACTGAGTAGTCACGAACTTTTGAGTACCAAGGCGTAGTAGCATATGGTGGGAGTCCCCCAAGTCTCTAGTCGAGGGAGTTGACGAATGAGGTGTCTTGCTAATAGTCCATGTCGTAAGTACCAAAACTTCATTCTTTTGTTTTCTAAGTGGTAGCCCCGGACTTTTTCTTCATAGATTTTGTTTATGAAGGTTGCTAGGCCCGAATAAGTGGAATTGCAGAAGGTGTAACCGTTGGTGCATTAACATCATAATGGAAGCATCACAATGATGGAAGCATCACAATGATGAAAGCATCATAATGATGAAAACACCATAATGATGAAACATCATAATGATGTTTCTTTGGTGGAATTGTTTTTCATTTCCCCTAACAACCGGAATTGTTTTTCAACATAACACCATCATCTGTAGGTCGAATCACAAAGTTGTCTTCATGAAAGTTGTTCGTTAATTCCTTAACTACAACATATCCAAATTGGAGAGCCATCGGAGCAGTACAACTCCAGAAATCCAGGTATGATGAGTGACTGTTTATCATTTGTATGTCAACCCGTCAGATTTGTTGTGAGCTTTGAAACTCTATTTTCTCTTGCTCAGATCAGCATGCTTTCTTCATTGAAGTTGTTCCTCAGCTTGTGAACTACAACATATCCAAATTTGAGATCCCTCGGAGCTGTATAACTCAAGAAACTCAGGTATGATGAATGACTGGTTATTATTTTTCTGTCAAACCGTCAGATTTGTTGTGAGCTTCGAAACTCCATTTTCTCTTGTTCAGATCGGTATGCTTTCTTTATTGAAGTTGTTCCTCAGCTTGTGAACTACAACATATCCAAATTTGAGATCCCTCGGAGCTGTATAACTCAAGAAACTCAGGTATGATGAATGACTGGTTATTATTTGTCTGTCAACCCGTCAGATTTGTTGTGAGTTGCGAAACTCCATTTTCTCTTGTTCAGATCGGTATGCTTTCTTCATTGAAGTTGTTCATCATCGACTCTTTCATAACATATCAAAAATTCAGGATGAACTAACGGTTAAATATTTCCAGATCTTCGAAACATCACAACAGCTTCGAAATCTGCAAAAAGCCGACTATCATGTTTGGAGCTTCAACACTTTAATTTCCGTCGCTCAAACAGAAATGGTTCCTTCTTGAAAGTTGTTCATATGCTCAAGAACTATAGGGTGTCCAAAATTCAGCTCCATTGGAGAAGAGCAGAGGTTGCAGAAATTTGATAGATGAAAGGAGGCGGAAGAGGGAGAGAGAGAAAAAGTCTCTTGGGTTGGATTTCTATTTTGGGGCAGATTCCAAGTTTTGTAGCACCTTCATTATTGATGAATTGCTTGTACTTTTGTCCATTATGAAACTTGGGACTTTGGCTTGTTGTTGGATCTATTATAATATGTTTGGGAACATATATAAGTGAATAAATAAGAAGGAAAATTTTGGGCCCTTGTGGGTGTAAAACAAAAAATGTTTATGTTTACCCAAGTGTTTTTGTACAAGTTCAAGGGCATCTTGGGTTTTGTGAACAAAATTTGTTTATTTGGAGCAAGGTTTTGTGTTGAAGCTTTGGTGTTGAAGCTTTCTAGGTGAAGCTTTGATGGTGAAGCTTTGTAGATGAAGCTTTGTAGGTGAAACTTTTTTAAGTGAAGCTTTTCGGGTGAAGTTTTTTTTTTTGGGTGAAGCTTTGTGGGTGAAGCGTTGGAGGTGAAGCTTTTCGGGTGAAGCTTTTTGGGTGAAGCTTTTTAGGTGAAGCTTTGATGGTGAAGCTTTGTAGATGAAGCTTTGTAGGTGAAGCTTTTTTAAGTGAAGCTTTGTGGGTGAAGCTTTGTGGGTGAAGCGTTGGAGGTGAAGCTTTTCGGGTGAAGCTTTTTGGGTGAAGCTTTTTAGGTGAAGCTTTGATGGTGAAGCTTTGGAGGTGAAGCTTTTCGGGTGAAGCTTTTTGGATGGAGCTGTTTTTTTTTTTTTTTTTTTTTTTTTTTTTTTTGGCGCTTGACACGGTCTTCATTTGCTTGTTTTGTAGTGACTGTGGAAGACGGATATAGCTCAATTACCTCTTTATTGAATTCATTGCCAAATGGCCTTCATTACATAGGATGCCGAACGGCTATAGCTCAACACTTGTACATCGTGAGTCTATTTATAGTAGTACTTCAAGTGATCAGCGTTCCATGGATGGCCAAGGGTCTTGCCATCGGAGCTTCTAAGTGTGTAAGAGCCAGGGCGACTGATGCCAATGACTTCATACGGTCCATCCCAGTTTGGACTAAGTGTGCCTTCACTCGGGACTCTGTCGCAGAGTAATCTTTTCTTTAAGACCCAGTCTCCTATTTTGAAAGAACGAGGCTTGACCCTAGAGTCATAATAGTTGGAGATGCGCTGCTTGTAGGCGACATTCCTCAAGTGAGCTTGGTTTCTGTGTTCCTCGACTAAATCCAAGTTGAGGGTGAGTTGTTTGTCATTTTCACTTTGAATGTAGTTCTGGACTCGGAATGTTGCTTGCTCGAGCTCAACAGGGACAACCGCCTCTGTGCCAAAGGCAAGTGAGAATGGAGTTTCTCCTGTTGAAGTCCGATATGAAGTGCGATATGACCAAAGAACTTGGGGTACAAATTCTGGCCAACAGCCTTTAGCTTTGTCCAAGCTGGTTTTCAAAGTGCGCTTGATTATTTTGTTGATTGCCTCAACTTGTCCATTAGACTGGGGATGAGCTGGAGAGGCAAAGCATAAGTTGATGTTGAACTTAGAGCAGAACAACCTGAACTTCTTGTTGTCAAACTGTCGCCCATTGTCAGTGACTATCGCATTGGGAATGCCGAATCTACAAAGGATGTTCTTCCACACGAAGTCTTCTATCTTTGCCTCAGTAATGGTTGCCAAGGGTTCTACTTCGGCCCACTTTGTGAAGTAGTCCACTGCAACGACTGCGTAACAGACTTTGCCCTTCCCTGCCGGCATTGGGCCGATCAAATCAAGTCCCCACTGGGCGAAGGGCCAAGGGCTGATCATAGGAGTAAGAGGCTCTGGAGGGGAATGAGGAATAGCCGCATATCGTTGACATTTGTCACATGAGCGGGATACTTTGATGGCATCCTGGTGGAGTGTTGGCCAGTAATATCCTTGGCGAAAAGTCTTGTGTGCTAGGGACCGAGATCCAGCATGATCTCCACAGACTCCCTCATGTATTTCCCGAAGGACGATTTCCGCCTCGGCAGGCGTAAGACACCTTAAGTATGGCAGGCTAAAACCTCGCTTATAGAGTTGATCATTGATGATCAGGTAGCGGGTAGACTTGTATCGAATTTGCTTAGCCTGGACTTTATCATTTGGGAGGATGCTATGAGCAAGGAAATTATAGATCGGGGTGATCCAACTATCCCCCTGTTGTAAGTTGCATACTTCTGCGGCCATGGTGCTTGGTGTTGCCAACAGTTCGACATGAATTTTTCTTCCAATCTTGTCTTCCACAGCCGAGGCGAGGCGAGCCAGGGCGTCTGCATGACTGTTTGCAGCTCGAGGAACTTGGGTGATCTGGTAGTGGAAGTGCTTGAGCAAAAGTTGTGTTTGCGCAAGATATGCTGCCATGGAGCTGTCCTTAGCATCAAAGTTGTTGGTAACCTGGTTGACCACCAATTGGGAGTCACTGAAAATATCAATTTGTTTAACCCCGAGGTGTTTGGCCAAACGTAATCCTGCTATAAGGGCTTCATACTCGGCCTCATTATTTGATGCCTTGAATTTGAAACGAAGAGCATACTCCATTGCTACTTTGTCGGGTGTAGTCAAGACTAGTCCCGCTCCACATCCCTGTTGGTTGGATGAGCCATCAACATACAGACTCCATGCTGGGGTTGTTGGTTCTATCTTCTGAGCTTCTGGGGGTAATGAAGCCACTGCTTCAGGTGTAGAAGCAATGTCAACCGGATATGTGAAGTCGGCAATGAAGTCTGCCACTGCTTGGCCCTTCTCAGCTGGCTTTGGTTGGTAGGAGATGTCAAACTCACCCAACGCTATTGCCCATTTGATCATTCGCCCTGAAGTGTCAGGACTTTGGAGTATCTGTCGAAGAGGATGATTGGTAAGCACGATGATGGAGTGCGCTTGGAAGTAAGGGCGGAGTTTTCGAGCAGACATGACCAATGCCAGAGCCAATTTCTCAATGTTAGAGTACCGTGTCTCCGCATCTTGTAAGGCTTTGCTAGCGTAGTAGACAGGTCGCTCAATATTCCCATCCTTTCGAATGAGAACGGAACTTACGGCTGAAGCTGATACCGATAGGTAGATAATGAGAATGTCTCCTACCTCGGGCTTGGAGAGTAGAGGGGCTTTACTCATGTACTCCTTGAGGTTTTTGAATGCCTCGGCACATTCATCAGTCCATGTAATGTACTTCCTACTTCCCTTAAGTGCTTTAAAAAAGGGAGCACATTTGTCTGTGGCCTTAGAAATGAACCTGGTTAAGGCTGCCACCTTGCCAGTAAGGCTCTGGATGTCCTTTGAAGTTACCGGTTCCTTCATGTCGAGGATTGCTTTGATCTTCTCGGGATTAGCTTCAATGCCTCGTTGGCTAATCATGAAACCTAAGAATTTGCCAGAGCCTACGCCGAAGGCACATTTGTTGGGGTTTAACCTCATTCGATACCTCTTCAAAATAGTGAAAGTTTCAGATAGGTTGGTGATGTGTTGGTCAGCATGTTTGCTCTTGACTAACATATCATCAACGTAAACTTCCATGCTCTTCCCAATCTGCTCGGCGAACATTGAGTTGACTAGTCTCTGATAAGTCGCTCCTGCATTCTTTAGGCCGAAAGGCATGACTTTATAGCAGTATAGTCCTCTGTCGGTAGTGAAGGCTGTGTGTTCTTGATCCGAAGGGTTCATGAGGATTTGGTTGTATCCTGAGTAAGCATCCATGAAGCTCAGGAGTTTACACCCGGCCGTAGAGTCTATAAGTCTGTCAATAAGAGGAAGAGGGAAGCTATCTTTCAGACACCCTTTGTTTAGGTCGGTGTAGTCAACACACATTCTCCACAAGACCTTTTGAAGCAAAAGACTTTCTTTGGTCGGATTTTTCTTAACAAGGACCACATTTGCTACCCATGTCGGGTAATTGACTTCGCGGACAAAGCCTATGCCTTTGAGTTTTTCAACTTCTGCTTTCATTGCCTCGTATCGTTCAGCGTCATAAGATCTTCGCTTCTGTCTCACCGGCTTGATCTTGGGGTCAATACTCAAACGATGACAGATGACATCGGGAGAGATGCCTGGCATGTCCTCGTATGACCAGGCGAAGACTTCAGTGTTCTCTTTCAAAAAAGATATCAATGCTAACCGAAGGGGTGGTGACAATGTGGTGCCAATCTTCACCATGCGATCTGGATAATCTCTTGAGATAGGTACCTTCTCCAACTCTTCAGCAGGTTGGGTTTGCTGGGTGAAAGAGTCATCTCGAGGATCATCGGGTTGATTGTTGCTATCAGGAAGATCCAAGTTCGCTTCATCTAGGCTGGTCTTTGTGACTTGGTCATGTACAGACAGGGTTTCCTTGGGTCCGGGCAAGTGTTGTTGCTTAACTGAAGTGTTGTAACATGATCGTGCACTAAGCTGATCTCCTCTGATGTAGCCGTTGCCATGGGGGGTTGGAAATTTCATCAACAGCATATGCGTGGATACCATAGCCTTGAGATCATTGATGCCTGTGCGCCCAAAGATGACATTGTATGCCGTTGGGCAGTCAACCACTAGGAAGTTAGTGGTAATGGTAGCCGTGTAAGGGCCTGTACCAATAGTAAAGGGTAAATGTATGCTCCCTAAGGGTTGCACGATATCACCGGAGAAGCTTATCAGAGGAGAAATCGAGCGATCGAGCAAGTGTTCAGCTACACTGAGTGCCCTGAAAGCTTCGGCAAACATGATATTGACCGAAGCCCCTGTGTCTACGAGGATTCGTCGAACATCAAAGTTGGCTATGTGAGCCTCCACGATCAATGGGTCGTTATGAGGGTAGATGATGCCTCTTTCTTCCTCAGGGTAGAAACATATCGGATCCCAGTTAGGCTTTTGATACTTCCCTCCCCTGATGTCTTCCACGTGAAACACTTGGTGACCAGGCCTCAGAATTCGTTCACTGTTTTTCATGGCCCTATTGGAAGATTCAGATATGGGTGTGCCGCCGCTTATGGAATATATGACATTCACCTGGCGTTGGTTACGGTTATCCCTTTGAGGGTGAAGGAGGAATTGATCAATTTTTCCTTCTCGTGCCAAAGCTTCAATACGATCACGGAGGATGATACATTTCTCGCTATCATGGCTGTTATGCTCATGGTAGCAACAAAACATGCCCGCGTTATTCGGGGGCGTGTAATCTGGGTGCCTCGGCTTTGGCTTTGGTATCAGGTGAGCTATGCTGGGGTAAATGGCCGCGCATGTGGCATTCAAGGGCGTGTATGTCTCATACCTTGGGGTAGGGGGTATCTTGACGCGGGTTTGACCCACTGCATTGACTGCCTGGGGGCGAGCGTTATTGTGGCGATACCCTTGGTTATCGGGATAGTGTCCCTTACTCTTTTTACTGAAATGAGAGTGGTGAGGATGGAAATCCTTCCTCTTGCCTTGAAATTGATATGTCTGTTGATTCGGCGAAGCATTATGCAAGGCATGGGGAGGTGCCACTGCTGTTTGGAAAGTCGAGGTCTTCTCATTTAGGTGAGTCTGGCTTCCACCTCCCACTTGTTGATAAAGGATGGTTGTAGGGGGTTTCTCTTGATATGTCTTTGTCTCGGCGGAGGCATGGTTATAAGCCTGCGCCATCACCTCAGAGTAAGTCTTCCAAGTATTGGCATTGATCATGTATTTAAAGAAACAATCACGTAGGCCTGCCGTGAAGGCTTTGAGGGCAGTCTTGTCGTCTGCCTCGGCACACCGGGAGTATTCATGGCTGAAGCGGCCAGCATACATACGTAATGACTCATCTGGCTTCTGGCGGATAGTGTACAGGTCATCTGCAGAGTGCAAGCGATCGGTTTGGAAAATGTGTTGGGAAACAAATAGTTTCCTCAATTCCTCAAATGAGTCTACCGTCTCAGGTGTAAGACGACAATACCAATTTAGAGCTCCGCCAGAGAGGGTGGAGGGGAAGAGAAGACATCGCTCTTCGTCGGTGTGCATTCGGTATGCCATGGTGGACTCAAAGAGGTTAAGGTGCTCAATCGGGTCCTCTTTTCCAGTATAAAGTTGCAAGCCAAGCTTTTGCTTTGTCTTTGCTTGAAGGGGGGTGTTGAGGATCCTCCTTGTAAGAGGGCCAGGCCTGGGTTGGTTCCAGTCAGGTATTTCAGCCTGTCGTTCAGCCTTCAACTTGTTTACTTCCTCAAGAAGTTGTAGGACAAGGGGGTCCTGAGCGGAGTTATGTGCCACTGGAGCTTTCTTTCGTAAATCTCCATCTCCTCTTGGAATTAGGAAGGTTTGATCAAGGGCATGTGATTTTTCCCTGGACTCGTTGTACTGGCTTCCAGGGTATGTCTGTCGGAACACCTCTGAGTCCCCTGTACCCTCATGTCTCTCTAGGACTTGTTGCCCCTTCCCCAAATTGGTGGCCGGCTCGGGCCGTGGCAGGGGACCGAGTCTCTCAGAAATCCTTGGGTCATTGATCTTTGAGCTTATATGGATGGAATTCTCTCGACGTTGCTTCAGGAAATCCCGACAATCGCGAAAGACGGCTTTCGATCCTTCTGCCCCTTCAGCAAAGAGGTGTCTCCCTCCACTTCTCATGGTTCGGGTCGAAGCAACTGGGTTAAGAGAAGCCTCATGTTGATTATCAAGTCGAGGGGTAATCTGTTCCCTATCAGGGATATCTATGTCGAATGCATGTGACCCTCCATGTTGGAGGGCACCCAGTTGATGGTTGACTTCCACGGAGGCAACAAGCTCGCGTGTCTGAGCTTGCCTAGCTTCGTGGAGTGTCTCGAAGAGCTTCTCATATTGCTCCTGGAGGACCTCATTCCTCATTGCTATCTTGTTGTTCTGAGCTTCCAACTCATCGACTTTAGCTTGAAGAAGAACTCGTTTTCCTTCCTTCTTTCGTTGTTTCGCACTATGTGCAAGGGGGGTGTCATTCTGTGTGCTGTGGCTTCCTTCGCTTCCCATGTTGGAGAGGGATGCCTGGTCAAAAGAAAGTGTACGAATGATAGAAACCAGCTTGACACAGCTGAAGAGAGTAGGAATAAGTGTCGTTTCCCACAGACGGCGCCAAATGTTGATGCACAAAATCAGCGAAGACTTTGGTACAACAGAAAGTGTCAGGTTTTATGACCTTCGCTTGGTTGCTTCGGTCACTAGTGAGGATAAGTACGTAAATGAATAGAGACAGAGAAGCAAACACAGGATGTACGTGGTTCACCCAGATTGGCTACGTCCACGGAGTAGAGGAGTTCTTATTAGTAGTGAAGGGCTTACACAAGTACAAAGGATCAAGCTCTCAATTTAGTGAGTTCTTGTGAATGATTTCACACAAAATGGCATTAGGCAATATTGTGGGGGAATGACCCCTATTTATAGAAAAACTTGTAGCTTTGTCACATTGACATGTGTCATGTTATGATTGGTTCTTGATGTTGACACGTGCTGCGCTCTGATTGGCTTCTAATCTTGACACGTGTCAAGTAGTGATTGGCCTCCTGGTCGGAGGGGAACTCTTCTGGGTCCTTGACAGTATAGCGTTGGCCGGTGCTCGGTAGTTTCGGGATTGGTCAAGTATGGTACAAACAAAGCTGTCTCATATAAATGTTATATGCTCAAACGATAAGTCCAAGGAATATGTATTTAGGAGAATGTAATTTAAACAAGTTAGATTTATGAGACCATTCTCTTTCTTATACATATCCTAAACGTTCCTGATCATAGGATTGCCAATGGGGCATTGACAGTCCGTTAAGATCAGTACGTGCTATGTCTTCTCTCATGGAGAGTGACTGGTCTCGAGTCATTGGTGTAATTGACACCAAGACAAGCATGTAGGTGCTCAATAGCGAATGAATCCACTGAACACGATCAACGAGGAGTTCTCATACTCATGTCACATGAGAACTCATGGTTGGGATAATGCAAAGTAGTCCTTTGACCTGAGGCATCATAGTTGTCTTGTGGTTAAGTCCTTGATCTTTGACTATGTCAAAGTCACTCCATTCGAGGGTATCCACGGCATAGTTGGGGTTAAGCCACTTAGCCATGGAGGCGAGTGAATGCGCAACAAGGGATCTCTAACCTTCAAACCGTTTGAGGGAGAATACTCTATAATATGATTAAGAATCTCTAGCCAGACTATGAATGAGATTTAAGAAGTCATTCCAAATCACATTCAAGGTAATCATATAAGTAAATAAATCACATTGGATAGTAGACATGAATAAACTATCAAACCAAACAATGTGGTCAAGAGTATTGTATTAGAGAAAGACCGTATTGCATTGTAATCCTAAACTGAATAGGTTCTCCACTTCTTCTGATTAGCTTGGGTAACCATGACATACTGCTAGGTGTCACTCATGGTTTGTGGAAGCCCTAAATGTGTATAATCACTAAAGGGAGAATTGAAAGTAAGTTTCAATTCACAATCGATTTGAAAGAGTTCTAATCGCCCACTGCCTCGCTAAAAGGAACCTAATGGATTGTACACCGTGTAAGGCAGAGATTGAAGAAACAACGGAGATGAGTAAGGATAATTAAATGGTTTAATTATTTATGGCAATGATTAATTAATATGTTAATTAATCAAACAAATAAAGTTCGTTAAAGACCTCGGGTTAGTTTTGGGCCTCAAGGCCCAATGGGCTTCGAACGTCAAGCCCATTGACTTAAGTTGTATGACAACTTAATGACTAAATGTTCACAAAGGCCCAAATAGCCCAATAACACCCTATGGCCGGCCATATTGATAAAGGAGTGGGTTTTGGACTTATTACAAGTTTGCCACTCCAATGAAGGTAGGTATAAATATGACTTTATAGCCTTTTCTTCATTAGGGTTTCTTTTGGGAGAAAAGATGAGAACAAAAGCTCTCTTTGCTCTCTAAGAGGCCGGTCACCCTAGAGGAACATAGCTAGCAATCTTACTTCCTCTAGGTCACTCATTTCTTCATCAATCCTTCCTTGGTGTGGAGACTTAGAGGTTCTCAACTTTGAGAACTTGGAGAAACCAATTCTTCCATCCAAATCCATGAAGCTAAGAAGCAAGGAATGAAGGCCCTATCTCTTGGGTGATTATCCTTTGCTTATGCAAAGAGGAATCAACAAAGGTATAAATTTCTCAACTCACTTTGTTCTTGAGTTGAGTCTTGATTCACTAACTACTAGGCTTTGAATTTCATGGGTAATGTTTTGTTTTTGAGTGCATGCAAGCATGATTCCGCCTTTAATTGTTAATTGCATGCTATAGATGTTGCTCAAATGAACATGTTTTTCACAAAATTTCCTTCAAATAAACCTTCACAAAAGTGAAGTTTGTTTTAGAAGAAACATTAAAGATCCCTCTTGGTCTAACTTGGCTTCCATTATTGGTGTTCAATGTGTGGAGTGCCATGAGAAGTACTTGGGGATGCCTACCTTAGTGGGCAAGAATTGAAGTTGATGTTTTAGTTTTATCAAGGACCGTCTTAGGAAACGTCTCTAGAATTGGAAGGGCAAACTTCTTAGCTCGGCAGGAAAGGAGTTACTTGTTGAAACTGTGGCTCAAGTCATTCCTAACTATACTATGAGTTGCATCCTTCTCCTAAAGCATTTATGGGAAGACCTTAATAAGCTTATTGCTTCCTTTTGGTGAAACGGGAATGATGGCAAGCACAGGATTCATTAGTATTCTTGGGACAAACTTTGTATTCCAAAGTTGGAGCGGGATCTTGGTTTTAGGAACCTCTATGCTAATAACCTTGGTGCAACTATTCTAAAAGCAAAACATTTTCCCAACTGCTCCTTTCTTAACGCCCCTATGAACTCGGATGCCTTTTTTGATAGAAAAGTATTTGCACTGCTCGCAAAGTCATATGGGAAATTTAGAAAAATAACCAAATGTTAGATCCGATATGGAATTATAGCCACCATTTTAATTTCATGATAATTATAACCAAAAGTTGATGTAAAAGTACTAATATACCCTTAATATTAGGGTTTCTCAGAACAACCAAAACAAACTTTTAAACTATCTTAAAGGGAATTGTTATTAGTACTCCAAAAATCTCATTTCGCACTCTAAACTTTCTATAATTAGAAAGAAAAATACATTTGTGAGTGTAGAACAAGATTTTTGGAGTGCTAATAATAGTTCCCATCTTAAAATGAGAAATTAATCTTCATCACTTTTTTGTTTTCACTATTCACTTTGCATATGCAATTTCGTATTCTTTCTTCATCCACTGCAAAAATATATCGGAATGTATGCAATTTAGTCAATGAAACACCAAATCCAAGTATCTAATTAAATAATAATAATTAGCCATGGAATTAGTACCTTCTTAAGGAATTAGCACCTTCTTAAGAACATTCTCATAGCTTGTCCTGCTAATTAAAGAGAAAGCTAACACCAATATGTCTGCACCTCTATAATTCAGTGGCCTCAACCTGTAGTAATCCTCAACATTATATGGTAGTTTAAAGGTTGTGTTGTGGTGGTTATGAGAAACCCTAGTATTAAGGGTATATTAATACTTTTATATAAAGTTTTGGTTATAATTATCATAAAATTAAAATAGTGGTTATAATTTTATATGAGGTCTAAAATTTGATTATTTTTCTAAATTTCCCAAGACATATAAACATATATCCCTTGGTTCTTGGTGGCAGATTGGAGGGGGTTTTTCCACTGATATTTGGAAGGGAAATTTTATTTAAAACCATCTAACCACTTTCTACACCCAACTTAAATTTTAAATGTTAATTGACACACCCCGATCGAGATCAAGGCATGTTGGCCGTTACGTGAGGGTGACGTAGCCATGTGCACAGTGCGGAAGCATTAAAGATAAGAAATATACGAATATTTAAAACCGAATCTACTAGAGTGCACTACTAAACAAGAAGTGATAGGAGTAAGATACAAAAGTAAATACTCCTAATTAGAGCAAAAAAAAGTCTAGGTGCAGTCCAGTAGGACAAGTACTAATTATACAGTACCATAAGATGTCCTACAATTATTTTGATAGGTCAGAACCATCGAAATCCTCAAGGCCAACGACAGCAAGCTTACTTAAAACCTGGAGGGGCACAAACAAAAAACGTGAGTAGGCAAAAACAAATGTGTTACAAAACCTTTTCATTTATCAACATATCTAACCCCTCACTGTAAAACATGTATAATTTTTCCCAAAATCAAGATATAAGCATATACATAGATATATATATGTAATTATATCAATTCAAATCATGCTTGACATAATCATATTCATATGTATGACATGCCAAGATATAACAGAGTAAGCAATTCAGGTGAGAATAATTTCATAGAAATGTAGCATGTTAGCCGGAACCCCTGAGGTAGTCAGTACGACTGAATTCATAGCTCAAAAGTCAATCTAGCCGGAGTCACTACAATGACCTATACGGCAATATACGATAATATACTGCATAAGAGTCGAAACCAAATGAAAAGGTCTGTACGACAATACTGGGTGTAATATAATTATGTTCAATACTACTCTCACATAATAGCTGGGTGATAAACCGCTAATCACCTACAAGTCGAAACCATAGTGAAGGTCTGTACGACAAGACTGTGCACCTAAATTGGATCCAATATGAGCATATGGTGCGGGAGGTGACATTATAAACAAGCCTGTGTCATATCTCTGGCTAAATCTTAATCACCTTAGGTGCAGTTTTATGAGCTCAACGTTATTCAATCCCATATCGCACCTTTGATAATTCACATAACCAAACATAACTCACCTGAGCTTACCTGAGCGTCCATAGCACCACAATTATATATAATGCATCATATACCAATTCATATGCATGACATTTAAAGCATACTTTCATTTAAACACATATTTCTAGGAAAATATCAAGTATATAAATATATACTTAAAACCAAAAGCCCACTCACTAGTATGTCGAAGGGTCGTAGCCCCCGAGTCTCCCTTGAACGCGCTCGTCCTCGAGATAAGTCTCACCTATATGTGAATTAACTATAAAAACGTTATTTAAAGCACATAGGCAGAACTAGCTAATAACTTTTCATACAATGCTTAAATGGGGTGTTTGAATATACCAATGTGATCTACACAACTCCACGAACATCCCCATATTTTTAGAATAATTTTCTGACCATCCACCCGCCGCCACGCGCCGGCCAAGGCACGGCAATACGCACCCCCACGCGCGGCCACGTGACAGGCATACTAAAGGCATCAATCAACGCCGTCAGGAATATTTCGTCAAATAGTAACAGAATCTGTTAAATTTAACTGACACCGTGGAATATTCCATCAAACTTGACAGAATATTCCGTCATCCCTAACCTTGACCTCCGGCAACCGTCGCCGGCGTCGGAAACTAGGTAATTTTTAAAACCATGATTTCTCATCCAATTCTTAACCAAATTGTATGAAACTTGAACCGAATTAAAGCTTACTTCAAATAGAACACAACCATACCTGTTACACACCCTAAAACTCACGGAATTCGTCGGAAAACTCCACGATATTCAGGCCCGAAACTAAAACTCTCCGTTCTTGCTATCCCGACGTTCAAATTCTTCCAACGAACCACTCCTAGCCTCGTGTGGACCTCTTCAAGCTACCTATGATATTAAAATCACCTGAAACATCCATATTTACGTCCACATGAACAGTGCCATAAACAGAGGTTATGGTTCTCGGGGTTTTTCAAGGTTTCCAATCCTAAAACTAGTATAGATGAACTCAGAAGCTTGCAAGGAACAAGAATATTACCTTAAAAACATCGATCCGTGCGTGGATGTGTGAGTTGGTGCTCGTCTGTACGTGAGGGAAAGAGAGAGAGAGAGTCCGAGAGTGAGAAAGTACGGGAGAGAAGAGAGAGAGGGATGGTGTGTGTGTGTGTCCATGTGGTCAACAACCAAAACCACCAAACATTTTCCTTTCCAATTTGTTCCAAAAATTAGGGGAAAATGCTAGTTTGAACCCCTAATCAACAAGCATAACACACCACCACGTTCACATCCAAGGGTAAAATCGTCATTTCACATCGTCGAAATTAAATATTCGGGACGGCTGTGACATTAATTGTCTATTTTACCCTATTGTATAATTACTATTAAGTACAAAATGAAATTAATAATAAAAATCAAATTTATCAATTGACCCACATACTATAATTGAACCCTAGCATCACCCTTTGTTTATCCTATGTTCATTCCGACTAAAACCCTAATAGCTCTGATAGAGAAAAACGAGTTTTTCTATTGATGGATGGTGATTTTGAAGTTTTTAATCCTCCAACTAAGGTATGACTCGATTTATGGATATTTTGTTTGTTTGCTTCTTCTTTGGATTAAATTTCATTCTTTTTTATTATATTGTATTTATTTTTCTCTGCCGTCTGTATGCGCCCCAATACACCAATGCAAGGACTTTTGATTAGTAGTACAAAGACATAAAACTTGATTCTTGGTGCAAATAAAGATTGCTCAACCTTAACCACGAACTAGTGGGTGGCATGTTTACACCTTTTTTTATTCAAAATAGCTCCAATTTGTTTATTTGTTTATTAACATAGCAGCAAAACACCCAGCCCTATGTCACTTCAAAGTTTCTTAAAAAATACATGAAAATACTCGATTTAAAAAGGACTGAACTTGAGCTTGTTTAACATTCTCTTGGCAAATTCAAGTCTATGGAATGATCTCTTGGATCCCAAGTCCATGGATGGGTTGTGGTAGCAGAAAAAAGAAAAGAAAAAAAAGGCAACTATGGAAATGCTAGTCCTATACGGCATATGCAATTATAGAAGGGCAAAGGATGCCTCTTTGAAAAGAAAAAAAAAACATTTAATTAGAGATGTTATTTTATAAAGAGAATGGGTGTAAAGATAATTTTACATTTTGAATTGGGTTTGAGAATGTAGTTTAGGTAATAAATTTGGGTTCAAAGAGAAATTAATTCTTTAATAAAAAACAATATGGGTGAAGAGAGTAAGTTGGGTGTAGAAAGAGATTAGATGGGTTTAAAATTTCCCTATTTGGAATGACCCGTGGTTCCGATCCCCTTCTCTGCCGGAGCCTGTTGCTTGTGCTCTCTCGACGGTTAGTGATCTCATTGACCCCATCTCCAAATCCTGGAATGTTACAGACGCTATTCTCAGTTGACGAAGTGGAATCCCTTTGAGTATCTGCTCACCCCCCCCCCCCTGATTCCCTTATATGGCATTATAATCCTAAAGGGCGCTTCACTATGCAGTGTGCATACTTGGTTGCTCGTGAATGGGTCAACCGATCGAACAATGGGGCCTCCTCTTTGAACTCAAGCGTTGCCGCCAAGTTTTGGGACAAGATTTGGAAGGCCAAAATCCCTCCGAAGATCAAAGTTTGTGTTTGGAGATGCAAAAATCTATTGCCTACTCGTTCTAATCTAGCCAAACGGCATGTTACGGGCGATCCATCGGGTGTAATTTGTAATGCCCAAGAGGAGTCAATTTTACATCTACTCAAGGACTACCCCCTTTGCTAGATGTGCTTGGTTACCTTCCCCTTTGGGCATCCCACTGCGTGGATTTAATCCCCACTCACCTATACTTTGGTTTATGGAAATTGCTGACCAAATGCCGTTTTCCAACTTTGATTCCTCTTGGTCATTAGTTGGGCCATCTGGGGTGCTAGAAAATCCATGTTGTCGGATAGTACATGTGACCCCCCTGAAACTATTGTGGCTCGCGGCCTCCAATGGTGGCAATCTTTCGTCCAATCAAACGCCTCTCTGCCACCCACCTTTGCGAGGCCTCCTGAAATCGAGAAGTGGTCTCCTCCCCTGGTCGGTTCACTGAAGATTAATTTGGATGGGGCTTGGAATCCGCAACTTAAAATGGGTGGCTTCGAATGCATTTACAGGGACGCATCAGGGAACTTCTTAATGGCAAAAAGTGGCAGTTACTCTGACATTTTCTCCCCTCTCCAAGCCAAAGCATCTGCCTTCCACGAGGCTGTGGTTTGGGCGACAATCAATCATTTTTTAATCTGATTCGCTTTAGATTGTGCATGCCTTGTCTGATCCTTCTACCAATTTGTCTCCAGTTGGGTAAGTTGTTGAAGACATTAAGGCCTTTCTTCCATCAATCATTGAAGCTTCATTTACCTGTGTTCGTCGCCAAGCCAACGGTGTTGCTCATCGTCTTGCCTATCTTGGTCTTTCTATTACTCAAGGTTGTGAATGGTTTGATTCCCCTCCAAGTATAATCCTAGATGTGCTTGTTGGGTATTCCTCTTCGCCTAAAACTGGCTTTGTACTCGACCATTGTAACAACTTTTTCATCAATCTACTATCGTTTCTAAAAAAATTAAAAAAAAATTAAAAAAAAAACTTGGAATTTGAATAAAAGTCAAAATTTATAAATTGACATGCACCAATTCTTTTATTTGGATTTATAAACCTAGAAATTTAAAATTTCCTCGTGGAAAAAAAAAACTTGGAATTTGGGACCTCCAATTCTCAAGTTTAAATTTCATGTAAGTGTCATTTCCCAATTTCTATGATTGAGAGTTTAAAAATAACAAATTATGTATTCAATTCCATTATTCTTTTACACTACGTTTGGATGAAAAAAATTAAAGATTACTAAGGAATTTTAAAATGACATAATTTTATTTTCTAGAATTTATGAATTTTCTTATTTGGTTAACCTAAAAGATGAAATTGAATATGGAATTTGTTATTTTTAAACTCTCAATCATAGGACTTGGGTAATGACACATTTTTACATGGAATTTAAACTTGGAAATTAGAGCTCCCAAATTTCAAGTGCTTTTTTCCACACGGAAATTCTAAAATTCTATGTTTATGAATCCAAACAAGGGAATTGATGCATGTCAATTTACAAATTCTGACTTTTATTCAAATTCTGATTTTATTTCCCTCATCCAAACATATAGGTTAACCGAACAAGAAAATTCACAAATTATCATCTATTTATAATAATAAAACTAGGAAAAGCTTCAACATTAATCTATACTACTTATTAACAAAACCTCTTTGTCAATAAAAAAAAAAAAGAGTGAAAAGACAAAATTAACCTTGTCAACAAAACTAAAGAATAGCACCCAAAATAAAAGTTATGTGCAATATTGTAAATTAACCACAAAATAGTTTTATTGTTTTTCTTAAAGCCTCACAACCAGCAACCATATTAGTTGCCCTCATTTTCTAGTCCTTGTTTTTCTCCCAAATAAAATAAACTTTCAATGGCAAAATAATTATCCTGAAGCAGTTGCAAAGATATGAACCTCTGTAGTGACAAAAAAAATCATTTGAAGATTGTCACCAAGATGCTTTAGCGACCATTATATATTTTCTCTTTGTAAATTTATTTTCAAAATTTTAATAAGCACACGCATGCTAGAATTGCTAGTATATTATTGAGAGACTGTTTGTCAACCATTTTCTGAAAATATCATTCGTGTCCTTATTTTTTCTATTTGACCCTTAATTGCAATAAACATTTACATAATAAGGATACATTAGTACTTTAATTGAATATTTACAATCATTTAAATAAATTAAAATATTTCCTTAGTTGTATAGAATTGAAATTTAAGGAGCACATTGCTTCAAACAATTCATAATTTATTCCTGAATCTGTTTGAAACTAAATTTAACGAGCCACTAGCTTTTGACGTAAAACCAACAAATACAAATACAACACTCAATTTATGTTTCTATAAAGTAAAACCAGCTAGCTAAAACTTGAGCTGATCGACTTCAGCCATTTCCGCTTCAGCCTCTTGTACAAAGAGCAACTTCTGCCCGTTTTCTTTCCACACTATCTTAGATGGAAATAAATTAGCAGCCAATAAACATTTCCAGTCTAAGGCACACAGCATATGCACAAAAAGTATTTATAACACGCAACGTAGCAGGCTGTAAAGATGAGTAGAGATTATTTGACTCAAATATGCTTCCCTATTGGGATCTGCAAACCGTGTTCAATAAGGAACAACGATGGATTCTATAAGCTCTTGCAGCGGAGCTAGCTCCTTCTTGTCAATTAGCACGAATTCCTGCAAAAAAGAAAAAGAAAAAGAAAAAAGATGCAGTATAATGTAATCAGCCTACGGCTTTGCCAACAAGTATTGTCCATCAAGTAAGATAAAGCCATGACTCTTATGCATTAGTAATATCGTTCTCTCCTAACTATTATGTTCTTATGCCGGGAATATAATTTTTATCGGATACCAATAAAGCCATGACAGGTGTTTGGACAACTACATGTCTATGCACTTTTGATAAAATTGAATTGAATGTTTGAGCATCTCAATTTAATGAACCATACAAAGATGAATACAAGTGGGCTATTGGTACTTTTTCCCACTAGCATCATTTTTGGGAATACAATCAAACTGTACATAATCCATGTCTTCCTACCACATTTTTGGGGAATTACATCAAATCTAAGTTTCACAAAAGCAGACGTTTCAAACTGTATGACACTTTCCACCAGCTTTTCCCAAGAAATGGAAGCGTGACCAAGGTATGCTTACTAAAGCAGAAAATAAACGATGGCACTCTTACTCCTAAAGTCCCCAACACATCCAAAGTGAACGAGTTGAGGCCTATCTCCTGCTTCAATACACTACATAAAATCATTTCAAAGCTCATTGCTAAAGGAATCGAGGCTGTTCTTCCCGATACTACTAATCATGACTCATTACCAATCTGCATTTGTTGTTCGCACAAGTCCTACAAGCCATGATGTGATGGATCCAAGCTTACATTACCTCTAAGTTCTCCAATAGTCAATGGTGAATTACCTAGCAAGAGCAGGTTGTGCCAACTGTGAATTACAAAGGTTCTTTCACTTGTTCTCCAAAAGAATATCCTAGCTAACCATTCTTTCAAATTCTATTGGAAGTGCAGTAAGCTTAGAATCGCTCATATTTGATTTCTGATGACCTCATCATGCTCAGTCATAAGGATCTTCACTTGGCTTCAGATGCCCTTGATAATTTCCTTTCTCCCTCGATCTCAAGCCTAGGAAAATACAAATAACACATCTTTCTCTGGATTTCCAAAGCCAAATCACTCACCCCTATCAGGTACTTCGGGAGCTGAAGGACTAGCTCGCAGAGATTTATTTCCCATGTACGACATTTTTCGATTGCAACTGTGATAAGCAGTTTCTGTCTGCGTTCCAGTCTCCTAAAATGATTTGGAAGTCTAGTATTCCTTCTAAGGTTTGTGTTTTGGCTAGGATCATAGCTCACGGAAAAGCAAACACTTGCAATTCAATACAGAGAAGATCCAATATTTGGCTGTCTCCTAACTGGTGTATTTTGTGCAAAAGAGAGACGGAATCTGGAAGTAGCTTGTCCTTACATTTTGCATGTACATTGGGGTCTCTGGTAGTAGTTGGTTGAGGTTGCACAGGTTAGCTTGGGTTATTCCTCAGTTACAATTCAACGTTGTTTGTGAAAAGTCGCAGATTCCTTACAGGCTTCACCCTCTATACCCTGTAGAGAGAGTTTACTCACTATAAATTAATTACATCAGGAAGCTGCTGTAGTTTGAGAGTTGTGACTCTGATGTCAGAGGTGCATTTTGGTTTTATGCATTTTATCAAAACCTTAGTTGACCCCTTACCAACAGCTAGACCACAATCAAACCACTCCCACTCCCAACCCCACACCCCTTTCCACCAATCCTTTGTCCTGCTCACTCAATCCAAGAACAGATCCAAAAAGTTTAGGGCACGTGGATTGCCCCCAAAGGGGTGCCTAATTCAAGGGCCAATTTAAGTCAAAGCAAGACGATAATCAATTTCAGAATGTTATTGACGTCATCAACAAGATACAATGATTAATTAAACAAACGTACAACTAGATACTTTTCAAAAAGAAAAGAAAACAGTTATTGCAATAGTAAGAGTACTTACACAGGTAAATAGTATGAAATGCTTGAAGCAAGTATTTAAATGGGCCTCCTCCTTAAGGCTCACAATTTTCTGGAAATGAGAGTGATATATGTGGGCATATACACGGAACAATCTTTTGAATATCGTCTTCACAACCTCCCTGAAATTGGGGGGAAATGGTGCACCTGAAAGACAAAGAAAGTGAACAGACAATGAATTATATTAATTAAATGAACAACAAAATATGAAGAAAAGAAGATATCGTAATAAATAGTATTACCAAGCTTTTGGGGAAATATGGATTCATCATCAAGTTGAGATTCAATCCAGTCCATTAGATATTCAACATATTTTGGAGCCGAAACCTCAATAGGTTTCTTAATTAGTACACCATCGGCCCACCTATACTCATACCTGTAGAGTTTTAACAAACAAAAACGAAACATCATAATTAAAAACAGAAGCTGGATTAGAATAAAAGTTACTGTAGGCACAATTTGACCAGTCGTTAAAATTGTCCAAGCCATCGGGTAAAAAGAGAAATTGGGCGTACAGAATTTTTCTGAAGTTTTACATGAAAAACAGTGTAGTAAGTTGCTGACAGTATTTCAAAACTGATTTCATGTAATAGTATCTCTAGAGCTGGCAGGTCTTGGTTAGCAGACGAACCACATTCTGAATGACCAGAATGGTATATGAAATTATGCAAGTACTGGGTTGTGGGTGCTAAGAAAGGTATAAAATCCAAAAGAGAAAGGAGAAGTTGAGGCATGAAAGGTCCACATACTGTTTAAAAGAGGAGGTTGGTTTCCCATGAAGCACAGATGTTGGGACAGGGTGGTGCAAGGCGTAGAGATAGGTAGAAGCTTCATTTATCTTATCCTACCATGCACAGACACGGAGGTTTACCTCCGTATCCCGTATCTGACACACAGGGATACGGATACGCAACAGATATGTGTGGATACGTATCTGAGTCAACGGATACGTAGTTGACTGCCGGGATACCCGTATCTGACTGTTGAGATACGAGTATCCGACTTTCCGGTACGTTTGCCCCTTAAATTCAGAGGATAATCACAAAAAAAACCAAAGATAATTGTACTTAATCCAGATGGAATCGTGATAATTGACCAAAAATTTGAAACGATTCCGTGTATAAAATTTTGGATCTACCTTATCTAAATAATATTGATATTGAATACTTAATCCTTTTCATAGTAGTTTTGATTAATTGTGTTAAACATGTCAGTATTAGAGAGTCAAATTAATAGTTTATTTATAGTCTATCAATATGTGAACACCTACTAGCAAACGGAACCAATTGCTATTAATTTCAGGATTAAAAAATCTAGGTTTCTTAAACCCTTGTACTTAGTGTGTTTCCATGCTCCCCAGAGACTTTTGGTAGAAAGACAAGAAGCCAGTAACACATGGTAAAACCCCAAACAAAACTAATGATTTCAGGAAACAAATAGCAAAACGGTTTTAATAAAAAAAGATAACACTCCCATACTTGGGGCCTGCAGTCATTGTAGGACAATTCTCTGGAGTACAGAACTCTGTGAGGGTACCATACAACAAGTTGACCTGATTGAAGAAATCCACAGCTGAAATTAAAACACCGACAACAACATTTCAGAAATAGTGTACACAAAAGAGATTGAAGCAAATAAAAAATTGCTGGAAGAAGGTACTTGACTGTTGTAACGAAGTTTATTTTTCCTAAAAGACTTGAGAAAATGAAATTCACACAATTGTTGCCGCTTTTTCTTCTTCTTTTTTGTGTGTTTTTTACTCGTTTAGTCAAGGTGCGGGGACATGAGGAACACAAGATCAGATGTGAAGGAAGGAGCAAGAACATGTAAAATGGTCTTTGTACTTAGTTTTAGTTTTATCTATTCCTACTATTTTTATCCTCAACTCTCATTTTTCCTCAGTACCTCATTTCTCTCCTCTTTCCCTTCTTTAATTGGAAGAAACACAAAGGCAAGCCCTACAAATTTCTGGTTTTTGTCTGGAACACAGTAATATTATGAAGTAAAGTCACTCCCTTTCAACTGATTATTCTATACTTTTAAATTCTAGCTATTTTCTCACAATCCTTTCTACGAGAGACACATGAAAACATAAATATATTTTCAAATAATATTTCAAGTTGCATCCAAACAAAAGAAATTCGGAGGAAAGAGTCCCATTTTCATGTAAATCCTTTTACATAGAAACTTTTACTGTCTAAGACATCACACAACAAGCTAAACAGAGATTTTATGCAACCATATGTTCTTCCTTTGATAAGAAACAAAACTTTTAACCACGTATCAACCATTTAATGGACAAAACAAACTATAAATTGACAGTTTGTGATGTGTGTGTGTGTGTGTGTGTGTGTGAGAGAGAGAGAGAAAGAGAGAGAGAGAGAGAGAGATAGAACTGTTGACAGCAAGCCATTCATTTAAATCTTCTCCAGTTGGAAGTTTTACTGCCTCTCTTAGGTTGCCGCTACCAAGTGTAGCATCAATATGCTTTCTAAGCTGAGCACCCTGCATCAAGAGAAAAAAAAAATAACGACTTCAGTTATACCTATATGAATGTAGTATAAAATCAGTTACTTTCACTTTGCATCTTTAAATTATAACTTCATGAATGTTAATTTCTGATTCAAGTCAGGTTTAAACATGCTCCTTTCTTGTTCCAAATTGTCCATATTATCATTTAAGAGATTTAAACTCACAGGTACAGGTTTAAACCATAAAAGTTTCAAAGTTTTAAATCCCACATCATGAGGTTAAACACTAGGAGAAGATACGCGTAGTAGCTAAATGCAAGGACAAAAATATATTCAATTTCTAAGTAAGGAGAATCAGATGAGAAAATAAGAAAATTAGGTTTACAACTTATGCCCATATAATATGGGTATAAACGGCTACAAAAACTCAATAAAACTTTTGTATATTGGAAGAACAATGAACCAGTATATATTAGATACATAAATAAACTCAGGGAGAACAAGTTAATTAAAGGCGAACAACCTTGCTCCCTGAAGGTGCACTTTTTTTCGGGCGGAATGTCCTCTGGTTTCTGCACCATTAGCAAACTTCAGTTTTACAAAATTGATAGTGACTAAAATCATAATGTACTAAACAACTAAGAAGCAAATAAAATTGCATTTATGTACGTGCACATACTAACACAGGAAAATAACAAGCACAATATTTATGAAGAGGAAACACGAGGAATACAAGAAGCATGAACAAGTAATGATAAAGGCAAGTAAAACAACATAAGAAACAGAAAAACCAAAGAAAAAACCTAAACTCCCCCTCCGATCAAGAAAATCACAAAATGTTCTGACAGAGAAGCCCCGACAGAAGCAAATAGTCTAACCGGCAGGAAAAAAATCCAAAAGAAGACATCAAATCACAAATTTCATAGATCAAGTGACAGGGACTCCAGCATAACACATCGGCCATCAACTGATCAGAAAATCAAAATAACGAAACAAAAACTTCCATCAAAAGATTCAGAACCAAATAACACCAGAAATGAAACGGGCATAGAAGAAAGCTCCATTCTTGGGGTTGGGGGATGAAAAGTTTGAACTTGCCTGCCCAGACCGAAGAGACTCATAGCTTGAAAGAGAGAGAGAGAGAGAGAGAAGGAAGAGGGGTTTGCGTATTGTCAATTTCTTCGCCTTTCTTTCAGATGCGATCGGGTTGATTAAAGAACAGGCCCTTACTTTTTTTTTTGTAAACTCGAAAGAAACAAACAAAAAAAGTTCTGTTTCTCCTCTACTTTAATCTAATATTTTAAACTTAAAAACAATTTTCAAGTTCTAGGTCTTAAAAATTTGTTTGTTAGGATTATTTTCAAAAACTGAACTCAAAACTAATTCAAAAATATAATCTATTATCTAAAAACATAAAAAATGAGTTTTTAAACTTAAACTCACTCGTTTCTTTTCTCTTCATCATCCTCTCTTACTCCAAATTTATCTCTATTTTTCTTCTTTCTCTCCTTTTTTTTGTTTTTTTTTTTTACTTTTTTCGTTTCTCCTTCCACTCTCTTCATTCTCTCGTTATTTATCTTAATCATCTTCCTCTCTATCTCGTCTGATCCTCCTCTTTTTTCTCTTTCCTTCAATCATCTCTTACTTTTTTTCCTCCTTTCTCCTTTTTCCCTATTTTTTGATCTCTTTGTCTAGTTTAAGTCGTACTTTGACCTTTGACCAGTTGACTTTGACTGTTGATGCGGTCAACGGTCAACGTTGACTCGGTCAACTATCAGAGTTTGACTAAATGTACTCCTTTATGTGAATAGGTGCAATTATTAATGGTGATTCCGTTATACCTTTTTGGTACAGCTTTGCACCATCGGTGTACGATGAGTGGACCCCTTCAAAAGCATGTTTTAATAATACAAATGCATACATGAAAAACATGATTTAATACATATGTTTTATAAAGTATTTTATGAGATAATATGCTTACTGAGGCTAGATTGAATTATTACTATTTTTCCTATAACCCATGTTCTTATTTTCCTATAACCCATGTTCTTATAGAATACCTGATGGATGACGATATGATATTTAGAACATGTTTAGAACACCTCTTTATAGTATAGATGATGGATGACTTTATACTATGAAGTTTTTTTTCAATATTGATATGTTCAATGGTTTTGTACTTACCTAGTGGTCCTTTCCACTACGGGACGTAGGGATAGATTTCGGTCCGTCCCGGGCGACGGTTTGGTGTTGGCATAGGGCCTGGAGGGTGTTTCCTCTGGCATTTAAGACCAGGGACGGGGAGCCGGCAAGGGGCCTGTAGTGTATTTTTCTCTGACTGTCTGCTCAGAGACAAGGAGCCGGCATAGGGCTTGGGAGTTATTGAACAATTCACTAGTGATTATTATATATACAAGTTATGATTTGAGATACTTCACATCATGTTAGGTTTCGGAAAACCTATGTTTTACATTATATATATGTTTTCATAAGCCTAGGGGTTAATATGTTGATAATTGTTTTATTATATTTATATCAATTGGTCCACTCATGTTTGTTTTGCGCCCCCTTCAGGATCTACAAACGAGGATTACAATTTAAGCTATGAGGCCTTTCCCTACCAGTGATCCAGTGCTATATTTCCTCTGTTTCAATATCTATTGTAATATAGCACATCTCTATCTTGAATTCTATTTGTACTCTGTAATAGACGTAAGCTCTGAACTGATGTTATGATCCTAATTTTATTAATTAGAAGTTGAAGTTTAGTATTATGTTGCTAGTTCCTTCTGCCTGTTTTAGCTTATTTATGAGCTTTTACTTAAATTAAATGGCTTTCGTTACCCTTCGGGTGTCGGCCAGCACGTGACCATCCCGATGTCCCGAGGACATCGGGATCGAGGCGTGTCAGATTGGTATCAGAGCATGATTCTTTCAGAGCATACTTAGGATTCTTTTCCACCATTTGGTAATTATAATTCTCTTTATATCCTTAATTTCCTGTTGTTCTAAATCTTTCTTGTTTCTTATCAGAATTATGGATCCCGCTGGTAGGAATGTACCTCGTCGAGCTCGTTCTGGTATAGGGGGAGGAATTGAGCAATTGGCTAATGTTTTACGAAATGCCTTTACTAATAGATCATCAAATCGCACCTATATTGAGATTGCTACCAGTCATGGTATTCCGGAACTTTGGGTAGTGGGAGCTTGTCCGGAGGCTGAAGAATGGTTGGAGCAGGTGGAAGACACTCTGGAAGGTATGAGATGTCCACCAGGTGATTGGGCAGAGACTGTTGGTTATTTTCTTAAGGGACCTGCAAAGATTTGGTGGAAAAGAGTGAAGCATGCTCTTCCACCAAGTACTTCGATGACTTGGACAGCATTCCAGAAAGTTTTCAGTGCACATTTTCTGAGTCCCAGTTATCAGTTGAGGATGAGACAGCAATTCCTGGAGTTTCGTCAAGGCGATCTGAGTATCACAGAGGTGGATAATACTTTTCGACGCCTGTCGAGACATCATGCAGGGACTTATGATAACTCGAGTGAGAACATGGTTCAGTTACTGATCGACGTCTGTCGAGACATCATGCAGGGACATCATGCAGGGACTTATGAACGAGTGGCAGCCATAAGGCATAGAAGTTATGAGGAGATGATTGAGACTTGTTTAAGGATTGAGCAATCTAGGTGGGAGACTCATAACCAGTAGCAGGCACAGTATCAGGAACAACCTCGGAACCAGAACCAGAGGGGTCGTGGTTTTCGATCTCGGAGTGTGAGGGAATCTGGTAGCTCCTCTAATTTTGTTGGCCCTAGACACTCTCATTCCTTCAAACGTCAAGGTCAGGGTTCAAGTTCTTCTAGCAAGGGTTCAAGCAATGAATCTGGAAGGCGATCTTTCAGTCACTTCAGATCGCAGATTATGTGTCACAGGTGTGGAGGCACAGGGCATATTGCCAGAGTTTTCCCTTCTAGACAGCCTCCTGAGAGTTATGCATCTATGCCGAGTTATGGTGGATGGAGTAATCCGAGTTCTAGCTATGGCGGCAATTACACTCAAAGTTATGGCGGCAATTACACTCAAAATACCCAATTTTCCACTCAGAGACAGCCGCAACAGTTTGGTGCAGCTTCGAGTAGCCGCTCTCAGGGGAATCGAGCAGGCCGTAATAATCAAGGTTTCAGGGCTCGTGGTAACTGTAACAGTGGGGTAGGACGTTAGTTTCATGGACGTATCAACGCCATGACACAGCAGGGGGCTGAGCAGGATCCTCAAGTTATTACCGGTATATTACTTATTTGTGGTAATTGGGCGAGGGTTCTAATTGATCCGGGTGCTACTTTTTCATATATGTCTTCATTTTTTGCACCGAATTTAAATGCACCACCAACACCTCTTGGGTATGATATGCTTGTGCAAATGCCGCAATGAGATCTGTTCTGTGCTCAGTGGGAGTATAAAAGTTTCCCAGTAATAGTGGAAGGGGAAATGATGGAGGCTAATCTGGTCCCTTTCATTTGGCGAAGTTCAATGTTATTTTGGGGATGGATTGGTTATCCATGCATCGTGCTTATGTCGCATGTTGGGAGAAATCTGTGACGTTCAATCAGCCTGGACGATTGTCGATCACATTTCAGGGTGAGCGACGAATCCTTCCTAGTAGTATTATTTTCGCTATTCAAGCAACTAAATTGTTGAGTATGGGATGTGTAGGATTCTTAGCCCATGTAGTGACGAGGGATAAATCTTCGTTGCGTCCTAAAGATGTACCAGTGGTGAAGCAATTCATCGATGTTTTTCCGAATGGCTTACCAAGGTTACCGCTTGCGAGGGAAATTGAATTTACCATCGATTTACTTCCAGGAACAGACCCTATCTCTTTAGCACCTTATCGAATGGCACCAGTGGAATTGAGGGAATTGAAGGTTCAACTTCAGGAGTTAGTGGATAAGGGTTACATCCAACCCAGCATGTCTTCCTAGGGTGCTCCTGTTTTGTTTGTTAAAAAGAAGGATGGATCGATGAGACTTCGCATCGACTATCGGTAGCTAAACCGAGTGATGGTGAAGAATCGTTATTCTCTACCTCGGATCGATGACCTGTTTGACCAGCTGAAGCGTGCTCAGGTGTTCTCTAAGATCGATCTTCGCTCAGGTTATCATCAGCTGTTAATTTGGGAGGAAGATGTACCGAAGACTGCATTCTGCACTAGGTACAGACACTTTGAATTTCGTGTCATGCCTTTCGGATTGACGAATGCACCTGCAGCTTTTATGGATTTGATGAATAGAGTTTTCAGACCGTATCTGGACCGGTCTGTGACTGTGTTCATCGATGATATTCTGATCTTTTCCAAAAGTTTTAACGAGCACAAGAAGCATTTAAGGTTGTTGCTGGAAAGGTTGAGAAGTGAGCAACTGTATGCTAAGTTTAGCAAGTGTCAATTCTGGCTAAACCAAATTAGCTTTCTCGGTCATGTAGTATCTGCTGAGGGGATTAGTGTGGATCCTCAGAAGGTGTCGGTAATAACTACGTGGGAGCAACTAAGGAATGTTACAGAAGTGAGGAGTTTTCTAGGTGTGGCTGGTTATTACCGAAGATTTGTTCAAGGTTTCTCAGCCATTGCCTTACCTTTGAATAAGTTGACTTGGAAGGAAGTTGAGTTTAAGTGGGATGAAGATTATGAGCAGAGTTTTAGGAGCTGAAGCGATGTCTTACTCAAGCTCCCGTTCTTACTCTTCCAGATGATAGCGGTGAGTTTGATATCTACACGGATGCATCTCTATCAAGTTTGGGTTGTGTACTGATGCAGCATGATAAAGTCATTGCTTATGCTTCCAGACAACTCAAAATCCATGAGAAAAACTATCCCACTCATGATTTGGAACTTAGTGTAGTAGTGTTTGCTCTGAAGATTTAGAGACATTATTTATACGGTGAGAAGTGTAAAATCTTTATTGATCATAAGAGCCTCAAGTATATCTTTACGCAGAGAAGATGGATGGAACTTATCACTAATTATAACTGCACGATCGAGTATCATCCCAGACATGCCAATGTAGTGGCGGATGCCCTTAGTCGGAAATATCACGGACAGCTTGCATCTTTTCAAGCTATTCATGTTCCGCTACTATTTTCTCTTTGAGAAACAACGTTGTCGATGAGACCGGGTGAGCAGGGAGCTTGGTTGGCAAATTTCCAGGTTAGACCTGTTTTGGTGGATATGGTCATAGAAGCCCAGGAGCTTGATCAGGAGAGTGTCGACATTAAGATTTCGGTGGAAAATGGAGAAGAGAAGCATTTTATTATTCGAAATGATGGAGCCTTGATATGGGAAAACAGATTGTATGTTCCTCATGATAACGAAGCAGTGAAAAGGGCAATTCTGGATGAAGCACACCTGTCAGCATATGCCATGCATTCTGGAAGCACTAAACTATATCGCAGTATCTGTCCATTCTATTATTGGTTAAGAATGAAGCGGGATGTGGCGGATTATGTGAGTAGATGCATCATTTGTCAACAGGTGAAGGCTGAGAGGCAAAGACCTAGAGAATTGATACAGAATCTTTCGATACCAGTGTGGAAATGGGAAGACATCACCATGGATTTCATGTATGGTCTGCCGAGGACATGGTCGAAATTGGACGGTATTTGGGTAATTGTTGATTGACTAACTAAGACCGCTCACTTTTTGCCTGTTTAACAGACCTATTCACTGGAGAAATTATCGAAGTTGTTTATCGATAATATTGTTAGACTTCACGGTGTACCTGTCTCCATTGTTTTAGACAGAGATCCCAGATTTACTTCCAAATTTTGGAAAGCTTTTAATACTGCCATGGGTACTCAGTTGTTGTTCAGTACTGCTTATCATCCACAGACTGACGGTCAATCTGAGAGGACAATTCAGACATTGGAGGACATGTTGAGAGTGTCTGTTCTCCAGTGGAAGGGTAGTTGCGATACTTATCTGCCGTTGGTTGAGTTTGCATACAACAACAACTACCATTCGAGTATTGGTGTGGCACCTTATGAAGCTTTGTATGGGAGAGTGTGTCGAACGCCGTTGTGTTGGGCAGAGGTCGGCGAGCTAGTATTGTTGGGACCAGAGATTTTAGACACTACCAATGAGAACATCCAGCTGATAAAGAGAAACCTCAAGGCAGCTTAAGACCGACAAAAAAGCATTGCGGACAAACATTCCAAGGATCGAGAGTATAAGGTTGGCGACTATGTTTTCTTGAAGTTGTCTTTCTGGAAGGGTGTTGTTTGTTTTTGTAAGCGAGGAAAGTTGAGTCTTCGATACGTTGGTCCTTATCAGATTACGGAGAGAATTGGTGCAGTTGCCTATAGATTGGAGTTGCCACTAGAGTTGTCTCTGATTCACAATGTTTTCCATGTTTCTATGCTTCAAAAATATGTATCAGATTCCTCTCATATCATTCAGCTAGAGCCGCTAGAAGTAAGTCAGGATGTTAGCTATGTCGAAAAACCAGTGGCTATTCTTGATCGACAGGATAAAGTGTTGAGGAACAAAGTTATCTCGTTGGTGAATGTGCTATGGAGGAACCACGTTGTTGAGGAAGCGGTGTGGGAAACGGAAGATCTGATGAGGAGTCAGTATCCGTATTTATTTGCTTAAGGTTATAATTTCGGGGACGAAATTTTTTATAAGGGGGTAGATTGTAACACCCACCCCCTAGTTATAAAAATATATGTATGTAATTATCCCCTCAACATTTTAAATCTAGCATTTTGGTCCTTTTTGGACTACCCAATCAGAAATTTAACATTGGATTCCTTTTTTTCTAAATCTGCCGCGTGGCAGCACCCCCTTCACTCCCCCCACTTCTCTCTCTATCCCTCCCCCCCGTGAACCCTCATTCTTCTTCTTCTTTTCTGTCTTTCCCGTCTCTCTCCCTCTCAGCTCTCTCTCATATCTCTCTTCTTTACACCGCAAACACACCCACGCACAGAGGCACACGAGTGCTCGAGGAAGATACCCATCACCATCATCAAGCTCGTCCTGCTCTCTCTCTCTCCCTATTTTCTCGTGCTGCGAACCCAGAAAACCCATAAAGGAACTCCGGCAAATTTTTCTAATTTCCCAGTTAGGTAAGCCTTAAATCTTCCCTTTTTCATCCTAGAATCTTGTGGGTTGTGGTTTAATTGGTTTTATTTCGTGATATTGGGAGGTTTTAGGACGAAATCGAATGCGGGTGTAGGCACACCCATTTCCGGCGAACCGAGGGTGTCAGATGAGTTTCCGGCCATCTCCAGCCATTCCACGACGAAATGAAGGTATAAAAATACTCCCCTTGTCTTGCTCTTTGTTTTGGTACCTAGATTGGAGTCTAGGGTGGTGTTTTGAGGCCGGCCGGAGCTGTTGAAGCTCCGGCGTTCTTCTCCGTCAACGCCATGGCCTTCCAGGCCGGTTCCAAGTCAAGCGAGCCTTAGGCCCGTGGGGAGTCAAACCCAAAATCCTAACCCAATTTCCTTTTAATTGTTTTTATTTAATTAATTAGTTTAGGACCCAAAAGCTTTTCGGGTCATTATGTTTAGGGTCGTAGCCCATTAGTCAACCCAAAACCTTTTTAAGGTTTTATTTAAATTCTATTTTAGGATTAAGGCCTTAGGGCCAATTAGAAAGTTGGGCTTTCAGCCCTTTCCCAAAACCAATTAACCTTAGACCAACCCAAAACCCTTAAGGCCCATTCGACCAAACCCAATCCAAGCCCAAGTCAGACTTTGACCTCTGACCAGTTGACTTTGACTATTGACGTGGTAAACGGTCAACGTTGACTCGGTCAACTATCAGAGTTGACTTTGACTTTGACCAGTCAATGTTGACTTTTTGAGTTGACTTTTCGGGGTTTCGTTCAAGACGTCTCCTAGGCTAATTTCGACGTCCTGGACCAGTTTTTTAAGTCCGTATTTCCAAATTCAATCGTTTGAATAGAGTTTGACTAAAGGTACTTCTTTATGTGAATAGGTACAATTATTAACGGTGATTCCGTTATACCTTTTTAGTACAGCTTTGCACCATCAGTGTACGGTGAGTGGACCCCTTTAAAAGCATGTTTTAATAATAGAAATGCATACATGAAAAGCATGATTTGATACCTATGTTTTATAAAGTACTTTATGATATAATATGCTTTCTGAGGCTAGATTGAATTATTACTATTTTTCCTATAACCCATGTTCTTATAGAATATCTTATGGATGACGATGATATTTAGAACTTGTTTAGAAAACCTCTTTATAGTATAGATGATGGATGACTTTATACTATGAAGTTGTTTTTCAATATTGATATGTTCAATGGTTTTGTACTTACCTAGTGGGCATTTCCGCTACGGGACGTAGGGATAGATTCCGGTCCGTCCCAGGCGACGATTTGGTGTTGGTATAGGGCCTGGAGGGTGTTTCCTCTGGCATTTAAGACCAGGGACGGGGAGCCGGCAAGGGGCCTGTAGTGTATTTTCCTCTGACTGTCTACTCAGAGACGGGGAGCCGGCATGGGGCCATGGGGTTATCGGACAATTCACTAGTGACTATTATATATACAAGTTATGATTTGAGATACTGCACATCATGTTAGGTTTCGGAAAACCTATGTTTTACATTATATATATATTTTCATAAGCTTGGGGGTTAATATGTTGATAACTGTTTTATTGTATTTATATCAATTGGTCCACTCATGTTTGTTTTGCGTCCCCTTCAAGACCTACAAACGAGGATTACGATTTAAGCTACGAGGTCTTTCCCTATAAGTGATCCAATGCTATATTTCCCCTGCTTCGATATCTATTGTAATATATCACATCTCTATCTTGAATTCTATTTGTACTCTATAATAGACGTATGCTCTGAACTGATGTTATGATCCTAATTTTATTAATTAGACGTTGAAGTTTAGTATTATGTTGCTAGTTCTTTCTGCCTGTTTTAGCTTATTTATGAGCTTTTACTTAAATTAAATGGCTTTCGTCACCCTTCGGGTGTCGCCCAACACGTGACCATCCTGATGTCCCGAGGACATCCGGATCGGGGAGTGTCACTTAAAGTTGTTAACCTCAGCATCAAACTCTAATTTAGAAGAAATACCAAGAGAAAAGAAGAGAAACGAGAAGAAAACTTCTGGAATAACATAAAAAATGATAACCAATAACCCAAACTTCCAATGGTAAAAAAAAATTAGAAGAACCTTTTTTATATTTATAATGGCTCTTTTAGAAAACGACACAGTTTAGAATGTTTTTTTTTTAATTAAAAACCCCTAAAACTTGCTAATAGTTTATGATTTTTTACGTAATATTAATTGAATGGTGAATTGAACTCAATGGTTTGAATCTCAAGCTCTCATACCACGCGTAAGGTTAACTATAAACAAAATCCAAAGAACATAGGTTCAACAAATTGAATCACAATTCACAAAGAACAATTAGCATGAAAAACTATGAACCAAGAACTGCAGAATTTGAACTTGATGATGAAGCCATTGTAGCTTCCTGAACTCAAAACCTTTTCCTTTTTAACAAGAAACAATAATTTTTCCAATCAATAATACTTGGAACAATAATGTACCAAGAGCTTGCAAGAGCAATGGCTTAAGCCTTATAAAATATTCCTATATATAATTATCACTTAGAATGAGTTTAGGATCTACACTATACAATGAATACTAAATTAAGAGTCTAAATGAGTTCCACCACCAATTTTTTTTATCTTTTGTTTTTTTTGGACAAGGGACAACTAAATTCATTGAATGAGAAGGGCCCCATACAAATACAACAAACTAGCCCAATAAAGGGGGATATCCAAAGCTCATTTAGCAAAAAGCAGACATAACAAAAACCTAGAGCCGCAACCAGCAAAGGTTGATCGATGCTATCACTTCGCTAGCGACCACAAAGGTTGTAACGACTTGTCCCCAATTATTATGATTTTTTATATTTTAATACGAGAATTTAAGAAAAACCCGCTTCGAGGTAAAATCATTGACTTTTGTTGACTGCCTTGTTGTGTCACGTAAACCCACTTCCTTGGCGTACACCTGTAGGACTCGTCGCTACAAACGCATGGGTGCGAGCGAAATTGAATTTGCAACTAAAACGAAAAAAATTCAGAAATCGGAAAGATAGGGGCATTTTGGCTGACACGTGTCGAAATCCCTACCCATTTCTGGGGTGTTCCTTTCCCATCTCCCGTGACTTCTTTCTTTAGAATTCTCTCTATCTCTCTCTCTCTCTCTCTCTATTTCTCTCAGCTCTCTCTCTCTCTCGACAACACTCTCCTTCCATGACTCTCCCCTCAACTCTCATCTCTTCCCTCTCAACTCACCCTTTTCTCTCAACTATCTCCCTCTCTTTCTTTGTAAATAGACACACCACCACCCCTCACCGTACTACGGTGAGCCCCACAACACTATCATAACTCATCATTCACTCTGTCGAACCATTGCGCCAACCATCATCTCATCATTTCCTTCGAGGTAAAAATGTTGACTTTTGTTGACCGCCTTGTCGTGTCACGTAAAACCCGCTTCCTTGGCGTACATTTGAAAGACTCGTCGTTGCGAACACGTGAGCACAAGCGAAGTTGAATTTGGAGCTAAAACGAAGAAGTTTCGGGAAACAAAACGATAGGGGCATTTTGGTTATTTTACCATTGGAGATATTTCTATATTTGGGACTTCTCCTTTGCTGACACATGTTGAAATCCCTCCCCATTTCTAGGGTGTTCTTTTCCCCTCTCCTGTGACTTCTCTCTCTAGAATTCTCTCTCTCTATTTCTATTAGTTCTCTTCCTCTCTTGACTACACTCTCCCTCCACGACTCCCCCCTCATATATCATCTTTTCCCTCTCAGCTCACCCTTCTTTCTCAACTATCTCCCTCTCTTTCTTTGTAAACAGACACACCACCACCACCCCTCACCATACCATAACAAGCCCCACGACACTATCACTACTCATCATTCACTCTGGCAAACCATTATGCAAACCATCATCTCGTCATTTCCTTCGCCGGTAAATAAGAAAAAAAAAGAATGAACCTCCGATCTCGAACCCAAGCAGTGGAAACCCGAGCCTAACCTTGGAGAGTTTATTTTGTCCCATCGGATTTCTGGGTTTTCCAACTAAGGTAAGCTCGGGGTACTCATAATTCCTTCCTTTTGAAATTGTGGTTTGATTCTTGGTTCTATTTGGTTGATTTGGTGGTGATGGGTACATAAATTGACTTGGAAAAGCTGTTTCCCAGATTCCGACGATTGGACCAATAGTCGCAGACGTTTTTCAGGCCATCTTCCGGCCACAGTCGTGAGTCAAAGTGGTATGACTCGAATCTCCATCCTCGTAGCTTTATTTTGGTACTTAAATGGTGAAATTTGGATGAGAATCGAAGCCAAATGGATTCGAGGAATTTTCCGGCTGAAATCCGACCTTCTTCTTCATTGGGTCCAATGACCTATGAACCTAATCGGGTCGACTCGACCCTCAATCCTAAAACCAGCCCAACCAAATTATTGGGCTAAGTCCAATATCCCGACAACACTAATCTTTTCAAACGCATAAGTGATCATTCCGGATCTTCATGAGGAAGATTGAATTCCATTTAAGTCTATTCTAAAGTAGGTTACTAGTAAATTCCTTTTTCTGACCTTAGGACATTTCAATTGTCACTAGTTCCCAGAATTCCTTTTGATGTTGTACTTGTCATTTTGATGAGCATAGGCACAGGTGTACGAGTTGTTATTGATAGGAGCATATTTATGCGACTTAGTTGGCTTGTTCTTGTGCATTTATGTCGTGTTTCCTTAGTTATTTTAATGTTTAAAGTCATTTTCGTGTGTTTTCAGATTTTATGGACAAAGTAGGCAAGAAGATGCATTTTTGAGCATTTTGGAGCAAAATGGGGCTTGGAATGGATAGCAAATGCATGGGCCAAAGTGGATGGACGAATTTGAGAACTAAAGAGGCCAAGAATATGAAGAATTATGGTCCAAAAGATGAAGAAAACAGCCCAAAAATCTGTCACCCCAACTTGCATTCCTTGCCATGCAAACCACATAGAATTCCCTTTGGATTCCCATGCCATGCTTGATCACTCTTGTCCCCTACATAATTTCTGATTTCATGCTTCAATTCATTTAATTATTACACTCAATTGCTTGATACCTCTTGTTCCCTTCACTCATTAGATTTTAGACAACATTTACATCCATTACATGCACCAATTGATGCTCCATCATTCACATTTGGAATCCAATGCCATGTGCAACACATGTTGTTGCACCTTTGACCCATTTGTTGACACATTTCACCTCCCTTTCCATCTCTATGCAATGTACACAATCATTCATGCTCCCTAGCTACAACACCACTCCATTTTACCCTTCACACTTTGCATCATTACTTCATTTTCACCCTTGGACCATTGCACACCACACACACAAATTGCCATGCATTTCATCCTTAACCTAACCTGATTTTCTAAGGTTTTTGGGGCCTATAAATACATGTTTACACCCCTTGGCCAAAGGACAATCCCCCATATTCATCATTTTATCACAACAATTCGTCCATACACACCCTAGGAAGCAAAACACCCCAAAAACACCATTCTAGTGCCTAGAAAACATAACAGCCACTCCACCTTCTTCCACCCTCTTTGCCTAGTTCTCCACCACCCTCCAACCATCAAACACTCCTCCACACTCACCCTAAACCCTTCCATACCATTCCCCATCCATTCTACATCATAAAACTACCCAAAATCTGTCCATAACCCAATCTGCCGCAAGCAAGGGAAATGAGGAATCTTGGATGCACTTGCTACCAAGTTGGAGCATTTTAGGTGTTTTCTTTCCTTTGATTTTAATGTCTAATTTTATGTATCTTTGCTTTGTGAGTATGAGGAACTAAACCCCTCTTAGTTAGGGGGTGATTCGAAACTATGTTCATACTTGCAATATGATTTGATTACATCCAGTTGTGATTCATAAGTTGTGAATTCAATTTACTTATCCATTCATATAAAAACTAATTTGTGTATGTTGGTTAAGAGTGCACGCTTAATTTTCATGCATGAATTTGACGCTAGAATATAAGGGAGTTTCACCTAATCGTTATAAACTTATATTCACAAGTAGTGAAGGTTGCTAGTCACAATCACGTTAAGTAAACTCTTGGCATAAGTTTCATGCAAATCATAGTAACGAGTGTCTCGTCAATGCTTATGTTTTTCATAGAACTTAATGATTCTTGCTTGTATCTCTATTATGCAATTCATGTAGGGAACTTGTAGGGAATGTTTTGGGTTGTCGTATGCAATCATCCAACCTAATAACTTGTGGAAAAAACTGAGGGTTAATTAGTGCAATTCACGGTTAATTTGGGGCGTTGAGTATTCATAGCTTATCGAAAAGCAACTGGAAATCGTTTTGTATGCAAGTGTGACATATGTGGAGAAGAACCTCCTAGCTAATCTTCCATCCATAAGTTTCATTCAAATTCACTTACAATCTGTTTTGTTTTACAAAGTTTGTTTTGTTTTCAAATTCATTAAAACCAAAATCCCCCTTTTACTTTATTGTTTCAAAGTGTTTAATTTCTGTTTTGGTTGTGTGTTAGAGTGTTTTGATTCACCCAAATTTGTCTAAGAATTTGTTTACTTTCTTCTTGTCTTAATTTAATTATTTTCGTCGAAAATCAACCCCATCTTATTTCTTTGAGTCATATTAATTAGAACTTGTCTTAGATTATGTTTTTAAGTGTTTTAGTTCATTAGAAAACCAAAATTTGTCCAAGTTTGTGTGAGAGTCCCAAAATTGCCCAGATTGTGTTTTTAAGGTAGTTTTGAGTGTTTAGGGGCTGTTTTGAGTCTTTTGGTTTGTTTTAGTGTTTTAAAGTATAGTTTTGCATTCTTTGAGTCTAGTTAGTGTTTTAAACTTTGTTTTCACGTTTTCAAGTCAGTTTCCAAGTGATTTAGCAATCCCTCCTAATCCCCGGCCTAGAACGATCCCTACTTACATACTTTACTACAATTGATAAAAAGAGGGTTTAATTTGTGTGCTTAGTTATTTTAAGCATCAGTTATACCTACAGTTAGTAGAAATCCCCAAAGTAGTAAGTATTTTCCCTAGAATTAATGAAACCACCTCACATGACCAGTTCCTTACCAATCATCTGAAACCATCTACCCAAACGGGCTCTAACCTGTAATCAGCCTATGGTGGCACTACTAATTGATGATACAGTTCGATATCTAGGAACTATCAACCAATATTCAGGTGGTATGATTTTTGATACCGAATACATGCTAGTATCTGGGAGTGATACCTTTGTGACAGTTTCAGGGTAGCGAACAATATCAAAATATCATATGTGCGTTAATTGGCGACGTGATTAATAGATCGATTAACAATGACTACCTAAGCCAAAGAAACTAAATCATGGAGACTTAGGAGCAAGCTTTGTATTAGGACAGTAAACTTATGGTTATTTTTACCTTATCACCTATCTAGGTAAACAAAACCTATTCGACTAGCCACATTTTCGATCACTTCCACAGGTAGACAGTAGAATCGAAGTACGAGTTAATTTCTCACTGTTAGGGTGAATTGAGTATCAAGAAAGCTATGAAGACCTATTAGCACGTGGCGTAGTGAAAGAAACTGGTATGGTACGTTTTGAGGATGTATACCCTTGGCATCATTTCTCAAAAATTTTCCTGGGATACCACCAAAGTGGAAAGTAGAATATACCATCGATCCACCTTGTTAACACCACACTTACTCTCCCTACCTCATACTGAATAAATCCAACATCATTGAGAGAACCTAGTTACAAAAGCTTACTGATTAGGAATTTACCCAACCAAAACACTTTATCTAGTGAACTTCAAACCTATATGCGAAGGCAAAAGACTGAACCTTAGGTTTGTACCTAGACTTTAGCAACTTGATCGGGTGATGATTAAAATCGTTAACCCTTACTTCAAGTTGATGGTCCCTCCAACCAACTTGTGGAGCTTGAGTATTCTTCCGTAGCTTGTCGAATTATTAGTGGTCTTACCAATGACTTTCTCACTTACCCTAGCAACGAGAGCATATTTATTGAACACCAACAACCAGCTTTATACTAAATTCCTCAAATATTACCTTTGTTAAGATCGGTAATTTTCTTGGGAAGCATGATCTCAGCAAACGACGTTCTTGTCAATTTCCAAAAAGTTTCAAATGTAGAAAAATTCGTATTCCACACATCATTGTGAAACATGTGGCATCCTTGGCCTTGTTGCTTTTATCAGCAGTTTGTTAGTGACTTTTCAGCGGTGGTATTTTTCCTTTCGTGTTGGCTGAGGAAAATCAGTTTAGCTAAGACGTGGAATATGATTAAAGTTGTGACAACTGAGGTGTTGTCTATTTCCTAACCTTGTTCGTACACCGTTCAATAACATCGAGAATTTCGAAATCCACGATGACATTTCCCTTGGATGTTGGTTGTGTTGATGCAGCATGACGAATTGTCGCTTGCATTTCCCAACAGTTAAAATCGTTCAAAATGAACCATCTTATTCATGACCTAGAGTCAACAATCATCACCTTTATCGAAAAATCGGATGACATTTCTCGATGTAGAAACATGCCCAAAATCATTATTAACCTTAGACTTTTCAAATACATCTTCAATTGAAATGAACTAGATTTTTGACATTGGTGATGGAAAAACTAAATCAACGTCTACGATTGCACTATTGTGTATCACCCCAGTTGTGCAAACGTAATTACTATTTACCACAGCAAAAGACATAACTACCCTTGAATATTTCTAGCCTTTCCTATCCCTTTCTAGTTGCAGTTCATAATCATTGATTTGACGTTATATCCGAATTATCAAGAAATCGTTTGAGTGGTTGTAATCATTTCTTGTATCCAAATGGAGATGGGGAAATATCACCATAAGCTCCTATTATGAAGTATCCTATACATGTGGAGATCATGATGATGTTTCAGTGATTATCAACCGACTCGACAAGTCAACTCACTTTTCGTTGGTCCTAGAAGGATTACATTTTAGACCACTTGGTAAAATTCCTCATTCTTGAATTTATCGGATTTTCTGGCATCTCGATCAACATCTACTCTAACTGTGATTCCATATTCACCTCTTGGTGCTGGAAGGCATTCCAGTTAACCTAGAATACATGTTTACCCTACTGAACTTCGTATTGTTCTAAAACAGACACGTGATTAAGGAGAATTGCTCGGACCTTGAAATTTGAGTTTGGACCATTAATTCCTCAATCACCCAACAAATACTCTGCTAGACAAATCTTTACTGTTGATGATTGAATATTCTGAAAGCTACTGTTGTAGCAAGATGTCATGCATTGACTCTAGTTATCTTGTATCTTAGTTTTGATGGACTTGTTTTGACCCTCAAATTCTTGAGTGTTCATTTAGCCTTTTCGGTGTAATTTTTCGCTAAACCTAAGTGGAAATTCATAATGAATCTATTTGCTAAGGCATATGTGAATTACAATGTTCGATTGCCTAGTATGCACGACACTACTATAACCCATCGTGATGCGCGTCTCGCTTCCAAGTCTTGGGAAGCCCTTTCGAAGGCCATGTGTATTAGGTTTTGTCACCTACCACATTTCACCCTAATACTAAAGGCCAGTCTGAATGAACTATCCGAACCTTAGAGAACATATTACCTTCATAGGTTTTACAGTTTAGCCGGTTATATTAGACACATATCTCTGCTTATGTTGCGTACGACGATAGTTATTATTCTGGTTTGGCAACGGTACTGTTTGAGCCTTGATATAGAGAGTTTACGAACAGAACATGATTGACATATGAGTATTGCGAACATGTATTTGAATGATCCAGATTACAATTTAGGAAATTGTGTGCTATTTGCATTATCACCCCAGAGGGTAGTACGTGAGCATGGTCGACGCGCTAATCATATGATTTATATGTGTTTCCCAATGAGGGGCAAGATGGTAATATTGCACCATTGGGAATCTGTTGCTTGCTTATCGAGACAACAATGAGCTATCGATATCACAGGCTGCAAACCGTAATATTGATAACTTATTCGTTGTGTTTGTTAAGCAAGTGGACAAGTAGGTCATTTTACATTAGCATTTGTATTTTCTTATTTAATTAGTTATGTATTGTTTGGGCTTAACCCAAAGATACTACACACTTACCTTCAGAGTACGAGACACAACGAGTGAATAGGTGAAAAATATTCTATGTTCAGTTTTATTTTTAGTACTATTATTTTAACTTTACGTTAATATATATATATATATATATATGTATGTATATATATATATGTATGTATGTATATATATATATATGTATGTACGTATGTACGTATGTATGTATCTTTGACATGATGTTGTTATACGTATGTAAATATGTTTTGGCTTTATGTTTTTGTAAAGGTAGTATATTATAGTAATATATTGAAAGAGATGCAAAGTTTGAGTTTGGAAGCATGAAAGATGAATCATTGCAATATGATCACGACGGAATGACATTCTCTTTTATGCAACCATTCTAAATTGACATCTTCTTTACATGTTTATTTTTCTGTTGTCTTTTCACTATTTTGTATAACAAATGATTTCAAATTTCAGGGACGAATTTTTTTTAAGGTGGGTAGATTGTGACAACCTGTCCCTAATTCTACGTTTTTATAAATTTTAATAGTGTGAATTGACAGAAATGCCTTAGAGGTAAGGATTTTGACTTTCGTTGACCATTGTTTAGAGAGACGTATGACTCGTTCTTTTGGTGTATTTGCGTATACTCGATGATACGAACGCGTAGGCACAAGTGGAACTAAATTTGGAGTTACAACAAAGATTTTACAAACTACGGAACGTAATGGGCGTTTTGGTAAATTCACATTATGGAAGATATTTTTCTGTATTTTCATTAGTGATTTTGAGTTGTGTGCTAAGTGGGGCCCACACCCTTATTTCTCCATTTCTTCCATGTCTCCCATTTTCTCAGCCTATCTCTCATTGGTCACCTTCTCTCTCTGCAAACGCAGAGATCACATGACACACTCTCGCCGAAACGGCGAGCACACCATCAGGACTAATCATGGACCACTTTCGACTACCATGATTCTCTCTCTCTCATCCCTCACCTCCCCTTCTCGGCCCTCTATTCCATCAAGCCATCCTTATCTCTCTCACTCTAACTCTCCCTTCCTCCGTGAAACTCGTCGGACCACCACCACTACTCTCTATGACGAACTTCACCGCCATCATCGTAGCCTTCTTCCTTGTCTCGAACCTAGACCAAAACCTTAGAACCCTAACAGTGACGGAGGTCACTATATTGTGTTCCTCCGACGGACCAACAACGGATTTTCTACGATTTCGACTAAGGTAAGCTTTGAAATTGACGACAATCATCTTAGATCACTGTTTTGTACATGATTCTTGGTTTATTTGAGAGAAATGTTAAAGTTTTGGTGCAAATCAGTTCGGTGGAAACCCGACAGCTTTGAGGTATTTTCCAGCGAGATCCAGCCACGACAAGGAAACCAATGGTACTATTCAAATCCTTGTTCCTCGATCTTCGTTTTGAAAGGTTAGGTATAGTTAAGAATTTGTGTGGTCGGAGCTAGGTAAAATCCTGGTGGTTGTAGCAGCAATCGACCGGAGAAGAAGAAGGAAAAAAAGAGAGGCCTAAGCCTGGATCCAAACCAATCGGCCTGACCCAAACCTTTGGGCCATTAACCCATAACCCATTAAACCCGGTTGGCCCAATTACCAAATGGGCTCAGAATATTCTTGGAATATTCTTTAGAATATTCTGTGTTGACTTTTCAGAATTTTTTTGGGAACCCTCCTAGGCTAATTTCGACATTCTGAGTCTGTTTTTGACATCCATTTTGTGAAATTTGAAAGTTTTAACATAGTTGACCACCGTGGCGTCTCGGTTGACTTTTTAGAATTGACCATTGACTTTTCGTTGACTTTTTATGAAAATTGCCTGGGACCCTCCTTAGCGTATTTTGACTTACTTATTCCGAATTCGCCATCCGTTTCTTCAAATTCAAGCATTTTAATTGAGTTTTACTAATGGGTCCTAATATTATGCCTAGCTGCGATTTACTATCGGAGACTCCGGCTTCCTAGCTCGAACGAATGTGACACCGCAAGTAATTGTGAGTGGGTCGTTTCTTTTATATAGTATATATATATATATAATTGTTAGTTTCCATTTATACATTTCATAAAGAGTTTCTACAATACGCCTAGATTAGCGTGATGTTTATAAGATTTAGCACATTGATAGAAATTATGAAGTTATGCTATGTTCTACAGGATGCATAGGTATGCGTATTATTATTGATTCCATAATTATATTTACGGCTATGAATAATGTTATGTTGACTAAAGTTATCGAATCATTGTGGCATGATTATATTTATGTTATCTACTCATTATTTGCTGCACTGGTGTTAGTACTCGCCCGAGCCAAGGCTAGTCTTTCACGTGTATGTGCACATTGCACCGTACGTCACTTTGGATCCATTGTACGTGCTAGTCATGTCCTAGATTGCTATAGGCAATTAGGACTCGTATATGTTGCACTTAACGCCAGTCTTCACATGATTGTAGGACTAGAGCATAAATCATTATTACACCTAGTCATGTTTATGTCAGAATATCTCTACATGAACTCGTGTGTCAATATGTGTCGATGAGCACTTGATATGATATGTTTGCTTATACGAGATTATGCGACTACGGACGTCATGTGTCTACTTACGAAATATTGTGCCATGTTGAATTCTTGAGATTTTGCAAGCTACAGTAACTATTTTCTTACTATATGTAGTATGTATATTTTGGAAACTATACTTGTTTTACGGTAAGGGGTTATTATGTTTTTGAAAATGTTTTCACAAAGCTTTATTTTTAGGCCCACTCACCTTTATTTTTCACCCCTTCAGGTTTTCGTAACTGAGCTTTCGTATCGACGAGGATTCTTGGCAAATCTTGGCATTGGAAATTACCTTCGATGGTATAATTCTCATCCTTCGTTATTGTACTTTACTTATGCTCTGATATAACGTGTGAAATGGGTTCATTCTCGCGCACTAGCACACTCTTATACTTAGGTACTTTTAAGTTTAAATTAATTCACATCTTAAACATCACTACATTTTATTGCTTTGTCACCTTCGAGTGATGGCCAGCACAACTCGATTCAGAGACCAGGTGGACATTCCGGGTTGGGGTGTGTCATTTTTCAACACCAGTAACTAGTAGTAATATCCCTATTAGACAAAATAATTTAATTATCCAATTAGTTTTAAATTTAGCTGAAAAATTAGATCATGTTGAAGAACAAATAGCAAAAATTAATCAAGTTTTACATAACACATCTTCATTACGTCCACCATCTTTGTTAGAAAAATTAGAAAATTTAACTGTAGGTACAAATAATCATATTAGAAGACCTAAGATAAATCATTTTGATAACAAAAAATAGAACTCTTTAGAAGAAAAGGAAAAGAAGTAGTTAGAGCTAAAGATGTTTATCCAAACGAAGAAGAAGCACAACAATTTATTAGAAGAGGTTTTGAAAGTACACAAAAAAATAAATATAATTTGTATCAATTAGGTCTATTTGAAAATAGAAGTAGAATTATAAGTAGCATTAGTCAACTTGAAGTTAGTTGTATTGATAAAGAAGTTAAACTTAATTTGCTTAGTAAAAAAGCATTTACCTATTTGAGAAAATCACATTTTAGTGAGATTCACATAGGAACAATCTTAATTGGAATAGCAGGATTAACCAGAGCACAAGTAGGCACAAAAACTTTAGTATACATATACGATGATAGATGGGATAATCACAAGCAAGCAACAATAGCAACAACTGAAGTAGATTTAAGTTCAAATTTAGTAGTCATAGGCTGTATTCCTAATTATGTTATGACAATTAATGAATTTAGTAAATATATTAAAATAAGCATAAGAACAAAAAATTATAATATGAAAGGAGAACATAAAAATTTGTGTATTAGCTTAATGTATATTGGTAAAGTTTCTGATAAATACAATCATAAGTTTAATTTAGAATTTCAAATTTTAGTTCAAACATTTGGTAGTAAGCATGAAAAATATGGATGAAATTCTAACGGAATGACTAAATTGATGTGCGTAGTGAAAGTCAGGGACCAAATGGACCAAATTTATCGATTTTTGAAACTCATGAACCAAAATGAAGATTTGGATCAATGTTAGGGACCATTTATGATAAAAACCCTTATTTTGTGTAAATCCACGTGTCACCATTTCATTGGATTTATGGGTCCCACATACAAACTAACTGAATAGTTGAAGGACTCTTCACGGAATGACTAAATTGATGTGGGGTAGTGAATGTTTGATGCGTAATATATAAGCACACAAATTAAACCCTCTTTTTATCAATTGTAGTAAAGTATGTAAGTAGGGTATCGTTCTAGGCCGGGGATTAGGAGGGATTGCTAATCTATTCTAAATTAATTTAGAATTATTAAACAAGACTCAAGGACACAAAACTAGGCTAAAAACTCTAATAACTCGAAACACACTTAGAATGACTCAAAATAATGAAAACAATCAAATTAGACACTAGGAACTGAAATGGACGGAAATTGAATTAAAAGACTAACAACAATGAAAACTAACTAAATAATATAATTTAATAATGGGGGGGGGTTTGGTTTTGACCATAAGTAAATTAAACTTAAATAAATTACAGAATTGACAAAAGCATGAAATTAAGGTGAAAGGATAGGTGATGGACTAGCTAGAGGGTTCTTCTCCACACATGACACATATGCAACCTAAATTGATTTTCAGTTGTTCTTTCAATAAATTGTAAATCTCAATACTTCAGATTAACCGTGAACATCACTTTTTTAATCTTCAAGTTTTCCTTAAGTTATTGAATTGGACGGAAAAGCGCATACAACAATTCAAAACATTCTTCAAAAGTCCCCTACGTGAAAAGCACAATAGAGATACAATCAAAGATCATTAAACTTTGTGAAAACTATAAGCATTGACGAGGCATTCGTAACTATGAAAAGCATGATACTCTTGCCAAGAATTCACTTAACACGATTGTGGATAACAACCTTCACTACTCATAAGTTCATAACGATTAGGTGAAATTCACTTATATTCTAGCATCAAATTCATGCATGTAAATTAAGTATGCATTCTTAATCGACATACAAAAATAAGTTATCAATCAAGCAGTTAAGCAAATTAAATCACAACTCAGAAATCACAACTGAAGGTAATCAATTCATATTACAAATATATTCATGGCTTTGAATTAACCTCTAGCCAAAATAAATTTAGTTACACATTATTAAAACATAAATAAAATATAAGTTTGGAAAGATTTAACCGAAAGAGGAGAGTGCTTCAGTGCTCTGTCTGCCCAGCGCCCTCTGTTTTCTGTGCGCACTGCTAATCTCCCCCGAGGCTCACGCCTCCTCTGATTGGATACACGCTGCAAGGCAGCTTTTGAATTCCTCTCCTTTCTTTCTCGCTGCCTAAGGCGGCTTGGTGCCTTTTGTTTTTCTCTGTGCCGAGGCTTCACGCTGCACCAGGCAGCTCTTCTTCTCCTCGTCCTTTTCTCCTCTTCTTCTTTTCTTTTTTTATTCTTTTTCGCTGGTAGCTTTGCTGCTTCTTTTCCGTCCATTAGCTTCTCTTTTCTTTCCTCCACCATTCCTTTCTTTATGTTTTTTTTTTTTTCATCATTCCATGTCTCCCACTTATTTATTTTCTTATTCTTCTTTCTCCGCACAGTCCGCAAGTCTCTCCCCTTCCTCTTTTATTATTCAATTTCTTGATAGTCCACTCCCTTCCTTTGTTTAATGCCGTGTTGCACTCTGTCTTTTCTCTATTCTTTTCTGCGTTTGAAATTAATCCTACAACAAAATTAACTGTACATTAACACAAAGTAATGTAAAATGTCACAATTTTAACACAAAAACATCCAAAGACTTTAGAAATGAATGATATAAATGCATGAAATATATGAGTGATCAAATACCCCCAAACTTACATTTTTGCTAGTCCTCTAGCAAAACAAAGAAAACATGAAAAAGTAATAACATGAAAAATATTAGCTTCCCTCTATGTGACCCTCATAGAATTTCATTCAAGAAAACAAATCATCAAGAACCATAGCTAGCATCAAGGAACTAATCCAAGTTCATCTTCCTTATTCAATTATTAGCAGTAATCTTTGAATCATCCTTGAAGTGTAGTGTGTGAGATAGCCATGCTAATGCAATTTCAAAATTTTATATTTTTAAAATCATCATATGCAAACTAGCAACCTTCTCACGGGATATACACTCAATCACACATGTGTTTAGTTTAAATGTGTTTCGCTCAAAGAATCAAATGTGAAATTTCTACCATAAGCTTGCATAAAGATCTCATCTCCACAATCATAATTGCAAAACTTAAATCAAGAGGACTTTTATTGGATGTAATGAGGTTTAGGGAGAGGGTTATTGAAATGAAAGAATAGGTAAACACAAGTTCCAAGCTACATTGCAAGCAATTCTTTTCTTTAGATTTATAAGAACTCAACCTTTCCAACGATTCTTTTAGCACCTCCAACCACACCCTTAAACTGAAACTTGAACAACTTTTTATTTTCTTTGTGTACAATCTTTCTTTTTCTTTTTCTTTTCTTCTCTTTTCTCTTTTTTTTTTTTTTTAAATACAAACATGAAATACCCCCACACTTATTCTTTTGCCAAACACCTTCAAAGTACTTCATAAACGTTTCTCATAAGAAAATCTCGCATTGCTCGCTTGGAAAGGGTAAGGAAAAATGTTTCAGGTATAAGGGTAGACATATCTGGTGATAAGAAATAAAAGACTCAACATACACGACTCAAATTGGCAATCTAATGATATCATTTTTCTTTGGGAAACATGGTTATTTGGGCCATAGTGGTAAACCTAATGCCTCTATCATTTCCAAATTCATGCAATCAATGACAAACCTTTCGACAGATCGTTACGCAAGTTCTAGAGATGTATCTCACATAAGTTCATTACACATGAAAGAATAGGAGTGTATGAAAAATGCACACACTTTCAATCGGCTCAAAAACTCACATAGGATGTATATGGTCACTAAATTCACATATGAAGCTTTAAGCCATACTTTAGTTTCACATTAACAAGGCTATGTGCATTTGGTTTTTCAAAGATGGTCAAACATGTACAAAACTAACAAGAGAATTAGGAATTTCACAAAACACATGTTAACTAAGTTCTTGATAATCATGATTCAAATTTGATCTAATTATATCATTGGGTCGGGAAACTAACAAAAATCTAATTCAAAACAATAAGGGAAACAAGACAATATTTTTGGATTTTTAAATTTTCCGATTTTTAAAAAAAAATTTTTTTTAAAAGAAAACAAAAAGCAACAACATGGAAACAAATGAAACTCGTTCGTAGTTGAAGGTACAAAAAAATTTCAATTTGGTCATTTTTATACTCTTTACCCCCAAACTTAAACTGGACATTGTCCCCAATGTCAGAAAACACTATAATGCAAATAAAAATAAAATAAATAAATAATAAGAAACAAAATAAAGCAATTGGACTGAAAACTTCCCTAGTTTGCAGTAAAACCAAGCGATGACCCCCCAAGCTAAAATTCTGCAATCAACTTCAAGGGTGGAAAGAACCAAAAGTTCCTGCAAAGAAAAGAAATAATTCAGTTAAGTAACGCAAGAAAATGTAAAATTGAAAATCACGATAAAAGACAATGAATAGAACTAATAAGTGATCATTGGTCGTGCTTATTGACTTTCCACAGCTTTCCTCTTGAACGGGGTGACACTTAGCTTTTTACTTGCAAGTGATGATTTGATGATATTGTACGGCGAGGCTTTGCTCTTTAGCAATGTTGCAATTCCTTATTTGTTCTCCAAGCAGATGTGGCAGCTTCTCTAGTTCTTCATCTCAGACTCCTTCCGCTGGGATGATTGTGCAAGCTGCATTCTTCTCTGCTTGTTTCTTCTGCACGACGGGCAGGCACGAGGTAAAGGTGTTGGTCTGTTTCTTTCTTCAATCTTTCCAAGTGCCCACCTCTTGCTCTCTTTCTCCTTGTCCTTAGTTGAGGATGAATCAGCACGTTGTCTCCACATGCTTCGAGGTATCATCTTCACTTCCCTTATAAGTGAGAAACAAAGCGAAAGCATAAGATGATGAGTACTCGAGAGCAAGAGCTGGCTAGAGAAAGGACAGGGAGAAAGCATGATATGAGATACTCTTGCTTTCAACCTTCATGATATGAAATACTTTTGCTTTGGATGGGTTGTTTGCAGAGGTACCCCAAGGAATAAGGAACACTGAGTGACTCGAGAGGGTGTGTTGGAAATACATTCTCGGAGATGAAGAAGTGCTGAGAGGGTGTGCCTTTGCTGTGGAAGGCGAAGGTAGATACTTATAGGACTTTTCTTCACAACCGGAACTATTCCCTCACTCATTGTCGGCAGCCGGTGGATGGATGAATAGTACAAATTACGCGCTTTCTGACAAAGCTGCCCGTAATTTTCGCAAAGCTGCCAGTTGCATGTGACGAGTGACGACACGTCTGGACAAATTGATCTTTTGAAATCCGGGGTTTGGCTCGTGGTTTCTGAGTAAGCCCAACTTTTAAGAAATGAAACGCCTCTTTTGAGAAAAGAATCCGACTTTTGAGAAAGGAGCCCCGACTCTTCGATTTGCGAGAGGACACTTCAACAATTTCTGAGGAGCGCCTCTTTGATTTCTTCTTTTTATAGAGGCGTTAATTTTGTTCCACAACACACTTGAGCTCCCTCCTGTAAACACTCCCCGGCAACGGCGCCAAAAATTTGATGCGTAATATATAAGCATACAAATTAAACCCTCTTTTTATCAATTGTAGTAAAGTATGTAAGTAGGGTATCGTTCTAGGCCGGGGATTAGGAGGGATTGCTAATCTATTCTAAATTAATTTAGAATTATTAAACAAGACTCAAGGACACAAAACTAGGCTAAAAACTCTAATAACTCGAAACACACTTAGAATGACTCAAAATAATGAAAACAATCAAATTAGACACTAAGAACTGAAATAGACGGAAATTGAATTAAAAGACTAACAACAATGAAAACTAACTAAATAATATAATTTAATAATGGGGGGGGTTTGGTTTTGACCAGAAGTAAATTAAACTTAAATAAATTACAGAATTGACAAAAGCACGAAATTAAGGTGAAAGGATCGGTGGTGGACTAGCTAGAGGGTTCTTCTCCACACATGACACATATGCAACCTAAATTAATTTTCAGTTGTTCTTTCAATAAATTGTAAATCTCAATACTTCATATTAACCGTGAACAGCACTTTTTTAATCTTCAAGTTTTCCTTAAGTTATTGAATTGGACGGAAAAGCGCATACAACAATTCAAAACATTCTTCAAAAGTCCCCTACGTGAAAAGCACAATAGAGATACAATCAAAGATCATTAAACTTTGTGAAAACTATAAGCATGACGAGGCATTCGTAACTATGAAAAGCATGATACTCTTGCCAAGAATTCACTTAACACGATTGTGGATAACAACCTTCACTACTCATAAATTCATAACGATTAGGTGAAATTCACTTATATTCTAGCATCAAATTCATGCATGTAAATTAAGTATGCATTCTTAATCGACATACAAAAATAAGTTATCAATCAAGCAGTTAAGCAAATTAAATCACAACTCATAAATCACAACTGAAGGTAATCAATTCATATTACAAATATATTCATGGCTTTGAATTAACCTCTAGCCAAAATAAATTTAGTTACACATTATTAAAACAGAAATAAAATATAAGTTTGGAAAGATTTAACCGAAAGAGGAGAGTGCTTCAGTGCTCTGTCTGCCCAGCGCCCTCTGTTTTCTGTGCGCACTGCTAATCTCCCCCGAGGCTCACGCCTCCTCTGATTGGATACACGCTGCAAGGCAGCTTTTGAATTCCTCTCCTTTCTTTCTCGCTGCCTAAGGCGGCTTGGTGCCTTTTGTTTTTCTCTGTGCCGAGGCTTCACGCTGCGCCAGGCAGCTCTTCTTCTCCTCGTCCTTTTCTCCTCTTCTTCTTTTCTTTTTTTATTCTTTTTCGCTGATAGCTTTGCTGCTTCTTTTCTTTTTTTGTCATTCACAATTGATTGAAAGAACAACTGAAAATCAATTTAGGTTGCATATGTGTCATGTGTGGAGAAGAACCCTCTAGCTAGTCCGTCACCTATCCTTTCACCTTAATTTCATGCTTTTGTCAATTCTGTAATTTATTTAAGTTTAATTTACTTCTCGTCAAAACCAAACCCCCCCCCATTATTAAATTATATTATTTAGTTAGTTTTCATTGTTGTTAGTCTTTTAATTCAATTTCCGTCCATTTCAGTTCCTAGTGTCTAATTTGATTGTTTTCATTATTTTGAGTCATTCTAAGTGTGTTTCGAGTTATTAGAGTTTTTAGCCTAGTTTTGTGTCCTTGAGTCTTGTTTAATATTTTTAAATTAATTTAGAATAGATTAGCAATCCCTCCTAATCCCCGGCCTAGAACGATACCCTACTTACATACTTTACTACAATTGTCAAAAAGAGGGTTTAATTTGTGTGTCAAGTAATTTTCACATCACTTCTTCTTTTCTTTTTTTATTCTTTTTCGCTGGCAGCTTTGCTGCTTCTTTTCCGTCCATTAGCTTCTCTTTTCTTTCCTCCACCATTCCTTTCTTTATGTTTCTTTTTTTTTTCATCATTCCATGTCTCCCACTTATTTATTTTCTTATTCTTCTTTCTCCGCACAGTCCGCAAGTCTCTCCCCTTCCTCTTTTATTATTCAATTTCTTGATAGTCCACTCCCTTCCTTTGTTTAATGCCGTGTTGCACTCTGTCTTTTCTCTATTCTTTTCTGCGTTTGAAATTAATCCTACAACAAAATTAACTGTACATTAACACAAAGTAAGGTAAAATGTCACAATTTTAACACAAAAACATCCAAAGACTTTAGAAATGAATGATATAAATGCATGAAATATATGAGTGATCAATGTTATGGACGACATTGATTGATTTTGAAAGTGATGGCACAAAATGATGAGGTTGATCAATCTCAAGGATCATTTATGATAAAAACCTAAAAGAAAATATATAGTTCATTATTATTCGAAACCGACTTACCAAAGCAAACCCCGACTCTGCTTTTTGATCTTGTATCCTCCACCTTCTTCCAAGTCCTCTTCCTTCTACCAAAATCAACTATCAAAATCTCACTCCTCCCTCTGATGAAAAACAAAGTTGAGGAAAAGAATCATCTTTGTATATGGTTTGATTGATTACAAGATATGTTGCTTTCTTTGAAGAAGAAAGAAACGGCAGACCTAAAGCTCAAAACATAAAGAGTAAAATAATAGTATTTATATACATGACTACATTTGAAACCCTGTAAGAATATTCTTCTTGCTCATCCCTATCTATGCACAGTTATCCAAGTCTTGCTGTCAATGTACCGTTGAGATGATGCCAGATGAGTGATGGGTGTTTTGATCAATTGAACATGTGTCTTTGTTCACTGGACTATGGTTAATACCCTCTACCTCAAAATAATAATAATAATAATAATAATGGACTAAAAACACAATTATAAAAATGTGGTGGGGGAATTTCTGTTTTCTCCAAAAACAAAATGAATGCTTAATACAATTCGAATGGACATCCAAGAGTTGCATGGTCATCAATTTACCTTTCCGATTCAAAATCTGGACCGCACCGCCCTAAATGGGGGCTAAACGGGTGTAGCGCTGCCACTGTGGCTGATTAGATCTTCAATCACATGCTCAATTTGTTTGGCGGCTCTCGGTATTGGCTCTTCCCCGTCCCCATGTCAATGGAATGGGCATTGATCATGCTCCTTATCATAGTATGACTCGACAAAGTTGCAGAAGGCAGACTGGTTTGAGAGTCTAATAGAAGTTTGTTGTGCTACATTGGTGGCTGGTGGCGGTGGCTGGCCTTCACCTCCACTGAGAAAGAGAGGCTTTGTTTTCTCTGTTTGGAGGCCTATGGGAAAATGAGAAACGAGAAAGCAAATAATGAAAGAGATCAACAAAGGCCATTGAAACTTTTGAAGGGTGTCTTTTATACACGTCCCCATTAACGGTGGGCATGGTTCTAGTCATGCAATTTTGAATGAAATTGAAACTGAAACTGAAAATTTTTGCAGTTTAGTTCAGTACGATTTTGAAGCTAAAATTGAAACAGAACCAAATTATTTTTTGCTTTAGTTCGGTTCAATTTGGTTTCAAACAGTTTCAGTTTGATTTCAAACCATTTGCAAACAAAATGAAAGAATAACGTCACCTCTTCTTAAGTTACTTGCCAACTTTCTATACTCTTTCAATGTTGTTTCATAAAAATATCGTCAAATCATGAAAAAGGGATTATTATTAACTAGCAATATAAGTTCCAAATTGGGTTGGAAAACGTAGTTTCTTGTTAGATTTTAAAATTTTTCATCCATCTTAATCATGAAACAACACATCACAACTATATGAGGGCAAAAGGGATAGAAAATTGGATGGATGAAAAATTGAATGAAGGTTTTTAAAATCTAATGTCTCCCGGGGTGGGGGGGGGGGATGGCTATTTATAAAAGTTTAGCGGGGTAATTGGCTAAAATTAAAGTTCAAGGGAAAATTGGCTAATTATAAAAGGTCAAGGGATAATCGGCTAAAATTATGTTCAGGGCGTAAATTGGCAGAGGGAGCCAATTAACAAATACATATATTAAATATATGGACTCTAACAAACAACTAATTATCACACAACATCTAATATGAGTATTTAATTAAATATTTTTTCAATTTTTGCAGTGTGGTTCGGTTTCAAAAGGACAAAATCAAAATCAAAACCAAACCATTTCCTTTGCTGCGATTCGTCTTCAAATCAAAACCGTTCAAGACCACAAAAACCAAGTTGTTTGGTGTGATCCAGTTCGTATTTCGGTTTTCAGTTTTAAAGTGCCCACCCCTAATCCCCATTCTATTGAATTCACCACTCCTAACTTTTTGTCCTTGAATTTTCCAATTATACCCTAATTTTAACTTAAATAGGAAATTTAGATCAAACTAGATAAAGGGCTTGCGTGTTGTTGCGGGACTTGAATACACCAATTTTAACCACATGAATTAGACACATGTAACTTGAAAAAAAACAAATCAACAAATCATGAAAGAACAAAAAGGATGGATGAGTGAACAGTGTTAGTATGATAAGTAGTTCGGCTTTTACATACATTCGACTAAGCTAATTACAAAAGATACAACTAGAAAAAAATGGTTTATTTCTCTAAGAAATAAACAAGAGCAACATGCATTTAACACATATATTGACCTTGAAGTTAAGATGACAAAATATATGTTCTGAAAGGCTAGGCACGTGTTTTAACAGTTAAACAAAAAAGCAAAAAAAGTGGGTCGTTCTTGTTTCAGCATCTAACCTTTCAAGTACTAATGTTCAAAGCTATAAAGATGCAGGATGCTTGTTTCCATAAGTTACAGAAGGAAGATGCAGTCCACACATATTTTGCCCTTGCAGTTAAGGTGGCAAAATACATGCCTCACAAGCCAGGGACCTGTTTAAGCAATTAAAAAAAAACCAAAAAACATGTTCTGTTGTTGTTTCAAAAGTAAGTTTTCAACAACACATGTTTAAAGCCAAAAAAATAGAGAGCGGTTTTGTAGCAGCTGATAACAAAGACTGCGATCATTCATTTTTTTGGTGGGCGGACATCTTCAGCACTATAGTAAAAAACATGAATAATAGTTTAGTAAACACTGGTATAACAGATGTTATGCAAGCATGCATGCGAAAAAGAAATTGTAATTTACCTATCTTTGGTTTTTTTTGCTTGAGATTTTGTTTTGAGTGCAGCTATCGGCTCTTTGTCCACGGGCTCAATTTTAGGGACAACCAGTTTGTGGAATTCTCTAGCAATTCTAGCCGAATCAGTTGTCTCTGTTTGCCCGATGCGAGTTGTTTTGCTGAATGAAGGTAAAATTTATAAGGTTAGAGAGAATCGCGCAAGACATGGAAAAGAGTGTGAAGAGTGGTGCAAAAAAGATCGGCTAACAGCTTTTGATAAGTGGCGTAACACATATGTATACCCAAGATAAGCAAGCATATTCATTAAAATTTACACATGAGATGATACTTGAGAGGAAAACTTAACCTGTCGGATTTGTTTGCTTGATCAATGAATAACGCTCCTTTTGAAGTCTTGGCAAGTGCTACTAATTGGGGTTGTTGATCTTGCCGCTAGGAAGGTGTCATTGGGGTGGGGGTCGCTTCAATTATAATTTGTTTTCCTACGGTGATAGAAGGTGTTTGTGGGTCGATTGAGGCAATGGCTGGGTTCAAGGGCAGCTGATCTTGAAGCAGTCCATAAATGATGAAGTTCGTCTTTCGGAAATCAAACGAAGTCACTGTTTCGATTTCCAAAAAACAGTTGAAATCTCTTTTTGTCTCACCCACCAATTTTTTCAGAGCAGGCGGCTCCACAAAGGGATCGTCATATCCACCCTCTATTACCAAAGTGTGGCAAGAAACACGAAGTATCTTTTCGGCGTGCCTTCCTAACATGAGGAAGTTGTGCTTATTGGTGCTATTTTCCACAATAAGATTGATTTTGAACATACGCAAGGATTGGATATTTTCATGTTAGGCAAACATTACAACTAATAACATTATGAAACTACAGATTGCTAAAAGCATGTCAATCAAAAATTAAGACAAAAAACCAATGTCCCTATAGACATCACAACAAATGAAAACAAGTTTACCTAAACGGTAGAAGAGTGAGGGTTACATCTGATATATTTGTTCCTAAACCAATCTATGGGGAGGTTATCAGACTTCACAAAACCAAGTTGATAGGTGATGTTCTTACTACAAAACTTACTTAAGAGCATAGTTAGAAAACTTAGTGAACTTTCATATTTTATTACATCCTCTTAGATAGGAAATCATTACCTCTTTCAAGTGTTTTTTAGATTAGGCCCCCTTTTCATCTCATTTAACAAACTAATTTGCATTATAATCCATCAAGAAAAATTGAAAAAAAAAATGAATGAACTGATACCACTTAATCTTAGATTTAAAATGAGATGGAACACAAACTCAGGATTACTCAACTGAAACATTGCAAGTTTTACAATAAATGCAAACCAAAAAAAAAGCAAACCCAGAATCGTCTTTTACTCTGGAAAATGAAATATGAGTAATTATGTTAACTTTCATAAGCTAAATTTCTTATTCGTAGTTCAAGGATGCACACTAAATGCAAAACCTTGGCAGAACCTGTGCTCGAATCAAATACATGAGTGATGAGGGTTTGATGGCCCAACCCCTTTAAAATCATTAAATGCACTTACTTTCCAGATGGGATGCACTATTAAAATGCAATTAAATTCAATTTTTGCTTTAATTTTGCATGCTATGATGAGGATTTGATGGCCCGACATCTATGGCAAGTCCAACAATTTGAACTCCAAATACAAAGACACTTACAAAAACAACTTCGAATAAAAGTCCATAAGTATTCCAAAACTTTTATCAATCAAAGACACTCCCATCCATATGTATATCGGAGTTAATTCAAGAGGTTGTAGATTGAGTCATAAAGTATAAACATAAACCGAAAGACATTATTCGGTGTAGCAAGATTAATGATTCATAAACACAAAAAATGTAGTTTCATAACACTTGCACACCAATCTCTTTATTAAGTGCAAAGACATATGTGACGCAACCTTTGTGATGCATTAAATCTTGTTGCACAAAAGATGATACGTATAAAACATCATCAATCATCAATCATCAATTTTATTTGCAAGAAATTTAAAAATGACCAAGCAACTTAATATAAAAGCTAGATGTAAAATAGGTGCAAAAGAAAATTACCATGGTTCGGGTAGTTTGTTTAACAAACCATGTTCATTGCACTTAAACGATTCAGACGTTTTCTTGACAGCTTTATGGCAAGATGGGCATGACTTGTACCACCAACCCCTAGTCAAATCAAATCCAACGACATCGCTTTGCATGCAAAACTTGCATCATGTTATGGAATTAGACCGTTTTTAAATAATGAAATACATTTATCCATCAGCTTGTAAACATGGAATATAAATGATAAAAGAAAACCAAAGCAAAAGATAACCAAGGAAGAAGCACTACAAAAATTTTATTATTAAAAAGATGTCATTATTTTTTAACAGGTTGGTGATAAAAGACTAACTTTGTGTAAAGCAGAATCAAGTAGAAGCAACTCATCGAACGTTTTGGACTCATAATTAGGATCGACAACATGGTCTGCATACATCTAAGCTGAGGTGCGCATGATTCGAACAGGTGATCTTAGATGCTCAAACTTGTGTCGTGCATGTTGAGGTTGAGAAACATCAATCGAAGAAATATAAACGCCAAAGTTATAAAAGAAGGGTTGTCAATTTACTTTTGTTTGTATTGGGAGAGCTGTGGAATGTCCAAATTGAAAACACAAACAGTTGATCCCGTGCTTCCAAGTACAGGGTTTCCTATAGATAAAATATAACAATCAACAAATTAAAGGTTTAAGCAATTAAATAAAGCATGTTGAGGTATAACCTTTGTATTCTTTGACTTTGAGGCTTGAATAAGGGTGGTAGAAGTGATTGCATTCTGCTGTCCTCAAAACTCGTTGCAGCTTCTCTCCATAAGGTGATCCTAACTGTTTCTCCCCTGTAAGTTAAAAAAAGTGTGATGTTTTATTGTACGTTATAAATATGGTGCTATGTGTAAATCAATTAGAAATTAATGCAAACAGGAATGACTTGATATTTTGCATACTAAGATTCCGTTTCTTTGCAATTTGTGAGTTTTGGATAGTGACATCTTCAATCGATTGCACAACCGTCAAGCAACCAAATACATTTGCGAATGATATTTAGTGGTGGAAATGATTGCACATCGAAGTCAACGAAAAAATTATAATAATGATTTTAGATTTTAGTGTAGCTCGAAAAAATAAATTTGTTACCTGTAAGCTCAGCATCATTGTTGATTCTCCTACGAAGCTGATCAAAATCAATCAAATTGAACCACTGCTTTGGGACAACTTTGCTTGATGTCCTATTGTGAACAACATGAAATTTGTTGATCTCGTATGCATTGCCGACTCTCAAATGGTCCAAAAAAAATTGGATGTCTCGAGCGTTCATGGTCGCGTGAACTGCATCCCCCTTTTAGAAGGAGAAAATTAAAATAAGACAGATTATTAAATTAGTGGGAGAACATATAATGTATGTGGTTTAAGAAGCTCGAAAACAGTGAGGATAACACAATTGTTGCCATTAGGCCTGGCAAACGGGTTGTGTCTGTCATGTTCGTATCGTTTTCGTGTAACACCTGTTATCTTAACGGGTCGTGTCGTGCCACACCTGTTATCTTAACAGGTCCTTAACAGGTCGGGTCACGGGTAAAGTGACCCGACCCATTATAACCCGTTATGACCTGTTAAGAAAAATATATTTTTTTCTTAAATTTGCACATACCACACTTTGCCACATAAATATTACTTCAAAACATTAAAACACATAATTTAATATATATATATATATATATAATATAATTATTTTAGTTTTTAGGGGTATAAAATTGTTAAATTAATGTATATAATTATTATAGTTTATTCATACTCATTAAGTATAACATTAGATTTTATGGTATCCACTAGTGTAATTTTTTAAATTGAAGAACGAATTCATTCATTGTATTCATATAGGGTCAATGAGTGTAGATGTAAAAAATCATCAAAATCGAAGTTAAAATAACTGTTAAATCATGATTTATCTTTTTATAACCGTCGAAAAGTTTTGTCCTGTTACTTGATCTTTGAATATTTGTTTTTTGCAATTTTTGGCATATGCGATCTCAAAGTATATACAAACATGTTTGACGGTTGGATCGTTGAAACTAGTTTCGTAGAATGCGTATCCCATTAAAACAATAGATTCAACAACACTTAAGAGTTTATTCATACTTTCATTAAGTATAACATAAGATTTGTGGTATCCACTAGTGTAAATATTTTAAATTGAAGATCAAATTCATTCATTGTATTCATATAGGGTCAAGGAGTGTAGCTGTAAAGAATCATCAAAATTAGAGTTAAAATAACCGTTAAATCGTGATTTTTCTTTTTATAACCGTTGAAAGGTTTTGTCCCGTTACTTGATCTCTATATGTTTTTTTTTTTTTTGCAATTTTTGGCGTATGCGATCTCGAAGTATATACAAACATGTTTAACGGTTGGATCGTTGAAACTAGTTTTGTAGAATGCATATCCCATCAAAACAATAGATTCACTAACACTTAGGAGTTAATTCATACTTTGATTAAGTATAATAAGATTTTGTGGTATCCACTAGTGTAAATATTTTAAATTGAAGATCGAATTTATTCATCGTATTCATATAGGGTCAAGGAGTGTAGTTGTAAAAAATCATCAAAATCGGAGTTAAAATAACCGTTAAATCGTGATTTTTCTTTTTATAGCCGTCGAAAAGTTTTGTCCCGTTACTTAATCTATGAATGTTTGTTTTTTGCAATTTTTGGCGTATGCGATCTCGAAGTATATACAAACATGTTTGACGGTTGGATTGTTGAAACTAGTTTTGTAGAATGTGTATCCCATCAAAACAATAGATTCACTAACACTTAAAAGTTTATTTATACTTTCATTAAGTATAACATAAGATTTTGTGGTATCCACTAGTGTAAATATTTTAAATTGAAGATCGAATTCATTCATTGTATTCATATAGGGTCAAGGAGTGTAGCTGTAAAGAATCATCAAAATCAGAGTTAAAATAACCGTTAAATCGTGATTTTTCTTTTTATAACCGTCGAAATGTTTTGTCCCGTTACTTGATCTCTGAATGTTTTTTTTTTGCAATTTTTGGTGTATGCGATCTTGAAGTATATACAAACATGTTTGATGGTTAGATCGTTGAAAGTAGTTTTGTAGAATGGGTATCCCATCAAAACAATAGATTCACTAACATTTAAGAGTTTATTCATACTTTCATTAAGTATAACATAAGATTTTGTGGTATCCATTAGTGTAATATTTTAAATTGAAGATCGAATTTATTCATTGTATTCATATAGGGTCAAGGAGTGTAGCTGTAAAAAAAATCATAAAAATCAAAGTTAAAATAATCGTTAAATCGTGATTTTTCGTTTTATAACCGTCGAAAAGTTTTGTTCGGTTACTTAATCTCTGAATGTTTGTTTGTTTGCAGTTTTTGGCGTATGCGATCTCGAAGTATATACAAATATGTTTGAGGGTTGGATCGTTGAAACCAGTTTCGTAGAATGCGTATCCCATCAAAACAATAGATTCACTAACACTTCAGAATTTATTCAGACTTTCATTAAGTATAATATAAGATATCCACTAGTGTAAATATTTTAAATTGAAGATCGAATTCATTCATTGTATTCATATAGGGTTAAGGAGTTTAGCTGTAAAAAATCATAAAAATCAGAGTTAAAATAACAGTTAAATCATGATTTTTCGTTTTATAACCATTGAAAAGTTTTGTTCGGTTACTTGATCTCTGAATGTTTGTTTTTTGCGATTTTTTAATGATGCAAACATGCTTGACGGTTGGATTGTTAAAATTAGTTTTGTATAATTCATATCCCATCAAGTTCAATGGTATATATATATATATATATATATTTATTTATTTATTTATTAAGTAGATTTAAATCTATTTATTATGTACGTATAATTATTATAGTTTTTAAGGGTATAATATTTAATTTAAAATTATATATATAATTATTATAATTATTATAGTTAATTTAATATATATATATATAATTATAGTATTTTTTAGGGTTATAAAATTATTAAATTAATATTCTGCTTATCGTGTATCGTGTTACCCACGTGTATACCGAACCAACCCGTTATCTTAACAGGTGCTTATCGGGTTACCTGATAACGACCCGATTCATTATCGTGTCGACCCGAACACCTGTTAATTTCGTGTCGTGTTGTATCGGGTTATCTGGTCGTGTCAGAAATTGCCAGGCCTAGTGACTATAGAGACAACATTTAAGATAAAATGCACCATAATAGTAAAGATTGCTTTAAGAATCAACCGAAGCAACCTTGTAAAAGAAGTTTTAATTATATTTTCATGGGTCAAAAAACAAACAAAATAAATTAAGAAAAAGAAGAATTGATGGTTTCTACTTAGTTTCGTTTGCACATTAAAAAAATCTTGTTCAACTAGAATAAAATATAATCTCTCCAATAAAATTCAAAGAGAGCAAAAGTGCCAACGACACACTCTGAAATTTGTTTTTGCAAGAACAAAATGCATCGTAACCCATACCATTATATGGAGAAGATGAAATTTTGATTTCTTGAATTTATTGGCCCAGTATAAAAATTAATATTAAGGCCCATCATTGAATCCAATAAAACAATTAATCAGACAAACGTTAATCATTTGGAAGCGATGTATAATTGGGCAACAAAATGCATAGAACAATTAGTTCATGAACTTTAGAGAATGTTTGACCAAAAAATTTGTCGTACTAAGAACACACCGTGCACACTTGGATACATAAAACGGTAAACATCTTACAATAACGAAAAAAGTGCAAAATTCTCACATGTTTATCGACAAACACACAATCAAGACTTTGAGGCTGAGGATCATCTCCGATGGTTTTTGTGATCCACATCATGCAAACCCTGATTTGGATTTTGTTTACTGGCTGGTATGGCCTCAGACAATGAACTGGCATCACCTCCATCAATCTAGATAGATAAAAAATTGAGACGCAAATTAAAATGAAAACTGAATAATCTGATTTATCAAAGTAAGGTTGGAGTCATATTTAGAAAAATAAACAAAACCACAAAATAATAACGCAAACTTATACCTTCATGTAATGTTTTAAAACATCTTTATAAACTAGGTTTTTTGTATAACCATAAGGCATGTCGGAATCATGAGCAATAACAATTTTTAGACCCTTTTTTGAGGTGACTTTGGACACCGCAACATATAGTTAACCATGAGAAAAAACAGGCTGCGATAGATACAAACCGACAATTTTCAAGGATTGTCCTTGGCTTTTGTTGATCGTCATCGCATAACAAATTTTGAGAGGGAACTGTCGCCTCCGTAGGGTAAAGGGAAATTTATGCTGAGACGATTCAATTACACGTGAATGCAATACAGTTAACCAAGTTACGGGTGAATGCAATTATACTCTATGGTGATGGATTACTTATTTTCTTGTTTAGGTACTAATGAGTTTATATATACTGCTTCATACTTTTTCTTGGTAGCTGGTTCAACTACAGATTCTTTGAGAGCAAACAACTTGGAATAAAGAAGTTTTGGGCACAACAAGTAACATGCTAAATTCTTTTTCAAAAATATTAAAAACAATTCTAAATGGCTTATTTGAATCAAAATTTATACAGAGTAAGGAGGTTAAAGAGATTTATAAGCTAATTAAACCTTAGGTAGAGTGTCACCCACACAGGCCAAATATATACCATATCCCAAACCTCACTTAAAAATACACAAAAAATTGGAATGATTTCATTCTAATCTCTTTTATGCAATGAGTACCATTTCGTTTAGCAAGTCGCATTGAATAAAAAACGAAGATGCCAAACATAAGCTAACAAACTTTATCTTTGTTCAAAGCAAGTCTTAGAGAGGAACTCACATGCTTTGAAGATGACGTAATTTGGATATGTCATTTGGCAAGAATCCCTTCAGCCCTTGGTTGAACAGAGCCCTGTGCATGCAGAGTTAAACACTCATTTCCCAAAAAATGTACGAATGGCAATAAAACAAACAAATGCTACCGTGCTTTCTCAGGGCATCATGAGAATAGTTCTTAAGACTAACTGAAACATTTTTCTTTTGCATACAAATCTAGCTAATCTGAAAATGCATTTCCATTCCATTTACCCATGCACGCACATATTAACAATGGACTTTATGCAGTGGAAAATGATGCTGGATTATAAAAAGTGCTAAACTTCATATATGTTGAGAGTATTCTTGTGCCTTGTTTGATAAGAAAGTATCCGTGAAATTAATACTCTATGGTGAACAAAAGAAGACTAAAAATTACACAAAATGAACACAATTCAAGTGGCTGAGGCAAGAAAATTACATTTGTTAAAACAGTGGACTTATAAAGGTGGTTTATTTTTGCTTCAGGTTAGTGGAGTTGTAACTGCAGAACTCGAAGTTAACATGCACTGTGAGCCCTGTAAAGAGCAACTCAAGAAAAAGATATTCAAACTCACAGGTACATATCCTTTTCCTTCTCTTTACATTTGAGTTAAACCGAATTATAAACGTTACCCTTTGTATGAATTTACAACTAATGACATATTTGATCAGAATGTCAAAATCTCATGTGGCCCGCAAATCCGTTCCTTTTTTTTTAATTATAAATGGCTTTCAGTCTTACGTATTCTTTTACATATGTTTCAGTCCTTGAAAGGTGGCTCCTTGCTTGTTTAATACCGAAAAACAAAATTATAGAAAACACATCGAATCTGAACCTTGACTGTGTCTTCACGGGACATCTAACTACCAAATTGAGCTAAGAGGATGCAAAAAATGGCGATCTTATTCTTACCCATGAAAGTACTCCCACTCCTTTTCTTACTTTTCAATTCAGTTATCTTCACAACTCTAAGTTCAGTTGCTACAGTTCCCCTGCTCCCCAAGTCGTAAAAATAACCTTACAAACAATATTAAGCAGCACTATTTAAGAATCTAAAAACAGCCCAAACTAACTACACAGACAGGATAGACACCGAAACATGGAGACATGCAACACAGAACCTGTAATTAGTCCCAATCACAAAATGCCAAAACAAAATTCCTAATCTAACTATCCATATACTAACAGCCCATCCAAGCAAATACAATTCTAATGGGGTTTAGAACAAATAAACAAATCATCCAATTTGAATGGCATTTGGAACAAATACACCAACCATTCAATTGGAAAGGGGTTTGGTACAAATACATGCTCAGTTATCTCAAGCTTTACATAAATAGAGAGATACAGGCCAGTTCCATTCTAAACTCAAACGACCAAATGGATGCTTAGTTATCTCAACCTTGACATAAATGCACAGATATAGATACACACACTGAATAGAAAGAAACTCAGTTCCAATATAAGCTCAAACGACAAAATTTGAATTATATATTTAAAATCCAAGCATGAAAGCTTCACAAATATAAATAAAAAAGGTAGATAGCTAATTAGGCTTTGAATAAAAGTGATGGCATATAATTATATACCTCAAAACGGCATGGAACCAACTTCTTCCTCCAACCATCCAAATTTCTGAAATCTGCAAACAAAGTAAATCCGTTAGCAACTCGTAGACTTTCAAATTTAAAAACCAAATCTAATGAAATTTTAGCTAAATGACCAAAGACAACAACAACAACAACAAAGCCTTTTCCCACTAAGTGGGGTCGGCTATGTGAATCCTAGAACGCCATTGCGCTCAGTTCGTTCTAGATTCATTTTCATAAGGATTCGACGTAAACTAGGAGTGCCGGCTGTCGACTACCTGACGCCCTCCCCCTCCTCCTTTATCCGGGCTTGGGACCGGCAATGTAAGATAAACTTTCACAGGCGGAGTTAGCTAAATGACCAAAGACACAACAAAAAAAAAAAAGAAATATTTTGAATCCAACACAACTAATTTGGTTCAACGAAGAATATAAAAGCTTAAGGCCTAGGTGAAATGTTGAGTAAATAGCAAGAGGCCTCGGCCAAGGCCATAATTAATGTCATACAATCCACAATCACTTCGACACATTTGGTTATAAAGGAAAATTAAATTTGTTTGATCTTGTCATAAAGAACTGAGTGCAGGAACAACTTCTGTGGCTCAAAGGCATGAGAAGTAAATAACCAAGTTTACATATTACAATTTAAAATTCTTCTCTCGCTGAAATCCAACCCGACCAACCCACCCAATACATATATGAATT